>NC_068301.1:15208578-15541911 GCF_025860055.1 Xyrauchen texanus
AATAATTTTCAAATCATGTACACTCACACGAGATGAATATTTGAGAAGTCATATCAGTAAACTGATAAATTCTGTTTTATTTTACATGGAGTGGGCCACCTCATGGTGGCTGACATATTGAGGTCACAAGACCAGCCAAATATTACTTTGTCTCAGGAACCCCCTTGTTATCAGACAGTTTTGCTTGCGGATTAATCATGACTAACTGTGATTACCGTATTTCAACAAAACATCGGTAACCGGAAACATTTACTTTTGTGTGATACTGCATTCAAGCTGCTTTTTGTCATTATAAAGGGGTTTTGTACATTGAAGCCTATTAAGTGTCTGCTGAAGTGTTAACTCAAGTGCCGCATTGTGCTTCTGTCGAGCCTCGTAACATGGTGCTCAATTTAAAAAGAAAATAATTTACCCCATTGCTGCTGAACATTGACTTGATGCATCAGTCAATGATTACAGGACAATTCAGATGACATACCATTACGAAGACCGATTTAAGTGCTAAAATCAAAATAAGACATTCTCTGCAGTGCTTTTCATGTGTAAATCAAAGCGGCACTCAATCCTGGCATTGAGCGATGTTTTGACGCCCCAACTGAGACATTTGGAAGCCCCTTTAAGTCCAAGATGATGGCAATTTAAACCTTTGCAACATAAACAATTACTGAAGGCATCTTTAAAGGTTCAGTACAAGTTAAGCTAAAATGACAGCATATGTGACTATGTTGATCACCACAAAATTATTTTCGTTCTTAGATGATTTTCGGCTTTAAAAAAAAAAAAAAAAAAGTATAGCCACAATATGTAAACAATATCCATGTTAACATTATTTTACTGTGATAAAATAATTTACTAGCTGTAGCTGTGTAGAGTTGCATCCAATTTTTCGAATTCGTTGAAATAACCAAGTAACATTGTTAACCCTAAAACCCTGACCACAAAAATTATGATTTTAACAACTTTACAGCTCAGACAATACAAAAGTTTTAACATATAAATGAATGCAATTCTATACATTTTATAGAATTATAAGCTTCACAGTTTTGCCTTTAAACCCTGACAAAATGGAAATCACTTCCATGTAACCTCAATTGTTAAAGGATGGACAAGTAAAAATATATATATTTTTTGTAGTAATCAAGATTATGCCACAAATGCTGTCAATTGATCTTAACTTGTATTAAACCCGGAATATTTCTTTATCCTAATTTTATATATAATTTTTTATTTTTATTCATTTTGATATCCTAAAAAGAAAGCTGTTAAATATGGACAAAAAATATTTCGAGCTTGGCTAAACAGATGCTAGCCGTCTGTGGCCAGATCTTTCCTCCCTCAGCCTCAGATAGGCCCTAGCCTTGAAGACAGGGAGGCAGAAATGTGTTCACTCTGTTAAACACAATACTAGAGAGTCCTACAAGCTCCCACCCCGTCTCCCAGACTGAACTCTGCTGGCTGTAGTTTGTCTTTGTCAGGGGAAGATATAGAATTAGTAGCTTACCAGGCATCCTTCCCCTCCCCACCACTACCCGCACCGGCCCATAACTCTTCTTGCAGGCCAGAGGAACAGAGCCGAGAGCTGGTTCCTCATCTTGGACCGCCACTCTCAACACCTATTATGGTCAATGGACCCGGGTCCCTGTCAGGGCCTGCTGCTTTTTTGATTCTCGGATTCCGCCCCAGGTCCTCGTCTTTTTTCACCATGTCCTCAACTTCCAGATAGGAGATAAAATATCCATAAACAGCTCTTGAAAGGGAATGTAAATGTTTATAAGCTTCCTGCAAGTCTTATCTGATATTGTTCTTATTTATATGTCGGGGCCAGTTGACTTGTAGGCTGTCAGGCTGGCCGAACTGGAGCCAAATTGCTTTTAGTGCTCCTTCGGCTCGGCTCTGCCAATTGCGGCATGGGGGGAAGATTTAAGTGGACCGAGCCAGAGACACCAGGCTGGAAAGAATGTGGAAACAATACAACGCTGATTCTCTTCAGCTTGTCGTCTTGTATACCTCCTGTGGCTTGCTGCCTAAATCTAATGTAGGGCACTTCAGGCCTGTTTTCCAATTGTAAAACACAATTTGAGAGACTTTTTTGCATTATCATGTCTCTACGTCATGTGAAAATCCCATCTACTCCAGATTGTGCTCCATGACCAAACCAGACACCTTGCATCACCTCTTTTCTGGCTCCAAACAGCCCTCCAAGGCACTTGAATTTCCCATTTTACATGCTGTAAATATGCGTGCTATAACTTGCATGCTGTTGCTAACAGTAGCAGTGATGGTGACTCTATAGGAGGCTGTTGAGTGGAGAGTAGACCCTTGTGAAGGAATCAGAATCGGCATCGTCAATTGTGCTGTTAGAGGGTTATCTGAACCCCAAGAGATCCACTCAGGATGAGCTATTGTATCAAAGCTAGAAATTAAAAGCTGTCTGGCAAGTAGGCGCTCTTGCGTGCACTTGCATGCACTCGCATGCACTTGCATGCACTTGCATGTACAAGCTTTTATATTCATTACATGCCATATTGCCTCTTAAAAAGTTACATACTTGCTGCATAACCATTTATGAAAAGCAAGAACAGCAAAAACAACATGTATGTGCACACAAACATCATTACCTGACCTTTTAGCTGAGAATGAAATTGTTAATGGGAAAAAAAGTGACATTTTACCATCTCAAAATCAAAGCCACTTCTCACATTGTAACGATTTTTCAGCTCACAACTGATCCTTAGCGCTCAAATTCAAGCCTAGTGATATCTGGCCTACTTCTTGTGGTAAAAAGCAGTGTGATTGACAGTTTGTGTTACAGATAGGGCTAACTTTAGACCTTCTCATGTCTAAGGTATCAAAGTTTATGGGGCCAGGTTCTCTTATGAGAGGTTCTCTCGTATTGCGTAAGCTAGCTTACGCTACGGGAAAGATTCATCTTTTCTGAGATATTGAAGCCAAAAAATTATCCTTAATTTTTTATCATTTGTCAACGCAGTGCAGCAACTGCAGACCTTGAGCGGGCTAGCTAGCGAGCTCATTGGTTGCTCTGCGGCAACTGCTGCAGCCTATAGACGAACTTGGGCGAACTCGCGTCCAATGAGAGGCGTCCGCGCGCTTACTGCATCAAAGCCTGCCAAAATGGGCGTGGCTAGAGTGCATATAAGCGTAGTTCGTAGGCTGGAACCCTGATTTTCATCTCTTCAGCGAAGCTCTTCGCATCTCTGAACTGGAAGCCGCGTCACCGTTCGAGGGGCATCTAGCAAGCTTGGACAGTGCTCGAAGAAGCCGGCCGTCTTCGCCACCTTCAGCCATCCTGCGAGCTACGCCATCCGGCGAAGTATCCTTTTTTAGAGCAAGCTAAGTTCCTCAGCGAACTTCACAAAAAGAGTATCGAGCGTCTTTTTAAAGCGTTTTTTTCCTCTCAGCATCGGAGACCACCACCTCATCTGCGCTCTCTGCCTGGGACGGGAACATGCAGAGCTCGCCCTCGCTGATGGCGGATGCGACCTCTGCGAGGATCTTCCGATGTCTACCCTGCGGGCTCGACTCGAAACATGCAAAACCGAAGCCGCAGCGCCGCCTTTCGTTTCGCCGCGCAATAATAAGCGCCGCTCCCAAAGGCTGCCGGAACCGGTGTTAGAAGCGACTGCCTCGCCGGAGCCTCTCCCTCGAGTCTCGCTTTCACCCTCCCCGCCCCCCCGCACTGCTGCCATCTGGGATGACGAGGCGGAGGATAATGGTTGCTGTTCCATCATGGCTTCGGACAGCGAGGAGTGGTCAGGCTCCCAAGCCTCCTCCTCGGCCCAGGAATCCAGAGGATTCGGTAGCAGCACACATTTGCCCGCCCTCCGCGAGATGGCAGTCTAAACCGGTGCTCCCGTCTAGGCCTGCAGAACTACTTCCGCCTGTGTTGGCCGCGCCTATGCCGCCACCGGCCAAGCCAAGCGGACCTCCTTCGAGAATGGGATGAGAATGGCGGACACCCAGAGGCTGTTTCAGATCTAAGGAGCGCGACGGACAACGCGCCGCTCTCTCCGTCCGGTCTCTTCGGTTCCGCGGTGAGTGGCATTGTTGACCGTTTCACGGAAGTCCAGAAAGCCACCCAAGCCATGAATCTCTTCCTGCCTCGTTGCGCTAGCTCCTCTGCAGGCCGCCCACGTGACCAGCCTCCTGCACGAGCCTCTTCACAGCGCCCAGCTCAGCAAAGCCAGACTTTTCAGCGTCGACAGGGCGGCCGCCGTAGGTCGCGCTCAGACAGCCGCCGCAGACCGCCGCCCCCCCGCGGGCCTCGGCCTAAGATTGCGTTGAAACCTGAGCAACCGAAGTCCTCCTAGCTTTGTTGAGAAAACGACGGCTCAGTCCCGCCGCAGCTGGACAGCCGTCAAAGCTTCGCCCTCTGTCAGTCCCCTTCTCTCAGGCTACTGCAGTGGTGGATTCAGCAGCCAACAAGCCGGTGATACTGCCCGCTTGCCTGCACACAAACGCCGTTTTCACGGCGACCCAAAGAAATCTTGTAAAGAGCAAACATGCCTTATGTGTCGAAAATGTGCCCACAATCCAGTGTTCACCCTTACACACAAGCATTACACTTCCCGTGTTCCTATCAGAGCCCACTCACATAAAGCGGACACAGCCCGCTCGAGTGTTAGTCAATAAACGCGCCCACGAATCCGTGCGCGCGCCCCTTCTCTGGCCACTCTGTCACACGACCAGCCTTGTGTAGAAAATGTGCCCACAATCCAGTGTTCACCTCAACACACAAGCATTACACTTCCCGTGTCCCGATCAGAGCCCACTCACATAAAGCGGACACAGCCCGCTCGAGTGTTAGAGTCAATAAACGCGCTCACGAATACGTGCGCGCGCCCATTCTCTGCCCGCTCTGTCACACGGCCAGCAAACACTTCTCTGTATGTAAGTCCCGTGCCCGTGACTATGCTCGCGCATCACTTAACAGATGTGACTCTTTCCCCATTCACCTCAATCGGGAAGTCACTCACAGAACAGCCTGTCTTTGCTGTCTGCGAGCAGTCATGCATAAGCACAGTAAGCGCGCTCACACATTCTGTTCAGCGCGCTGTGTGCGGCAATCAGGGCGATTTGGCCATTCACCCTCTAGCGTTACGCTTCAAAGCGTGGGAAGCTATCCCAGGATATCCAAATGGGTGTTAAGCACAATAAAACAGGGCTATTTGGTACAGTTCGATCGCCGCCCTCCCCACTTCAGAGCGCGGCTCGAAACTATTGTGAACACGGAAGCAGCCTGCATGCTTCGTTCAGAAATAGCAAACCTTCTGTGCAAAAGAGCCATAGAGAAAGTGCCGCCTTCGCTGAGCGAGTCGGGGTTTTACAGCCGTTATTTTCTTGTTCCCAAGAAAGACGGCTGCCTCAGACCAATATTAGATATCAAGGTGCTTGCAAAAAGACCGTTCAAAATGCTTACAATCATGAAACTCCTTGCGCTTATGCGCCAGGGGGACTGGTTTATCTCTCTCGATCTGAAAGATGCCTATTTTCAGATTCAGATAAATCCCCGTCACAGGCCATTCTTGAGATTCGCCTTCGACGGCCAAGTTTATCAATACACCGTCCTTCCGTTCGGCCTGTCTTTAGCACCCCGTACTTTCACGGAGTGCATGGATGCGGCGCTCGCACCCCTCAGAGTCAGGGCTTGCGAATTCTGAACTATTTGGACGACTGGCTGATTATGGCACAGTCACATACGGAGCTTATGTCTCACAGAACAGTTCTCCTCAGCCATCTGAACAGTTTGGGTCTTGCAGTCAATTGGACCAAGAGCTCACTACAGCCCAGTCAGGCAATTTCCTTCCTTGGAATAGAACTAGACTCCGTGGCAATGACGGCTCGCTTATCTACACAGCGCGCGCGCCGTGTTCAGCGACTAGCCGCGTCCTTTCAGATGAACAGCCTCACGCCTCTGAAAAAATTTCAGAGAGTGCTAGGTTACATGGCCTCAGCCGCAGCAGTACTTCAGCTGGGTTTACTGCGCATGCGCCCGCTTCAGCATTGGCTAAACACCCGCGCGTCTCGCCGGGCTTGGGCCACAGGCCGCCAGCCGATCAAGGTGACTCAGACCTGTATTTCATCTCTGCAGCCCTGGACAGTGGCCGAATGGTATCAGCGGGGAGTGACGATGGGAGCTGTATCTCGCCGAAAAGTCATCTCGACAGACGCGTCCAACACGGGTTGGGGCGTGGTCTGCGAGGGCTCTCCGGATTTTTTTGGCCTATGGTCAGTTCACCTGAGCTCCTTCACATAAATTGTCTGGAAATGATAGCGGTCGAGTACGCGCTTGTGCGCTTTCTCCCGGTCATTCAGGGTCACCACATCCTGGTCCGTTCGGACAACAGATCTGTGGTAGCCTACCTAAACCTTCAGGGCGGTATCAGATCCAGGAACCTCTTCCATCTGACGAAACGCATACTGAGTTGGTCCCAGTGCCACCTGCGCTCGCTGAGGGCGACGCACGTGCCAGGCCACCTGAACGACGGCCCAGACAGACTGTCCAGAGACAATATTCCCCCAGGGGAATGGTCCCTGCACGCTCAAACAGTCCAGAAGTTATGGCGCATTTCGGCAGAGCAGAGATAGACCTCTTTGCGTCAGAAGAGAACTCTCACTGCCCAATGTTTTTCTCGAAAAGCGAGGACGCGCTGGCCCAGGACTGGCAAAACCGTCCGCTTTACGCCTTCCCTCCCGTCTCGCTATTGCCACAGGTAATGCAGAGGATCAGGGAAACGCGTCACTCGGTGCTCCTCATAGCCCCGCGTTGGGAGAATCAGACATGGTTCCCGGAGCTTACGCAGCTGTCACTGACAGCGCCGTGGCCCATCCCAGACAGCAGATCTCCTCTCTCAAGCTCGCGGCACGATCTGGCATCCCCACCCAGAGCGCTGGGCGCTGCACGCGTGGGTGATCAACGACTACCCGTCGCTCTGCCAGAAGGGGTAATAAACACCATCATACACGCTAGAGCCCCTTCCACGAGAAGACTCTATGCGTCAAAATGGTCTGTGTTTTCAAAATGGTGCACCGACAGAGACCTGGACCCACGGACATGTGGGGTGTCGTCGCTGCTCGTGTTTTTACAAAGAGCTGCTGGATAAGGGCAGATCCCCATCCACGCTCAAAGTGTATGTGGCGGCCGTCGCGGCGTTCGCTGAACCCCTGCACGGCCAGTCACTGGGAATAAACGAGCTGGTCATCCGCTTCCTCAGAGGAGCTAGAAGGATGAACCCCCCGCGCCCCCCATCGGTTCCTATCTGGGATCTTTCTATAGTTCTCGAAACTATGAAAGCCCCCCCTTTCGAACCGCTTCAATCCGAGGATTTGAAATACCTTTCACTCAAAACCGTTTTTCTGACTGCCCTGTCATCAGTCAAACGTGTGGGAGACCTTCACGCGCTGTCTGTCAGCGCTGCGTGTCTTGAGTTTGGACCAAGTGACTCCAAGGTCATTTTAAAGCCTAGACACGGCTATGTTCCCAAGGTGATCGGTACTCCTTTCAGAGCACAGGTCATTTCCCTATCGGCGCTGCCAGCATCCGATAGCGAACGCGACACCAATCTCTTTTGCCCAGTCAGAGCACTGAGATTGTATACTGCCCGCTCCGCCTCTTTCAGACGCTCTGAGCAGCTTTTCGAAACAGACACTGTCTAGATGGATAGTGGACGCTATTGCTGCCGCATACGCGTCAAAAGACCTGCCATGCCCGTTGGGCATTAGGGCTCACTCCACTAGAGGCACGGCCTCATCGTGAGCATGGTCCAGCGGGATTTCCATTCACGACATATGTGTGGCAGCGGGCTGGGCTTCCCCCTCCACCTTTGTCAGATTTTACAATCTGGGAGTGCCCGCCCTGCAGGCAAAACTACTAGCGGTTTAATACGCTACAGCTCCCCTGGTGAGCTGCACTGATGGGACTCATTCCACACAGACCGGCACCGCCGCGCTGTCGTTCCCTTCCCACAATGTGCTTATGTATTACACACACACTGGCCCGCACTCTTGCCGGCCAATTATTATTTCCCCACTCACAAGGGCTCCCCCGGGTCCCCCCAGCCCCGGGGCTCATGCAGTGGATGCTTGGCGCGCACGGCGTTGACAATGGGTTCCCGTAGCGTAAGCTAGCTTACGCAATGCGAGAGAACCTCTCGTAAGAGAACGGATCGGTTACCTAACGTAACCTCGGTTCTTTCTAGACGAGGGAATGAGTATTGCGTAGCCGGCCGTGCTCGCGCCACGAGCGACTTTCGCTTCATTCAATGAAAACCAGGGTTCCAGCCTACGAACTACGCTTATATGCACTCTAGCCACGCCCATTTTGGCGGGCTTTGATGCAGTAAGCGCGCGGACGCCTCTCATTGGACGCGAGTTCGCCCAAGTTCGTCTATAGGCTGCGGCAGTTGCCGCAGAGCAACCAATGAGCTCGCTAGCTAGCCCGCTCAAGGTCTGCAGTTGCTGCACTGCGTTGACAAATGATACAAAATTAAGGATAATTTTTTGGCTTCAATATCTCAGAAAAGATTAATCTTTCCCGTAGCGTAAGCTAGCTTACGCAATACTCGTTCCCTCGTCTAGAGAGAACCGAGGTTACGTTAGGTAACCGATTTGTTCTCTCAGTGTCTACTTCAGCCACCTTGTTAGGCTTCTCCCATGTTTGGGCTGGTCTTTCTACTAATGGTCCAAATAGCTTAAGATCCAGACAAGACCAAATGAGGTGGCATATTTCCCCCCTTGGATTGTGGTAGCACTTTTATCACCCTTCAGGTAAACTTGGTCCTGTTTTTGATGAAAAGTTGCAGTATGCTTTCAAACGAACAACCAACAATACGCATAGAATAGTGTGGCACTTTAGAGTCATAGCAAAAAACCATAAAAATTAGACAGAATTTAAATTGGTTCTGCTTCAAGAAGCATAGAATGTGTAGAAAAAGCAAGAGCTGTTCCTATGATTTAAAGGACAGGCAGGTAAGCCTTTGCATAAGGATCACAGATAGTATCAGAGGGTGCGGTTGTTTCTATCAAACAGCTCTGATGACTAATCAGTCCCAAGGCTGTATAGTGTTCGAAAAAATAATTATTGTACTAAGCAAATAGAGGTATCTTGTACAACCAGTGTGGTTAAACTGCTTCCCTTTGCATTGGAAATACTGCACGGGGCATATTACTATATTCTTCAAACTTCAAACGTTTTGTTCTTTTTTTATATTTTTTAGTTTAAACACCGATATACATACTTAGGCAGTGTGAAGTGTCTCAGATAACCCAGTTTGTGTACATCTGTCAAGGGTGGAGCCGCGGACAAGTAGTAACTAAAAAAGTCAAGTCAATAATCAGGCCCTGACAAAGGGTTTATTTGAACTTTATGTGAACTACACGTATTCAAAGGCCCTTTCCTCGATTTGTTGCGTCAACAACTTTGAAATGTTAAAGACAAATCTCAAGGTTAAAAAACCCTTATTGGTATGCTCAGTGACTCCTGTATTTCATAGGAGATGCCAGATAAGTGGTGACATACCTTACTTCCTCTAACCGCACATAACTGGTTAATCACATCTGATCATGTTTGGAATCTCTCCAGAGGATGACAGAGAATACGAAGGCAATAGAATGGCAATAAAGAAACAGAAACTGTTCCAAAACCTAGTGGGATGCCTATGTAGGCAGCATTTTAAGTTCCAAAAGGCATTATGCTGCCTTCTAAGATACCTTCTCTCAGCCAAATTCAAAGGCAGCATCTCATGTATCCTTTGTGGAGAAAGCAAACCCAGAATGCTAAAAAGTGGTGGACAGAACGAGAGAAATGTTGATTTAAAATATTCTTTTAATTTGGGATAGGAATCATAAAGAATATTAAAGTTCCGATTCTGTTTGATCTTAATGATTCCACTGCCTTAACGGTTCCATTAAATGTAATTTTTTTAAATTGTATTTATTGTCCTCAGCAACCTATTGCCATATTACAGATTTCAACTAGGTATGCTCCAATCAAGATTTTTACAGCCGATACAGATTACCAATTTTTCTGGTCATCTGATTGCCCAATACCAATCATTAAACCTTTTATCAGAAGCTCTGTCATAACCCGTTATATGTAAACTTTCTACTCACTGTCACTGTTAACTGAATTTACCTGTTAGTATTACCAACATTGTTGCCTTTTTTTTTGCTGAATACTGTAGGTTTATTAATTTATAATCATATAAACAAACACTAAAATATTTATTTTTAAAATGGCCTTTAAGTAGGCTTACTCAAAATATTCTCTATATTAGGATAGATGGCCTATAAGAACAAGACTTAATTTCAAAGTGAAGTTAAACTGATAAGCCATAGTTGTAATTTAAAGTGACATTTTTGATATATTCATTGACACTACTTCATATTATTATTATTCACTATTTTAGTATTTATATTTTATTTATTTTTGTATCATTTTAATATGTTATGATATAGTATTTAAATATTGTATGCATAATTAATCCTGGTTTTGTTGGATGTTGATAATGGGAGTTCCTCTTTCACTTGTTCCTGCTTGAGCTTTAATGAGGGGAACACACTCTATCACAAGGCAAAATATGAAAGGAGAATGGAGGAAGAGCGCATATTTGTGGACAAAACAGGTGTGACTGTTAATGACGTTGGAGTTATTTAATAAAGTTGTTTGAATTTTGCCTAATCTTGTAACCCGCGTTATTATAATGATAGCTATGCCTGGCAAAGACCGAAGGCTGCCGCCACTCAGCACATGCCTGTTTTGCCGTGTCGCATGTGAAATGTCATATAATGTGTACACAAGCTTTTAATATCCGCCACACCTCTCACACTGCATCGTTCTTAACTGTTGAATCAAGTATGTTGTCTTACAACATTCATCCTTCATTTATTTACACTTCTGTGATGACATGACAGTGATGCTGAAGTCTGACTTAGGAGCCACATGTCTTTTGCAACATCGCTGATCTTTTTTTTCTTATAAAAAAAAAACTGTGGTGGTGTAGTGGTCTAATGCACATAACTGGTAAACTGTGGTGGTGGTGGTGGTGTAGTGGTGTAATGCACATAACTGGTAAACTGTGGTGGTGGTGGTGTAGTGGTCTAATGCACGTAACTGGTAAATTGGTAATCAGAAAGTCGCTGGTTCGATCCCCACAGCCACCACCATTGTGTCCTTGAGCAAGGCACTTAACTCCAGGTTGCTCCGGGGGGATTGTCCCTGTAATAAGTGCACTGTAAGTCGCTTTGGATAAAAGCGTCTGCCAAATGCATAAATGTAAATGTAAATGTTATAAGGCCATCGAAAATATTTGCTTAAAATTCCATTTATTTGGGCATTAAAATGTGATTGGAATCTGAAGTGCACAATAATCGCAGTTATTTCAAATAACAGCGGTTAGAGCAATTATTTAATAATCATGACAAGCCTAACCCTACATTTTATTCAATCATTTAGGCTTATTCTGTTGTAAAATTCCACTGATTTCAACAAAAATGTGTATCTGTAATTACACATTATCATATAAACAATCAGTCAGTAACTTCACTGCCTGATTGAAGTCTCACAAGCCTTAAGTGCAATCTGACGTAACACAATAACAGTTCCTATTTCATTTCAAGTTAGACACGATAAAAGTCAGAAAGATTAATTGAGTTACCACTCTGACTGATGCGTAAGTTTTTATTGATTCACTGAAAAGTGCCAGCTTGTAAGTCATTTTTTCGGGACCCGCACTACACTGGTCACTAAGGCTGCCCCCGACCAAAGATTTTCCTGTTCGACTTGTAGTCATTAGTTTAAGCCATTAGTCGACTATTAATCGCATGTTTATTATATGAATGTAATTACTTAAATATATATATATATATATATATATATATATATATATATATATATATATATATATATATATATATATATATATGCAATATATATATATATTTTGGGGGCATCAGAGAATGGTTTGAGTTCAAGGGCTGAGAAAGAATGTTATAAGTAACATTGCTAACACTCTTCTACATTACAGAGAAATACTAAACCTTAATAATGAGTCTTTAAAATACAAATTTTACAAGTGCACACATGAAGCGAGCCACAGTGACACGGGCTCATGATTCAGAATGTGTCAGAAAAACCAACAAGGAGACTGTCTGAACATTTTGTTAATTTATAGAGAGAAATGCACATTAGGGTTGTGCCAACAGACTGATCTCGAGAATCGGCGATGGTCAGAGTGATCGCCAATAGCTGATGCCTTTGTCGATGTCAAGATGATATTTGGCTCGTTTTCCCATTAATGTATTAAATTATTACAATTATTATTAGGCTATTATTATTATCAAATTAATATTACAAATAATTGTCCCGTAGACACAGACACGTGCTTGAAGAAACACACTTTAATATATTATTAAAAACAGATGACAGAATAGCCATCTATGTGCATGTATAATAATACTGTTTGTAGTGTCAGCCAGTCTTGTGGAACACACGCATGTAAAAGGTTCTCACTCTTTCTTTGTTTCCGTTTTTTTGTTTGCAAGAACAGCATCATCTATGAGTGCTGCATATGACCTCAGACATCTCAGATCAGGAGGTGCTTTGAGTTCAGTTTGCTTTATTTCCACAGTGCAGTTCATTGTGACCACAACTCTGCAGCCTATAGCCTACATCTTTAATTAAAACATCAAATAATACAAAAACACATTCACCTCAAATCATGATTTATATTTCATTGATTATGATCGTCATTATAATTATTATTTTTACCTTTTATAATTGTTTTTATGTCTTGATTTGTGTAAGTAATTTTCTGCCTGCATGTTTAGATGGATACTTGCCTGACTGTAAAATGCAAAGGTGTGTGTGTGTGTGTGTGTGTGTGTATATAATAAATAAATAAATAAATACATACATTTATTTTCTACACCGCTAATAAAAAGATGACCAGTCGGTCTCAGTTTAGGGAGTGGCACGTGTGGTCATGTCATGTGAGTTTCTGGTGTTCAGCGTTGAAATCAGGTGAAGATGGACACCGAGCAGACTGACACTGAACTGGTGGCCAGAAAAAATAACACAGATCATAGCTTGGCGATATATCTTTATTTCATCCTTAATTAAAGTTCATTTAATATGGGAGCGTACCATGTAAATAAACACAAACTCCAAAACTGTCATTCTCTGTGCGGTCAGAGCCGCTTCAACCAGAAGACACAATCTGAGCGGGAGTCGAGACCAGGAGAGATCTAAAGTTCTGCCGGATGATGCGCACTCTTACACAGAGACGCTCGTCTCTCACCCAGGCTGTCTGCAGCTTGCAACGTGCAGCATCATTCATGAGATCATCATGATAATATCAATCTTATGTGAAAAATAACACTACAATGACAATAACAATAACGTGTGTGTGTGTGTGTGTGTGTGTGTGTGTGTGTGTGTGTGTGTGTGTGTGTGTGTGTGTGTGTGTATATATATACATATATATATATATATATATATATATATATATATATATATATATATATATATATATATATATATATATATATATATATATATATATATATATATATATATATATATATATATATATATATATATATATATATATATATATATATATATATATATATATATATATATATATATATATATATGTATATATATATGTATATATATATATATATATATATGTATATATATGTATATATATATATATGTATATATCTATATATATATATATATATATATATATCTATATATATATATCTATATATAATTTTTTTCTTTTGCAATTTTTTACCTAATATTGACCTTAAGACATGACAGTTTATTGCATACTGTGGCAACTCAAATACAAACACAAAGACAATGTTAAGCTTAATTTAACAAACCAAATAGCTTTCAACTGTTTTTGATATAATGGCAAGTGATTTTCTAGTACCAAATTAGCAATTTAGCATGATTACTCAAGGAGTGATGGATGCTGGAAATGGGGCCTGTCTAGATTTGATAGGGATGGTGATGTTTTTTTACATCAGTAATGTCCTGACTATAATTTGTGATCATTTGAATGCCACTTTGGTGAGTTAAAGTACCAATATCCTTCCGAAACAGCAAAATCTGTACATTATTCAAAATGTTGGTGTGTGTGTGTGTGTGTGTGTGTGTGTGTGTGTGTGTGTGTGTGTGTGTGTATATATATATATATATGTGTACAATATACAAATACAAAGTACATATACAAATATTTGCTGATAAAACCTCTCATATAACAATAATTCTATATATAATTATGAAATTATCCCTAGTTATCTTTAAATATTTAAAAATAATATATATATATATATATATATATAAAAAATATTCAGATATTTAAAATGCATTACATTCTTGTGACAGAAGAGTTAATGATTGATAAGACGATACAAAAAGCAGCTTTAGAATACAATGTATTGTTTACTACCATATTATTGAACATTAGCCAATCATTGGCATACAGCTCACAGCAATCCATTTCACAAGTGAATTTGTCAGTCAGTTTGAGATTTATTATGAGGGCTTGTTTAAGGACCTGTCAATTTACACCTGCGTCAGACATGCTTGTGTAGCGTCTCTGGTGCATTGCGTTGTAAACATAAAAATTTTAGGTCACTGTGTCAAGTTAAATATAGTTTAACATCTTAACATCTTGAGATTCCTTGAAGTTTGAATTTGCGCTCCAAGTGTTTTGAATGCAAGAACGTAATGCATGTTTGTATTGTGCTGTCTGCTGGATGGTTGTTTCTTCACTGTATAAAATGCGCGTTGCCCATACAGCTGAAATTTCAATTACTGCCCTCTGGATTAAACAGGTGGTACTACAAGCTTGCATTTTTCAGGAATCTTCCTTATCACGTTCTGGTGGCATTGGGATTATTGTGAAGGAGGAAACAAAACAAATGTATTCATTCACAATACACCCAATGGGCAGAGAGTACAGGGATGAAGTTGGTTAGTTTTCAAAGAGATGGTTCCCTTCACAACTGTTGTAAAGCCTTCTATTAAAAAGTTGAACAACATACATTTTAATTTAACTTACAATTTTTTCAGGTTTCGTTTGAATTTTTTGTTAAAATAAATGTATTGTGTAGGCTTATCCTGTTGAACAAAAATCACCCCATAGTACCACCTAGCGTCCAACCAGTGGTAATACCATTGTTCGTCAGTTTCCCGGGAGTTTTTTTTTTTGCGACCAACCTACCAATCAAAACTTTGTCGACCAAGACTCTTTTCATCAACTAACATTTGGTCGGCCATTAAGGGGCAGCCCTACTAGTCACACAATATGTTACTGAGTCACTAAAATTAACCGTGTTAAGAGTCATTTGTTCGGGAATCGGACTACAGTGATAGCGCTATATGGTGCATGCTGTAGATTAAAACAGCCACCTCATTAAAGTCATTGGTTTGGGAATCGGACTGCATTGTTTGCGCTAGGACTGTCAACTAAATTACAGTTTTTCACTTAAATATGAACTAAATTCTAATTGTATTCAGTCTTAAAGACATTATTTCAGGTTGGGTGAAAAATCTACATGACATCTGATTTTTAAATCGACATTGTCACCTGTGTACAAGAAGGCACTACAAATCAATATAAACCAATCAGCATTGTGTTATAGGAATTTTTTTATTGCAAAGAACATATCTGGCTGTTATAAAATGTGGATAAATTATGAAGTCCATAGATTAAGCCAGTTCACATTCTCAAATATCAAGTAAAAAATTAAAAATGAGAAAAGAAACGCTTCAATAGATGGTTCTATTTTAACTTAGTGTTGCACAGTAGCCTATACCGGTGCCATAATACTACCACAGACTCAAACTTCATAATACCGGTGGAACCACAGTGTTATTCAACATTTACAGTTGTATGTACAGTTGTAGTGGATGTCTTTGACTGCTGCGTCTTGTCTTGTTGTTTTTTCAGGATCTCATGCAGTAACAATGTTTTTTTTAGATGATGTGTCAATTTAGAAGGGCAAATCATCCTTTTAAAACGTGAGACACCCACGTTGTGTTCTATTTGTTGTACCATGCCTGTTTTATCCCAAAAATATACGTTGTCATCAGCGTTTGGCACACATCCAAAATATCAATGCTCATTTTAGCTTTCAAATGTGGTTTTTCGGTATTATAATATAGGTCAGTCTATTTCACCCAAATATTTGTTTGAATAGTGATCTTTTTTATTTATTTTTTTACATTTGTTTTTTTTTTGCTTATTAGACTAAATCTTTGCTAGCTTAGCAACATTCTAGGGCTAAAATATTAAAAAAAGAATGGTTAATTGAGTCTACCGTGCACTTTCATGATGTACAGAGTTGGAAATTCCAAATCGGTCACTTATGAGGCTTCATGATGGTCAGGATGCTGCCATAGAAGGCAACTGCCTGTACTGTTTGTAGGCAGTGTATAGCAAGGTAGCTAACTAGCACAGCATCCAAATATCCATATTTTCCTAATCCAAAAAATTGTATGCCAAAAAGAGTTTGCCAATTAAATAGTATGTCTGAATCCTCAGTATTCATAAAAGAGTTAGGAACATATAGGATTTTAGGCCAAATTCTGAAGTGTGAATTCACCTGGACACTTTACTATCAGATAATGCCATGGGAGCTGAGGAGACATCACATTCAAAATGCTGTATTTTACCAAACAGCGAAGAACTGCTAGTAGGGCAGCTCTTTTCATCTGTGAGTGCCATATACACCCAGAAAATAGTTCCTTGTGCTTAAATATTGCTTGTTTAACAAAACCAGAGTTAATTCTTTTCACGGCTGTTGCTATTATGTCATTTATTCGAGTCATAGGACAATGCCTGTGTTCTTGGATGAAGTATGTCCGGAACATTCATACTACTTACTCATATGCACTACTTACTACTTACTCATATGCATACTTAAAGAATGTACTGTTTTATTGGCTGAGAAGTGCATCTTTCATCAAAAGCAGTACATGGTTTTGGACGCAGCTTAGGTTTTGGAGTGCAGCCTGTTACATGTACAGTGACAGTAGGTCTCACTGCTGTTCACAGATTGCCCTATATTCACAAGGATATGCCTGTTGTGGTTCTCGTGGCAAAGTGAGGAAGATAGCTAATTCTTTTTTTTCCTTCATTGGCTTTCCTCAGCTTCATCAGAAGATGTGACGGACACCAAATTTTGGCCTTTCACATCCAGTTTAAAATCGGGATATGAAAGACTAATTTCACGGACATTTAAACTGAAATTTTTAAGTCGACTAGTCCAAGTAAAAGTTACTTAACATATTAAAACAGTCAAGATATTGTTGAAAATAATTAACAGGTAGGCTAAGCCAAAAGTACGAGAGCGAGGAAAAAAAATGCTCTGAAAAGTTGCACGTATTTCACGATGTGCAGTTATGCATTTGTCATTAATCTAATATGATGGCTGTTCGGTCAAGAACATTAACCAATAAAAGTTACTATGTAAAAAAAAAGAAAAAGTAGCCATAGGACAGAAAAAATTGGCCTGCGATGTAGCCTGCAATAAACCTAATGTATTCTAAACATGACGTGCTTTTTATGGCTGCTTATTCAAAAGCATACATTTTTTGATGAGCAAAATGAACGTGTCGACATGGTCCATTGAAAGACGGGACTTGACTCACCTGAGGCTGCTATGATGTGCTTGAAAAAGACAGCTTGCAGAAAAATTATGAACAAGCATGCACAATATGAAACTTTTATGGGACTTTCAAACATTTGGAAATCCGATTCCCGCACCACCACCAAAGTGATTTCATAACTACATTGCTGAGTTTTTTGTCTAGCGACAGGACATCTTCCTGTGCAATTTAGGCATAAATTAAGACCTTGGGCTTCAAAGTTTCTTTTCAGACTTGCTCTCAAGGAGTAGCCCTATGGTATTGCTTTAAGATGTGTGCAGGCTGTTTTTTTGTTGTTGTTGTTGCTGATTTTTTTTTACTCCGAGTGCCTCAATCTTTTTTTTTTAATTTGCAGGAAGTCAGATAGTCAGTTTACTATGGATAGAATCGCATAATGAGATTTGTGAGTGTGTCTCTGTAGAGAAGCCTGAGTTATGTAGCAACATTTGTTGCTTTTTATTCAGCGGGGAAATGCATCAGGCTGTGGTTTACTGTTGGTTACACACTGTAGCTGCAATGGCTTGCTTTAATAATAATAATGTTAGCACAACAGGGAGATCAGCTTTATTTAAAATCCCTCTACCTGTTCATCTTTGCTTTTTGTTAAACTCACATTCAATCGTCAACTCAGCACATCTAAAATCTCTGTATCTCTCATAGGGCTGCTCAATTATAGTAAAAATCATAATTGTAGATTATTGCCCTTGATATTGTAATCATTATTATTAATGTTGATTAAAATATTAAATTACCTTGACGTCACAAAGTAAGCAACCGTGTGGTTCTTCAGAGTAGCTGTAGGAGTGGTGGTGTTGGCATAGTGGGCTAAAGCACATAACTGTTAATCAGAAGGTTGCTGGTTCAATCCCCACAGCCACTACCATTGTGTCCTTGAGCAAGACACTTAACTCCAGGTTTCTCCACGGGGAATGTCCCTGTAATAAGTGCACTGTAAGTCGCTTTGGATAAAAACGTCTGCCAAATGCTTAAATTATTTTAAATGGATATCTATGGTATAGGCTAGAATAAATTAAATGATTTATAAATTACTGCTTAAATTATTAGTCCTCGTACAGTAACTAAGATGACATTTTCAATATTCAAACTTATTAACAGCTGATTTAAATGTATCAAATGTATCCTTTGGTGGCGAGACAGCGGACCATTCATCCCGTTAGATCTTCAATGGTGATCTTGTTCATGTAAGATCATCGTAAGATCATTTTTGGCCTCAGTGGTTGCACTTTGGAAATTAAAAACAGCCACGTTAATGGTTAAATCTACTAATACCAGCTGTGTGGCAAATGGTCTTATTAGAACAGATGTGATAACAATGACGGTGATTCCTGAAATATGCTATTCATGCCATATTCTTTGTTTGCTACTCCAAAACAACTTAGAACAGTTAAGCTGAATTACTTTGTTGCTATTTTGTACAAATCAATTTCACATTGTCCTACTTATTAACATGACAAACCAAAACTGTTATTACGTTTTTATAAAGTGTACACAGAAATCATGCAATGCCACAAACTCTCCCATTACAATATCTGCTGTCACTAACTGCAGGTTTACACTGTTTGAGACCTGCATTTTGACGCAAGCTCAATTATGCTCCGCACAAAGTTCTGCACTCTCGCGAATGCTCTTAAAAACGAAGCTGTCTTATCAGCATAATAAATCAGTTATTTACACAGAGTCTGTGCCTTGATTAGAATGGGAGCATTTTAGTTTTGCTGTGTTGCTCATTTGCAGTGTATTTAACACGTTCAAAGCAAGTGGCGCAATATGCATTGAATCCAAAATAATTCCAAAGTGCTTTTTGCTCTTGTTCTACAGCTTCTTTTCAAGTTTCAGGGGATCTTTCTTCAGTATCAATTTTCGTGTGCCACCACGAACAGATGTGGAAAATAAAGCAAGCATCTGGACATTCGGATGGTTTAAAACGTGCACATCAGGATCAGCTGTCACACAGAGGACAAATTTAAGCGGCTCTTATTGGCCATTGCCGTTTCTTGCTCAACAGAAATGTTAGTTATTGGTTAAAATACTAAACCGTTGCAGACTTTAATTGAACGCTGTAATTGTCAGCTTTCATGATTACATAATCGTGGCAGCTGTAATCGCGATTAGTTTTTATATTTAATGTGCAGCCCTATTCTCTTATCTCAAGTTGCATCCCAAGATGACTCCTTGTTGGTGGGCTACAATCAACCGTTTCCTCCTGGGTAGGACATCGGGGTGATGTCAGCTCATAAAAACCTCATAACCATTTAATTAATAAGGGTGCAGCTGAAGGAAATTAAAGATATTGTTCAGCCTGCAGGGCCATTTTAACTGTCTGAGTTTTTCATCACAGAGCAGGAGGTGATTCTGCTACTCCATAAACAGAAGAGTGTGGCCCAGTGCAGGAATAGCAAAGCAGGGGGAGAACAGAGGAACCCAAGCAGAAGTGATTTCTCATCAGAGCCTCTGGGTAGCACATTGTGCAATGAATAATCACGTCTAACTTTTCCTGTTGCTTAATAAAAGTATTTTTAGATGGGTACTGTTTGGAGTTTTACACATGTGGGGTGACTTTTGCTTTTTGAGCTGCAGAATTATGATTTGATGAGGGTATTTTTCTTGGAATTTGGTAATAGTATGAGTAGTTTGAGAATTAACAAATTTTGCTAATTGTGTATTGACTTTTAGGCATTTTTTTTCGTGCTTTGTTGAAACTACTTTTTAAAGTTTATTCAACTGTCTGAGTGAAATTCACTGAAATATGTTACGGTCACATTTCTCTCCAAAATTTAAAGAAAACACTTAAGAATATATATATATATATATATATATATATATATATATATATATATATATATATGCAATTTACCTTGTTTACATGGTCACTAGAAAGCTGTTTATTGTGAGTAAGCAGCTTTCTCTACAGCAGTGTAATTTCTCTGTGACGCTTGTGTAAATGGCATCCAAGGAAGATTTTGCTATTTTATTCTCTGTTGCTTCAATTTATTTACATATATTGTAGAGTTGTTGCAGTTTTGTTTCCATAAATTTCCATGGCGACCTGCAGCGGAATTGCGCTGAGATGGTGGGGTTTCCCCTCTTACCTCAAACTCTGGGATTCCCCCAGTGTACTTGAGCGCATATACGGGACAGTAGACGATTTAAAGTTGATGTGTATTAAAGAAAAATTCTCCCAAAAAACTATCTTATCATTTTCACACCCCTATGACATCCTGGATGTGTATGACTTTCTTTCTTCAGCAGAACACAAATTCATATTTTTAGAAGAATTTCTCAGATCTTTTGGTCCATACAATGTAAGTGAATGGGTGCCAACATTTTTAAGGTCCAAAAATCACATAGGTCTGCATAAAAGTAATCCATATGACTCCAGTGGTTAAATCGATGTCTTCAGAAGTGATTTGATTTTTTGTGTATGAGAAACAGATCAGTGTTTTAGTCCATTTTTACTATATATTCTCCTCTCTGCTCAGACAATCTCCACTTTAACCTTCATTTTCACATTCTTCTTCATGGTTTTTGGTTATTCACATTCTTCATGTATACGCACCCTACTGGGCAGTGAGAACAATTTCTTGCAAAAATACTTAAATATTGATCTGTTTCTCACCCACATCTATCATATCACTTCTGAAGACATGGATTTCTTATGGATTACTTTATGCTTTTTGGAGCGTCAAAATTTTGGCACCCATTCATTTGCATTGTATGGACCTTCAGAGCTGAAATATTCTTCATGAAGAAAGAAAGTCACACATCTAGGATGGCATAAGGGTGAGTAAATGATGAGAGAATTTTCTTTTTTAGGTGAACTATTCTTGTAATTGGTGTAGTTTTTTGTCAATATAATTTTCTCTTTTCCCACTGTGCTACCAGAACTGTTGAATTCTTTCTGCAGTGTTTACTTGTTGATTTGATGTAGGGCTCCATCCCCCATCAGAATGGCACTCATGTGTTCACATGGCCACAGAAGACCTGTTCTCTGGGAAAAACCTAGATGTGTTGAACTGCTTTTTCTTAATCCCTTAAACAATGTAAGGAAAACAGCATTCTCGTTTATATTACGTTTTAGAGCACTTTCTGCAAAAACCCTTGGAATAAACCGTTTTCTGAAGTGCATGTAAATGGGGTCATTGACACCTTTTTTAAGACCATTAAACATTTTTATTTATTTATTTATTTGTATTTTGTTTTTTATGACAATTAAGCAAATATTCAAATACTTACCATAATGTGTCTTCAAGCTTTACTCTTTGTTAGAATTTTTTTGTTATTCCCAATATTCTCAGTTTCGCATTTGATTGACATTTAATAATGATTTTTTTTTTTTTTTACTCAAATCAGCATATATTAAACAAATGCAGTACAACAAATACTACCATAGTGCACAAATACTTTACTATTTATATAACAAATCATTATTTTTGTCAGTCCAGTAATTTAGATTTTTTTTTGTTGCAGTATGTTAATGATGATGATAATAATAATAATAATAATAAAAACATTAAAAAAGAAGTCTATAATTGCTGAGGTCTTCTCACTACCACAAGGTCTTTCTCCCATCTGTCTCACCTTCCTTTCTCTCTCTATCTCTCTCTCTCTCTCTCTCACACTCTCTTCAAATGCACACACACACACACACACACACACACACACGGTGGCATTGGCGGAAGCCTGTTATCTGCAGTTCTCTCTAGAGCGCATGATCCCTGCCCCTCTATGGCAGCTCGGGGCCTGTGATCACAGGAAGCTTAAGGAAAGCAGTTGTTCTCTGTTGTCTCCGGTTCTAGCATGCGCTGATTGAGTGCACAGAGGCCAGGTCATTCAGACAGGGGCCTCCGCTCCAGCCCCTCCCCACTGCCTGACTGGAAGGCTGATTGGGGAGAGGATAGGGGTTTGGGAAAAGGGTGGTAGAAAGTTCTTTCTCTGTTCTGGTGGAATGACAACATACTGACCATCTGGGTCTTGCAAATTAAGCAAGTAGTTACAAACAAGGCAACTGTGTGCTTTATGTTCACACATGCAAATTGGAAAATTGCAAACACACGAGTATGATCACTGGGTTTTTCTGAAAATGTAAAGAGACCGAGGGTACATGAATCCCTGTGGCATTAAGTACATCACAAAAATGTTGCAGCTCCCTCTACTCAAAGTATAATTTCTGTAAAAATCCTGATATTGAACATGTGGGATGTTGATGCATAACTTTTTTTTCACGCCCCTCAGCGTGAAGAGATTAGTTTATAATTTACAAGAATGTGCAAGGTATACTAAACATTTTAGATGCTTTGACTATTTATTTTAAATGTATTTTCGGTGTCCAATACAAGTGAAGCCCAATCGACAGCATTTGTTAAAAATTATTTAGACTCATCTCTCCTTTATTTATAAAAATGCAAAAAACGCAGTTAAAAGTGAGGAATCTACAATGGAAGTGAATTTGGCCAGTCCATAAACATTAAAATACACAGTTTCAAAAGAAAACTTTGTGTGCTTTGATTTTAGTGTGGAAAAAACGCTTACTAATCTTATCTTTGTAATTAAATAAGCCTATCCAATATTACAATTTAATTGTCATGATGACCTAACGCCAGGAAACCTTGTAATCTGGTAAACTACAGTAAATCCCTGATTTTATTACACTAAATTTGTTAACACATTTAATGTTTGTTTTGTGGCCATAGATATGAAACAGTGTGTATTTTAACATTTATTTACTTGCCCCAATCCCCTCCATTGTAAGCGCCTTACTGGAACCACGATGTTGGCTTTTTTTTATTAATTAACAAAGGGATGAGTTGACTTTTTAAAAAATATTGTCAATTAAGCTTGTAGAATATATGTTTTTCACAATTTTTAAGAAGGCATTGGGAATAAGCAGGGACCTGGTGAAATTATATCATATCCATAATTGGTCCATGATATGGTAATATTGATATTCTTCATGTTTAGTGTACTGAGATTATGACGTATTCAGTTCAGTTGATTAAGAGAAGAAACAGAGTTGTGGGGTGGAAATCTTGTCAGCATTGCTACAGGCAACAGATTTTGGTGTTCCCTCTTTGATGTGAATGAGTTGTCATGAATAAACATGAGTGGATGGGGAGTTGTGTTGGTTGCATTGTGTACCGTTGACATGCCACGTAAAAAAGAGAAAAAAGTCACAGAGAGGCAGTTAGTCACGGGCCCTTCTTATTGAGCACGTCACCCTTTCACAAGCTGCCTCATGCAAGTAAAAAAGGGGTGAAGAGTATTATGGGAAAAGCTCTTTACTTTTGACATTCAAACTCCTCCTCCCTTCTTACTCTGCAAACAACACACTCTCTTTGACGTTCACTCTCTCTGTCACTCTGATATTTTCTCCCTCTCCTGTACTGAAACTGCAAAAGGCTTAAGGTGAGGGGACTTCCTGTCACAGAGTTGAATATGAGTTGGTGTGGGTTTAGCATCTGCCGCAATGCCGCCTACTTCCCTTTTGTATGTTTCCAAGCTGGATGGCTCCAATACAAACACAAACAAACACACCAGAATGAAATCTCAATCATTCACTGCAGGTCAATCATCCACAACTAAAGTTTGTGTGTAATGCACAACAATTTATGAAGGTAGTGGTATAATGAGGTACAGCACTTAAAAAAAAAAAAAAAAGTTGTTAAAGACCCCATGAAATGGCTGGGCAAGCTCAGTCATCTGTTTTGTGTTGTTGTTTTTCCTATTGAAACTGGAAATGTGGGCAGGACATATTGAATGAGTCATCTCTCTCTTTTTTTTTTTTTATGAAATAAAACTTGATCTCCTGGGATTTTCATTCAAAACAGTCTCTAGAATGTACTCAGAATGGTGGCAAAAACAAAAACATCCAGTTCTGCAGATGGAAACACCTTGTTGATCAGAGGGGTCAACAGAGTATAGCCAGTCTGGTTTGAACTGACGGTATCTCAGATAACCACTCTGCACAATTGTGGTGAGAAGAATAGCATCTCAGAATGCTATTCTGAGAGGTAGGTTGGCGTTGTTTTGGCAGCAAAAGGGGGACCTACAAAATATTAGGCTGGTACAAACAAATTTTGTATTTAAATAATATATATATATATATATATATATATATATATATATATATATATATATATAATATATATCTCCATCCATCCATCCATCCATCGTCAACCGCTTATCCTGTGTACAGGGTCGCGGGGGGCTGGAGCCTATCCCAGCTAGCATTGGGCGAAAGGCAGGGGGACACCCTGGACAGGTCGCCAGTCCATCGCAGGATATATATATATATATATATAGATAGATAGATAGATAGATAGATAGATAATATATATATATAAATACAACATTATAATGTTTATTTTATATTTTCTTTTTTGAATTACTGTTATTTGAGGGAATTTCTCAGCTAATATTTATACATGCGATTAATTGTGATTAATTAATCGGCATACCATGTAATTAAATCAATGAAAACATTTTAATCTATTGACAGCCCTAATTATAATTTTTTTTTTTAGAAAAGGATACATAGTACCAAGGGAGAACTACTATGATATAAATACTTGGCAGCTTAAATAATATAACATTTTTGCCACATTGCAGTAATGAAAATATATTATAACGACCACTTTGCGGTAATGAGAATTGGGGGATAAAAAGTGCATAAAATAATGTCATGGTGTAAAAAATCTTCATGGCCCTTAAATTGGCTTAATTTTTTATGTGCAAAATATAATTCCTTATTGGTTACTTTTGATTTTGGAGTACAATAGGACCAGGGAATATTCTTTTGTGAGAATCACTCTTCTAGAGAGCTTTTGATGGGACAAAAATCTTTGTATTGCAAGATGAGTCATCAATATTTTTTAGTTCGTTCTCCCCGAAGAAAGTCTTTACTCTGCATTTTAAATGTGTTTTCTTAACAGTTGTCACCTTTTAGAAGTACACTACCATATAGATGGCTTCTAAGCTAATGGATGTATACTAAAAGCTAAAAAAAGTCTTTAGTTAATTGAACATTTAAGGGTACGAGATATTGCCTTGTCTCATACGCAGTAACTGTGACTTGGCCCATAAATCATTTGACTTAAGACTCAAACTGATGAGGTACATACGGTGGCACAGGGTTGCACAGCACAACCACATTATCAAAGCAAATAAAAGCTGAAAGTACAACGAAGATAAGCCACAACACAATGGAAAAGCCATGGCACAGTGGAGATAAGCTAAAACAATTTTTTTTTAAGCAAAAAAAATTAAGCCACCACACAACAAAATTAACATAAAATAAATATTTATTAAAATGCTGTACTTAGCTGTGCTATGGACAATCAATTTATATTCTAAGGGACATTTCTAGCATACATAATGTCTCTTATGTTTAGATTTCCACAATGGAAACCCATTACGTGTTGACCGTTTAACTTCTCTTGTGAGTGATTTATAGTCGGACGAGCAGCTCTCTTGCATTGAGTCAGAATGCCACACAACCTAAAATACGGTGTTAAAGTATTTTTTTATTTTATTTTATTTTCAGTTTCTTTTGTTGTGGATTAATTTCATTTTGTTTTGACTTTCCTGTTGTGCTGTAGCTTTTCTGTTGGGTTGAGGCTTAATTTATATGTGTTGTGGATTATCTCCATTAGGTTTTCATCTTTTCTTTGCTTTGCTAATTTGTTTGTGTTGTCCACCTCTGGGCCACCATAGATACAGTACACCCTCTAGCTTACTAGCATAACATCGTACCTGAAATTCATGTTTTTTTTTATCCTATTGCTTTTTTGTCACTTTTATCATAGCTCAGAGAACATATGTTTGGCTATCTCTAAGGAGTTTTAACAAGACACACATTAGGCTTTTCTACAAGTACTTTTTGCTATAATTTTTTTCTCCGTGTTTTATTTCCCCCCCCTTTGCATGATGATTTTTTTTTTAGAGTTGGTGGAATATTGGGTGTAGCGCACATTGGTGTTCCCGGACATCTGTACATAGACAGATTTTGGCAGTCTACGCCTCCTTCAAAGGTCTTAGTTTTGCAGTGGCAGTGTTCAGTTTTTTTGTCTTCTTCCTCTATCACTTTGAGGATGGGAGGATATTAGTATGCTGTTCTACACACACTCACATACACACACACCCTGTGAAGAAAGCCTTGTCTTCTGGCAAGCCTGTTGATTCATTTCGGTCTCTAAAGATGTCTCCTCACTTCTTGTTTACATTAAAGGTTGAGTCTCTTGTGAGATGCTGCCTACTTTCTCATTTTCTTGTTTGATATTCTACTGTTCAATGTGGAATCTGTATTCTGATTTTGTTTTCTCTTGTTGACTAGATGCTGCTTAAAGGTGCACTCAGTACCTATTTTGTTTATGTCATCTTGGAATTGCAGTTAAACGTAGTATCAGTGTGGATGCAGCACTTAAAATCAATAGTTTTCAGTTACAGATGCCATGGAAGAAATTCACTATTCACAGTCACCCATGATTAATTTAATCAATGAGTGAAAGTGTCCAATTACAGGGCAGTTACTGAGATTAAGCGAGTAGTATTAGGCTGGTCATGTGATTCTAACATGGCAGCCCCCCTGCAGGGACCCTCTCCATGTAGAATAAACTGCTTTTATAAGGTTACTGATATGACTGGTGCCCTCATCTCATGTTGAGTTATCATGATTTTATATAAATATTTCAAAATGATAATTTATTTATTTAGGAGAAAAAAATACAAAAGGCTTAAACAGACTGCACCTTGAGATAATCAAAAGATGAGATAATAAAAAAAATAGTTAGGCAATGAGGTGGTGGGAACTGTCTACATTACCTTTAATGCCAAAGTCAAGTTAAAACAACATAAAACATAAGACACACAAACACAGCGGCCGCGTGCATCTCTCTCTCTCTTGAACTGGCAACTCTGACTCCAATTTATCTTGCTCTCCTGCTGATCAGCAGACTCAACTGGAGAGAGAGAGAGAGAGAGAGAGAGAGAGAGAGAGAGAGAGAGAGAGAGAGAGAGAGAGAGAGAGAGAGAGAGAGAGAGAGAGAAACTTGCTCACCAGTCCCCGGACATGCTGTCGCCTGGTCCTGAACCACTCCTCCGCCCTCTGTTGGATGACTGCTTGCTCCTCCCCTGGTGGATGGCAATGAGTCCTCCAATTCCTGACAGACAGAACAACGACTCCCCTTCTCGGCGGACGGCAGTGGTTCCTCTGACTCTTGGCAGCCTGCAGCAACCCTTTTGTCTCCAAGCAGACAGCCACGGCTGCTCCTCTGCGAGGAATCCATGACAGTTCATCCCTCCTCCTTCCCGTATTTCGGAACTAAGTTTAATGGGTTCAGGATGGGCAAGAGGAGGCAGGAACCAGCAGAACAGTCAACATAAACTTTAATGCCAAACTCAAATTAAAACAAAATAAACATAAGACACACACACACACACAGCGGCCGCGTGCATCTTTATCTTTATGTCTCTCTCTCTCTCTCTCTCTCTCTCTCTCGAACTGCTGTTTCTGGCTCCCCTTTATCTCACTCTCACGCTGATCAGCTGAATCAGCGCTGGCCGTGCACCCTCACGGCCCGGTCACGCCCTCCTCCTCATTACTGAGATTGTGGTTGCCATTAAAATAAGCTCTTTCCATTTGTGTATAATCTGCAGGGATGTGATGTTTTTGCCACTGCACAGAGGTATTATTAATATTGGATTTAATTCCAATGGTGACAGGGAATGCACAGCATATGATGCTAAAAACAAAAATGTGTGTTAAGGTAGTTTTCTTGTTGTTTTGTTTATTTTTCTCAGGATAAAACACATTAACATGCATATTGGCATTAAGTAAGGACTTTGATGCTTGTAGATTTAGTTTGTTTTCTTTCTTTCTATCGTCCATGCTTTTGTCCATTCTTTCTTTTGTCCATCCTTTTGTCTGTTTTTCTTTCTCTCATGACAATTTTTAATTTTAAGGATAGTATGCAAAATGCACATTGAAATTGTATTGATGCCTGCTGTTTTTGTTTGATTGCTTATTTCTTTCTTTCTTAAGGATAACGCACAAAAAATATGGGTATTGGCATTCAGTAATGGCCCAAACATTGTTTAATGCCATGCAGACAGAACTGCAATGCTTGTTGCATCCTCACAATCAGTTATTCGTTTAACAAAAGGCAGCTATTCTTTTTCTGTTTCTATGGAAATGTCTGCATGCTTGATATGCTGTTCCAGATTGCATGGGAGATTTTAGTTACATTTTGCAACTGTAAGGATCAGAACCTATTATTTTATAGAACTTCTTATTTTAGCTGTTGCTGTCGGGGATTTCACTTAATCAGCGTAATTGTAAATTTGAATTTCTTTTCTCCCTACTTTCAAGGAACGAATATCTATTTTTGGTCTTATGGTATAAAGAAATAGAGCACTTGCATGAAATTGACTTGATGTCACAGCTTGGTAATTATCTTGTTTTAGAAGCAATTGTGTCTTTGCCATGTTTGAGCCAGGGGTCATATTAATGTGACACACAGCTACATGGTACATATGTGAAAGTGTATAACTCAAAGTGGATGGTGGATATAAGAAATGTGGGGTGAGGAGGGAGACTGACTCATAGTCCAGTTCCTCCTCTTGACATTTCGTCGTAACGATAATTAATTGCTCTGTCTATCTTGCATCTCGCATATGTGTTTTCCATAGACCCTCTGCATGCTTGAAACTCTGCTGCACTGACAGTAATGTGATTTATTCCTAATGTTACAAACAAGATTAAACTCTTTGGTAAGATGGATCAGGGTCCTCTGAGTCCTTTCATTACAGCAAAAGTCTGCTGCGGTGACTTCATAAAAAATGGGTGGAATAATAAAGGGGGCAGCACAAGGTGGGATTTGTGGGATTGCTGGGGGAACACTTTTATGACAACTCACTTTTAGACGTGACCGCACACACATGGAATGCTTGACGGATCTGAGTCGTGGCTAATTGCCATGTGTGCTGTTGAATATACCATTTTTAGGGTGGAAAGGGAGGCCTGTTTCTTTTTAAAGTTACTTTTTTGTTCTTTTTGATTTTTGGATGCATTTTTAGTCTTTTTGTATCCCCATATTGGCAAGTCCTGGGAACATGCAAGCTAAAACATTCATAAATGAAGTTCTTTAAAGGGATGGTACACCCAAAAATGAAAATTCATGATTTACTTAGACAAAGACTGTCTAAAATCCTTCCTGACATCTCCCCTTTTGTTCCACAGAAGAAATAAAATTTTACTTTTGGATGAACAATCCATTTAATCGGCTGTTTTAGTTCAGTAAAGTTTAGCACTGCTGCTGTGATCCTACCAGTAACTCTTTTAGAAATTCATCCCTTCACAATGTCACGACAAAAAGCAATTAGAGTGTATATTTTCTTTCTTTTTTCCTGTCTATTGCTTCAATTTATGATGCATTAAATAAAGGATGCAAAATGAGTCCCATCATTTCAGATCACAAGGAACTCAATATTCCGCCTGGCTGATCCGGAGTGTGTGTGTGCTTGTGCAAGTGTTTTAGTATTTATGTGCGAGTCTGTGTGCGCGTGTGTATAGAAGTTGTTATTTAAGACTTTATTCAGATCCACCCCCAGTGTATTGAAAGCACAGGCCTAAATTATGACGGGCGGTTTTGGTAATGTATTTTTAATAAACGGACTCTCTCCGCACTCCATGGGGTCCTCCAGTTGTGTGTGTGTGTGTGTGTGTGTGTGTGTTTGTTTGTGTATGCGTGTGAATTTCAGCTCCCATCTGATCCTCCTGGGACTGCAAGGTAGAAGGAATCACAGCTAAACACACAATGATAGAGTGAGACAGGACACATGTCTGGGACCAGAATACAATAGCGATTGGCTGACTTGAATTATTGTTCTAGGGTTGTTATGATACCATGATTTCAGTGGTCGATACCAATACCAGTGAAATTTGTTGAAGTGAAGTGATTGAAGCCTGATGTTGCACTGTGCTGTATCCGTGCTCACCCGTCAACAGGGCTGTGAGCTCTGGTTACAGAACAGTGCAGAGCCTTACAAGTGCAATTAAATCGGGCTTCCATGCAAGCATGCAACACATTTAAATTCTACATGAGAATTGTCTATTTTAAAGCACTATGGAGCAATTAAACCAATTCAAACGGCTAAACTGCCTTGATATTCTGAACAGCACTGACGAGGGAAAGAGAAAACACCTGCCTTGCACCAACATCAATTACAAGACTGTTTGCATATACACATAAACACCCTTATTAACATTTATCACATTAAACTGTAGTACAATTGTTCAATTTAACTGTGGAAGTTGAAAAACAAAACAAAACACGGATAGCACATGCTTTCCTGTTGTAGGTATGTAAGTATTTTGGATTGAAAGACTTGCTTGATTGTTGTAGATATGACAAATTGTCATTGTAGTGTTTACCTTATTCCACAAGGCAATGAGCTGTCATCAAACGATTGATGATCACATGTATGTGACCTTAATTTTTTGTATTATTTATTTTTCTGTATAATGTTTTTCACAAAGTACCTTATTTTGTTGTGGATGTCCCAATCTGGATACTGGATTTGCACTTTTCAGAGAGCTCATTAAAGTATTCTAATTGTATTTTGGTTTCTTTCTGTTAAAATATAATTGATTGTGTAAAATATATCACACAATATCATAATGGTTGTTTCCCTCCCAAAATCCTGTAAAAAACACCCAAACTACCTTAGTTACACTCCCACTGGCTTGAAATTTTTATTTCGAAGGAGTAAGTATAATGGCAAAATTGCTGTTGTGTTCAAGGCATTTCACACTTTCATTGGAAGCATCAGTCGGATGTGAAGAAAGTGGCTGGAGTTTATTAATATTTTTTTAATGCAGTTATTTTTCAGAGATATCTTGGAATGTAAAGTACGAGTAAGTTTCCTTTATTCTTTATATTTAGTGTATTGTGATTCAAAATATTACTTGTTTCTTATTCATCTGTATTGGACTTGCACAACGTCTCCAACCTCATCTTAAGCAAAGACCGCGATGTGCTATGTGCATTTATGGGCTGGTTATGTATTCATTTTTTCAGTAAGATCGTTATTCTCAAGTCAGTGGAAAAGCTGAGATCGGGTCTTTGTTTTTCCAGTAACTGGCTCTGGCATGAGCAGCGCGGCAGAACGGTGTGTGTGTGTGTGTGTGGCTGTAAACTAAAGCCTGTTGGCTATTTTGGTTAAAATAGATGAGCCGTTCAACATGTCCCGCCCCCACTTCCTCTTTCAGTAGGAAATCATCAAACTACTAAATAAAACTGCATTCATCAAGGCAAATTCATAATAAATAAAGAGCAGTTGGTGTTTTAATTTTAAAAAAAATATTGTTTTCTGATTGATATAAAGATAATATTATAGATGATGTAGGTCTTTCTTATATCGCAAGGCCTAATACACAGATGCAGTATTATCAGATTTTTTTTTTTCGGCCCTTGTGTTTATTCATTCAGAAACAGTTGTGTTTATACCTCACACTCTCAAATACTCATGAGCATTTTGAAAGCAGCTGTCTGTAAATTAGATTTTTATTTTAGTACTGACTTGATATAAAGTAATAATAGCATCGGTAGCTAGTTTATTTAGTTTAGTCTAACTAAGACATAGCATGCATTTTATGGGTGATACAGGATGTACAATCAAACATTAAGGAAATGTTCACCAAAAAATGAAAAATATTTTCAGCATTTACTCACCCTCATGTGGTTCCAAACCTGTATGACTGACTTCCTTAGAAAAGAAAAGATGTGAGGCAGAATGTTAGAGATTGATAGCCTCTATCACTATTCACTTTTATTACATCCTTTTTCTTTACAATGAAAGTGAATGAGGCTGCAATTCTACCTAATATCTTCTTCTGCGTTCCAAATTCTAAATAAATTCAAACAGGTTTGGAACAAAATGAGGCTGAGTAAATGATGACATAATTTTCATTTTGTGGCTAAACTCTTTAATCTTTTTAAACTTTGCATGCAAAGTTTCAGGATTAGACTGCACGGAAGTTTAAATTAAACCTTGCTTCGTAGGGTACCCTCTGGATCCTATACGAGACTGTTGCTTACTTCTATCATCAAATCCAGGTGGACAGCCTCATCTGCATTGCATCTTGTTTAACAATACAGGAATTGCTCATAGCATTAAAAGGGTTTTATCATCTTCCTAGCGTGTGTTTGTATTTGTGTGGGTGTGTTTTTTTAAGCAGACCCATTAGGCAGTAATCTCTTACTATGCAGCACCTCTACATTACCTTCGGCAGACACTCTTATCCAAAGCAACTCTAATGAATGCAAACACAAGCACATGTAAAAGTAAACTTTTAGATTTACTTCCAACACAGAGCTGAAAGGCCCTTCAGGGTCTAACTTTAACCACCTGGTCATCATCTGACTCCACAGACACACTGCCTGGTGGGGACGACTTACTCTCTTCCTGCCATGAGTTAAAACTGCAATTAAAATTTCATCTAGCTGACCAGACCAGGTCGGGCTCATTGAGGAAATCCCCTTTATTTGTTCTTGTGTGTGAAACAAGATTTCCTAAATGAGTTTGACAATGAAAATGACTTTTTTGGAGTCACATTGCCTCTTCACAAATGAGGCCCTTTGTGATTTCAGAAAGACGGGCCAAGAGGAAAATGGTGCTGTCTTTCACATCAATCCGTCTGTGCAACATAAGTGAATATATATATATAAACCACCTACCTAATATTGTGTAGGTCCCCCACGTGTCACCAAAATAGCACCAACCCACATCTCAGAAAAGCAAAAAAGCCACTCACTGGATTTTTAAATTTTTTTTGGCACCATTCGGAGTCTTGCGTGAAAATCCCAGGAGATCAGCTGTTACAGAAATAATCAAATCAGCACGTCTGGTTTAGTTAGAAGTTTACACACGTTACATCAAATGCTAATTATTTGTGTTTGAGCAGATACATTTTTAATTGTCATAAAAAACTGTCATGGTGTCTCACTGTCATTAGAGCATTTTATTTCTCTGCAAGAATGTTGCATTTCAGCATTGTCAGTTGTGATCGTGTACACAATGTCTTTTTTATTTTGTGTGTGTGTGAACTTCATAAATCACAGAGCCTTTTTTCATCACCATATTAACATGACAGTGATGAAATGCCTGTCAACAGGTAGATTTTCACCTCTTAAAGATTGTCAAAACATTATATGGCAGCTTTAAATCATGTGGCTGATGAAAGAAATTGGCAGCATTTTGTTTATTCACTGCATTCTCCAAGACCCCACGGCATTCTTCACTTAGTAACACTTAGTTAACACACTCGTACAACATGTGAGAATTGTCGTTTTACAAGCTTGTTGTAGTAACACGCACATATAAAAGTTGAATATCTACACCCTGTGACTGAGCTCTGACTTCTGTCATTACATCACATTAAGTGTCTTAAAGCACTCGAAGGGACAGACCTGTTCTATCTCCGCTGCTCTGAATGCAGACAGAGGCTGCTGTCTACATTCACCCCTTCCCGCCATCCCCTTCTACTTTTTTAATTAAGGAAATGGGTTGTCTCATCCTCTTCAAAAAGCATATTATACTTTATTAAGTAAGTTCTTAGGCACAATAACAAGGAGCAGTTTAATATAGGGAAGGAAAAGAAGAGGGTGGGATGGAAAGTGAACTAGTGATTTGAATTGACTGCTACAGAAATGCAGCAAATGCCTGGGAGCCATAAAACCAGATCATTCTGTCTTTTTGATGGTAGATTGGAATGGTAATGTCTTCTTTCCCTTAAGTTTCAATGTAATTGCGCACAATCAGGTATTAAAAACTTTTTTGTCTCCCTCTCCATTTTATCCCTATGTTGGTAAAAAAAAAAATCCTAAATATCCTTCTGATGAAGCTATATTTTTAGTCTAAGAAAGATAGAAAGAAAGAGAGAGAGAGAGATGCTGCACGTTAAGTTTGTTGAATGAATAGCTCGCTAAAACAGGTTTTCTACAAGTCTTAAAGTCTTTAAAACTCTTAATTTGTGTTTTGCTTTTGTTTTTTTAATTGAGCCCTTAAAAAGTCTTAAATTGGAGCCAAAATGCTTAAATTCATAATGTAGTAGTTTTAAATGTTGTGTGACAGAATACAGCAGTTTTTATTTATTTCTTATTGGATTTAAGTAGCTTTATGATGCAGTGTGTAATTTCTGCCCCATTAGCAGCAACAAACAAAACATACTTCTCTGATTAAACTATTCTTTTATTCTCAGAATGATAAACAGTGAAAGAAAAATGGCTAGTTCAGTAAATAATTAGTTTTTTTTAAAAGATTGTTCGGTGGCCAAATATGCTATACAGATTTTTTGATTCACCCTTATCCATAATCTTTTTTTTTTATTGTGTGAAGTGATGATTAACATCTTGTTTTATTTGTCATTCATTTTGATCAGTTATCACGCATGTTCTTATTTTTACATCTGTGATTACCTTTCTTGATATAAAACAATGATTAAATGCTGTTTATATGTTTAATGGAAGATTAAGAATGCAAGCTTTCAAGTCACTCTTGATAAATTCTTCTTGAAGCACGAGCTATTTCGGAGGACGTATAGCACAAAGATGTGCATTTCTCATCAATGTGAATGTAAACGGTTAGCACACCGACTGAAGTGTGTCAGAAGCAATGAAGCCTCAGATTTGCAATGCGACAATGCTGAGAATGAAATTACAGGGCGTGGTTAGATTTGTGAAATGGTGGCTTAGATTATATTTTTTGTCAGTTTCTATTAACTTTGCTATGGTTAAGGTGTGGTCCCCTGCAAAGCATCAATTGCTTTATTTAATATGCATTTGCTTTGCAGACTAAATGTGGAAATTGCTCTCAATGGTCTGTCGAAATAAGACAGACCCCTATTTTGTTAGCAAAATCATGAGAAATGGTAATTGCCCGCATGTAACACACACACACACACACACACACACACACTGCAACCAACTACAAAATACATGATGTTTAGTTACATACTGATAAATCTGTTTAAATCTGTATAACTTCAGTTAGTTTAGTTTATGCCAAAGAAAAGCCACGTTAATGGGATATTATAAGTGCAGTTTTATTTCCTGTCTTGAATGAACAAACACGTATGACCTCATTGAGCACTAATGGTAATTTCTTGGCATGAATCAATTTATAAATTCCAAATTTTTTCTCTCTCCCTATCATCTTTAATTTTGTTAACAGATTTAAATGTGTGTCCCTAGGCCACGTCAGTGACATAAGTGCACAGATTTTATTCATTAAAATATCATCAATAAAGGCTGGCGCCGATGTAAGAACCTCATTGCTGTTTATGGCTCGAGCTGGAAGACTAGACCTGTTTCTAGGGCTTTTCGTCTTCTGAAAATGGTTTTTGAAAATCAAAGAACAATTGAGAAGTTATTATACAGAGCAGAATATGCGGCATTGGCTCTAGAAATGTTTTTAACATGTGAGCAGACTGTACCGCATGCTGAGCGTGTTATTTGAATAATGACAAGTCACTAACAGTCCTCTTCTCTGTTGGGTTCCAGATATGGTGCGGAAAAAGAATCCCCCTTTGAGAAGCTTTGGCGGTGAGGAAGAGGAGGGTGAGGCGGTGGCTGCCGAGGCCACGGGCCCAGAGAACGGTAACACAGGGAGCCAGGCCTCTGAGCCCGATAGGCCGATGGGTGAAGAGCAGGAAGAGCCGTCCTCTCCTGGCCCCATCAAACCCGACAGGCCTGACTTGCATTACTCCATTCACAAAGAGGCTGCCAATGCAGCGTCCTACCCCAGACTTGAGTGCTCTGATACTGGGTTGCTAGACTCTGCCACCTCCATGATGCAATCGGATCAAGATGAGGAAGGGGACCCAGCTCAGAGCATGGCTAGAGACATTGAGGATGACCGGAATGGTCTAAGGCCTATCACCCGATCAGGCTGCATCATTGTACAAAGCTGCACCAGTAATGGAGAAGAGAGAGACTCCACCCAGAGCTCACCAGCTTTGTTAAACTTTGAGAGCCCTCGTGGAGCTGGTGTAGAAGGCTCCAAAGTCCCACCTGTTACAGTTCATCCACAGAGGCCCATAGGGGGAGTAGAGGAGGCCCCTAGTCCTCTGGGTGCTGAGACAGGAGCTCCCCTGCCCTCCTCACCCAAACTGCAGGACTTTAAGTGCAACATTTGTGGGTATGGTTACTATGGCAATGACCCCACAGACCTGATCAAACACTTTCGTAAGTACCATCTTGGCCTGCACAACCGGACGCGTCAGGACGCAGAGTTGGACAATAAGATCCTGGCACTACACAACATGGTGCAGTTCACAGCCCAGACACAGACCAAAGACTCAGCACGGCTCCTCGGCCAGTCAGCTCAGAGTGGCTCTGTGGCAGAAGCACGGTCACCTGGTTCCTCTGTGCTTAACGGTACCTATGACATACAGGTAATCACAGGCCAATCGCATATGTTCTGTTCCAAAACCTAGTGATTGACCTATTATAGTCACGTTTCTACTACAAATCTGTTTCAAAAGACACACTGAATCAGTATTTTTGTTTTGTTTTCCATAAAAATTATCTAAACATCCTTGAAACAAAATGCATTTTCTTCAGAAGAAAAATGACAAAAGATATTACGTCTTGTTTTCTGAGTAATCTAACATAATTTAGTGAGGTTAATGCTTTGAACAAGAATATTTTATTGAACTCTTCAAAACGTTAAGAAAATTATTCTGATACAGTTTAGACTAGGGCTGGGGTAAGGATACAGATTTTTAGATTTTATTTTGATTCACAAGCTTACAATTCTGATTTATTCACATTTATTCACATGCGTATATTTCAGTTATAATGTCCCTTTTGCTTACATATGAAAAAAAATTATTTCCCAGCTAATGCTGTTAATTTTACATAGGACCTTCTAACTAGATACATTATGAAAATATTTTGCATAATTACATTTTATTAGTTTTTAATAATTTTGGTCACATTTTGACTTTTTTTTAAAATGAACAAATCCATGTATTCAATCAATAACTACGATATTATATTTAATATATAATTTTTTGTTACATGTCTATTGTTTAATTGCATATTTTTTACTATTTACAAATATTAAAAATGTTTTTTTTGAACACTTGCTAAAACTGGCACTATATCTTTAACAAAACCAGCATTTTTGTAAAGCGCGTCTGCAGATGAGCTCATAAATTTACCATTTTACCCTATATTTGTGCATGCTATGAGTTTTTTTCTCATTAGGGTATCATGCCAATTCCAGAAAGGTACCGTTTCTTTAAGATAGGGCTGATTGTCAGCTTTAGTTTCTTTCACAATTTGAACTAAATACAACATCAAACTCTATTGACTGTGCAGACAGTCACTAAGGTTCCATGTCAGTTAGGAAGCTGAGTTAAATTGACACCAAACGTATGTTTGCGTCCACCTGCACTGTTTTTTAATCGTATTCCTATGTAAAACTGCACTGTGTGAAGTTAAAGTTAAAAAGTACAAGTGATAAAGAAAGTCAAGTTTTTAAAGCATGTCTCGAGACTCCTATTATCTGTTTCACTGCATCTAACTGTTTTAGCTGCAAGTGTGCTTTCATTCAAAACAGCTCCTTAGAAGGTAGCTGCCTATGTGGGCAGTAGGCCACAAAGCGCGCTAGGTTTTGGAACAGATGCAGTGTCAAACCCATGGGTTATTAAGGCTTAAAAATTATGTGTGTGCTTGCAGATCTCAAACTAAAATGTATGTCACAGAATAAAACCACTAAAGAGATAGTAGCAAGACATAATGCATGCAAAGTCATGCACAATGAATTCACACAGTAATAAAGTTTTGAATTAATCCAGAACGTTTTACTAAAATCTTTATTTGTTCAGAGTTAGCCATGCATGTGTTTTAAAATAACATCATGAATAAGCAATCAAACAGCTCAGTTGAAATTGAAATGCAAGCATCATTGGTCATATCACTTTGGTGGTTTCTAACTCGTAATAACAAACAAACAAAATTTGTGGGAGGAAATTAGTGTGGATTATGCCAGCAATTCTGTATTTGGCTTTGTTCTGGGACACAGCTTTTGGCTGATTTATCAAAGCACTAGCTTTAGTGTATCATGTTTAAATGGACTATTGTGTACAGTTACCTGGTTCGCACATGTGCATGAAGTCAATGAAATGAACAGTGCATGTGTTGGGCAGTCAGCAGAACTTAAAACTTAATGTGTTTTTTCTTCTAAAAACACCATCCTTAGTCTTTCAATTCAACATCAGCACCTCTACAAATTGTCATAATACCATATAAATTCTTAGGAAAAAAGTTTGAATAATGAGTCTATTCAGAATTCATTCCTATTGGAATTTTCCATGCAGTAATATCAACAACTGCGATTTCTCATTCTCCCAATGAAAAAAAGGGGGGAAAAAGAGTGTAGGGAAGCCGACGAGGGGAGCCAGTAAAAATACAGGAGTCGATTTATTTTAAATGATGGGTAATGAACAGATGTCGTAGTCATTTATCTGCCCAAATTTCAGCACGGTTTCACTCTTCAGTTCAACAATGTTATGTTTACAGTTTGAGCGGCCTATTTAAGTACAGTGTTTCTTCAAAATGAGCCACGTTTTGGAAGCTTTTAGCTTTAGCCAATGCGGGAATAATATTTCCATTTTACCCGCCGGATGTAATGATTTTTATCGATGCTGTCTCCCTGCTGATCGATCTGTCGATCTATCTATCTATCTATCTATCTGTCTGTCTGTCTGTCTGTCTGTCTGTCTGTCTGTCTGTCTGTCTGTCCGTCTGTCTGTCCATCCGTCCGTCCGCATGTCGGGAAATGGCAAACCATGGATCTGGGAAGGATGTGAAACTTGTACCCGCCACCCGCAAAATGCGACAAGGCTGAATACAGTTTGCAAGCTCCTTGTCCAATGTTATGCGCATATAGTTTTGCTCATCTACCTGCAACAGGTGGGTGACCTGTAAGACGTCTCAGAGTGTGACACATGACAAGAAATGGGGTTAGACACAAAGCCACATACTTGAAGAAACACTCTTTAATATATTTTTAAGAACAGACAAAAGCATCAATGCTCGTGTTTTATTCTCTGTTTGTTCAGAGGCATGCAGCACGAGCCTGTGATGTGGAACACATGCAAGTCGGCGTTCCGCGCAAGCCTGTCTTGTGGAACAAGTGCATGTAAAGGGTTTTCATTCTTTTTTTCTCTGTTTTATTCATCTGAAAATTGTTTTCAAGAATGATGTCATCTATGAGAATGCTGCAAATTATCTTTGATCATCTCGTGAAATGCTGTGTTTAGTTCGATTTATTTCAACGCGGTTTGCATGCATTGTGAACGCAACTCTGCAGGTTCAGTAATGTATATCTTCATACTAAAGAAACAAAGATGAAAGTGATTAAATCATAAAAAAAGACATGTTCACCTTGAACCTACAATTTTGTTTTCCTGTCTTTAGGCAGCATTAACTGTATTACTAAAATGCAAGACAAACACAAATTCGATAAGAACACATTTGGCAGCATTATTTTGGGAACACAAGGGAATTAATTAGGCTTATTTATTTAGATTATTATTGTCTTTACATTTAGAATTGTCTTTAGTTCTTAATCTGTTGGCTATTAGCAATTTTCCACCTGTTGTCATTGACGGATGCTTGCGTGAAGGGAAATGGAGCCGTTGGGAGGTGGTTAATTACGATTTTTTTTTTACCACTTCGTTATTTTATTGCTTTTTTTGTTTAGTTTAAATTTTCATTTGAATGTCTTTTTGATATTTTTTTGTTTTTCAGTAAATGAATACAATTTTGAAAGCAGAATCAATAGAGCAAAAAATTCACCGACCCTCTGCAGGGGTGTTGACGATATAACTGTATATCGTGATTTTTTTTTTTAAGGTTATTATTGCTAAAATGTTTGTTAGATATCGCCCAGCCCTACTCTTTCCATCTGTCTAAACACTCTCTTCCTCTAAATTATTTTATCTATCCTTTTTGTCATAAATTAAATAATGTTTATTAATAATGTTTATTTTGAAATGAAAAACATTTTACTTTGAAATTTGATATCAGATATTTCCTTTGCTTAGTGTCATACCTTTAAATTTGTAACTTTCTTTTATTGTTTTGAGGGACAAATGATGGATGTTGTTGAATATCGTTATTATAAATGATAAATGTGAAAAAAAATCTGAATTAAGAGGAGGCTTTTGTTGTCTGTGGCGCTAGTGCACCCAGGTTAAATGCAATAGCTTAAATGCGTATGTGCAGAATTGCAGTCAAGCACATATTACGCTAAGCAGTGGGTGTTTATTTAATCATTGCTTGAACATACGGCTTAGGGGCTGCTCAAGGGAGAGTGTCTGTCTGTGCAGTGACATTCCTTGAGTGTTTTGTCTGGAGCATGACGTTGAATTCCCCCCTGTGCATATGAAACTCAAGACCTCCCACTCACCTGGAAATTATTAATCCAAAAAGATTAATTTGGTCTCTGTATGTATAGCTGCTTTACTCTTAGACTCTTCTGCAGGTTTCACAATTTCCATGTTTGCATACTGGAGGCTTTTTGAATTCTCAGCACTGATATGTAATAAAAACATAAAAGGAGGAGTAATTTGCCTTTGAGTAGTGATAACTGCTACCTCGTCTTCAAGGTTTGGAGGTTATTGAAAATATGTTGTCTGTCTTATAATATTAGCCTTCTATTTCAACTGTAATTCTATGTAACTCACAGACAATTGTTCTTTTTTTATCTAATTTTCTCTCTTTGTCATCCATTCCCCTCTCCTTCCTTCCCCCACTCTCTTGTTCACAGGTTACGTTAGCAGGCACTTTCATCGGAATTGGGAGGAAGACACAGGATTGTCAAGGAAACACCAAGTACTTTCGCTGTAAGTTCTGTAACTTCACCTACATGGGAAGCTCCTCAGTAGATCTAGAGCAGCATTTCCTGGCCACGCACCCAAATAAGATGAAGAGCCCACCTCCATCCAACCCCAACCTTGAGGAGAAGTCTTCTGAGCAGAAGGGGAATGGCATGCCATGCATAGGGGCTGATGAGCAGGGAAAGTGGGCAGATCGAGTGGCAGTGAGGGCAGAAGATGACTCTGTAGCTGGATACTCCATGTCAATCAGTGCATCTGACTCCCCAAGACGCACTGGAGTCGACAGCCCAGCTGCGTATTACTGGTGTAAGTATTGTAGTTTCAGCTGCGAAGCCAACAGCACGTCTAGGCTTCTGGAGCACTATGAGAAGAGACACGGTCAGGTGGGCATCAGGGAGGGAAGTCCAGGGGACAGGGACGGAAAGGCCTGCGATGGAGAATCCCATTTACGGAAGAAGGAACACCAGAGTGGGAAAACTGGGACGGCAGGTGACCCAGAAACAGTAGTAACCAGTTACAACTGTCAGTTCTGTGACTTCCGTTATTCTATGACCCATGGTCCGGATGTAATTGTCGTGGCTCCACTTTTGCATCACTACCAGCGGGCTCACAGTATTCACAAGTGCACCATCAAGCATTGCCCCTTCTGCCCGCGTGGACTCTGCACTCCTGAGAAGCACTTGGGTGATATCTCATACCCCTTTGCTTGCCGTAAGAGCTCGTGCTCACACTGTGCTATACTTTTGCTGCAGTTGACAGCCGGAGGGACCACTACCCCATCCCCACCACCTAGAGCATCCGTCACCCACCTCTGTGACCAGTGCCTTTTCACCTCAACTGATATCGATTTGCTTCTGTTGCACTATGACAGCACCCACACCCCTCACACCTTACTGGAAGTCAAACCAGAGGGGGAGGGATTAGGGGATGGAGAGGCAGGGCCAGGGCGGGACCATCCCGGAGATTATGCCTGCACTAAGTGCCATTTCTTAACTGAAGTGGAGGAGGAGATATTTCGTCACTACAGGTAATACTGCGCAACAGGCCCTCCTTTTTTTAATGTCCTCGCTGGACTAGATTTTACTTTAATCTTTTTTTTTTTTTTTATTGTTAATGGAATAGTTGACCCAACAAATTTTATTCTGTCATTTTAAATCCATATGCTGTTATTTTTTCCATGGAACACACAAGGAGAACATTTTTAAAATCTTCTTGCAGGTCTTTCCCATACAACAACAATTTATATGCTGGTTTCGGAATTACATACTATCCATAATCCTCTTACTACTTCTGCCATATCTATCTATGTTAGAAATATAAATATTATGGTAGTATGCCATTTCGAACTCAGCCATAGTGACCATGTCTGTTGAGCTCCAAAACTGATATAAAAGATACGAAGAAGTACCAAAAACAGTACATTTCTTGCAAATTTTTCACTCAAGATCTTCTTGGGACCAGATCATTATTCGCTATCACACATACAGCCTTAACTGCAATTTTCAGTTTAGAGGTCATGTGGGAATATGATGTGTTTGAAAATACTGGTAAATCATCGCTGGCAATTTCCCTGAATGAGAAGTTGCAACATTACCTGAAAAGTTCAGTTTTGATGCTGGGTGTAAACATATTCATAAGATTAATGGTTTGAGCATGTACAAGGTCAGGACGTGCTGATGTAAGAAGTTTGCTTTGGGCCATTTACAAAGTTCTGATGGAGATGATTCAGTTACTCTGTAGTCAAAAAAAGTCATCAAACAGATGAGAATATCTAAAATATCTCGTAATGTATGATGCTCCACAATTCAGTCTGAAGTCATTTGTGTTTCCATGTTTCCGAGTTTGTGATCAGATTGACTTGAAAGCTGGTGGGATCCTCGGTTATTTGGTGTGTGATGCTCAGTTTTTATCTAAAGCTATTTAGTTAGTAAGTGTGAAATATCTCGCTAAGCGGGTGAAGAAATTTGTCAACTGAAAAATAACTGGAAAATTCCTGCTATGAACTATTATATTTAAAAGTATTATTTTTGGACAGTTTTCTTTATTTAGCAGTAAAAATCATTACATCTATTCAGTTATTTAATTGGTATTTAGAAGGTCTGATCTATAGGATTGATATTTTATAGTAGCAACAGACAAACCATATCTGGACGGTGAAACCAGTGAATATATCTAGCAAGCTTGCATTAAACAGCTTCAATAAATAAATGAAGGAAGGAATGAATAAATTATTAAATAAATAAACAAACGGTTTCTGTCTTGACTGTTTTGCTTTCATACTGATAGGTAACAGGTTTTTCTTTTTTTGCGCCTTTAGGTCGAGCAACACAGCTGAATAAACTGAAAATGCTAAATGTTGGGGAGTAACTTTCCCTATAGCATTCCCTCTTCGGTTTTGATTTAGTTTGTCTTGAAGCCATGTGTGCATGTAAGTGTGTGCATTTTAAAGTTTGTTTGCGTGTGTGCGCATGTCCTTGTGTTGTATTTGTTTGTACTTGTGGAAAACACCTATACCCCTCCACAATATACTCTTTCTTTCAGCAGCTGTGTGGTATATGCTGCCAATGCAGTAGATTATGGCTCTGCTTTACCTTCACATAAGATCTCAATTACTCTCCATTTTCTGCTAGAGTTTACAGGCATGTCTACATGTGCTGGTTTGAATTTATTGATAAAAATGAGTTTACTGCACCACTGAAATCCGTATGTCCGCTCGAATTTGGCACAGTAGACAGAGAACAGAAAGGCACTTTGCTAAATCTAATATACGTGTTGTGTAAATAGTCCAAACCACCTCAATGGCGCATATGTTTGATATTATGATATATTGCGCCATATGATGCTGAAGAAGAACTTTTGCAAGCGATTTACTACCAGTGTTTACATGGAAAACTAACCCAACAAAAAACCTTTATTGATGCAATTTGAACAAATACAGTTTCATGGATTTGCAATATATTGTATCTGTTGGATATTAAATGAAAAGTGACCCTTTGCTAAGCTCTGCCCCCCTTGGTACCATTGCTCGCTCTGACAAGCTTAACAGATCTTTCCATAGGAGTGAATGTGAGATAGCCGTGAACAGTGTGATTTTTGGCTAAATATTCTCATAAGCGGAATTGATAATATTCTTATGTGGGCTGAAATAAAGAGTGACATTTTAAAGCATATTTAACCGACATTTATTTGTGAAAGAAATTGTTAAATTACAAAGTAGTTTGATTGAAAACTGTGGAGACTTTGAATCAGAATCAAGGAAAATGATTATCACAGTCATTTGAAGAGAGGAAAGTGTCATTTAATAATGATTACGCACCTGATAACAGTAGTGTAAATAAACAAAACTGCTCAATGTCTCAACACACTCGCTATAATGCTGTGAACTCTTTATTTACTATCGCTTTTACTAAGACCAGAAACAATACATAAATGTATCAACCTTAAGTTATTAGCTTTTACATGTTCATTTGGGACTGAGGGCTGACACATTTTAATCCATAATATGATCTTCTTGAGATTACTTTAAATATTTGAAAGAAAAGAAAGGGAAAAAAAACTGTTGTGTATCCTCTCTAGATACCTCTTGTCACTATTACAAGTGACCCAACAACATTTTTACTTAATTTGTATGAAATTCACATAAAACTAATTAAACACACATTGCTCCTTTAGACTCTCATTAGAAAAAAAACAAACGCTTGCCAGATAAATGCTTTTAGGGGGACTTAGGGAAGGGTCATTTGATTTTTTGATTTTTATTTATATATAAATTTATGCAAATTATCCTGGGATTGAAACAGTTTTCAGTTTTGTTTTATAAAGTTGCTCTATGTAAGTGATATTGACAAGCATGTAAAACCCCTTCTTTAATCATACTATATGAGGAAGGAGGATACATTTTAAAGCCAAATGCCCCATCGTTATATATTGTCATTAAATAAATACAGTATATTTTAGATCAAATTCCATTTGTGAAACTTCATTTTTGCATAATTAAATTTTCAATTAAAATGTTACTATTAACATGAATAATAATAGTTATAAAAAACACAACAACTCATAATCCATGTTATCACAGCATTATTTCAAAACTTTAATGGAAGCAAGGAAATCGAATCGGTTACTAACGTAACCTCGGTTCTCTCTAGATGAGGGAACGAGTATTGCGTAAGCTAGCTTACGCTACGGGAAAGATTCATCTTTTCTGAGATATTGAAGCCAAAAAATTATCCTTAATTTTGTATCCATTGTCAACGCAGTGCGGCAGCTGCAGACCTTGAGCGGGCTAGCTAGGTAGCTCATTGGTTGCTCTGCGGCAACTGCTGCAGCCTATAGACGAGCTTGGGCGAACTCGCATCCAATGAGAGGCGTCCGCGCGCTCACTGCATCAAAGCCCGCCAAAAAGGGCGTGACTAGAGTGCATATAAGCGTAGTTCGTAGTCTGGAACCCTGGTTTTCATTGAATGAAGCGAAAAATCGCTGCGTGGCGCGAGCACGGCCGATTCACGCAATACTCGTTCCCTCATCTAGAGAGAACCGAGGTTACGTTAGTAACCGATTCGTTCTCTTCACGAGAGGTTCTCTCGTATTACGTAAGCTAGCTTACGCTACGGGAACCCTTTGTCAACGCCGTGCGCGCCAAGCATCCACTGCATGAGCCCCAGGGAATTAAGGGGGACCCGGGGAGCCCTTGTGAGTGGGGAATTAATATTTGGCCGGCAAGAGTGCGGGCCAGTGTGTGTGTAGTACATAAGCACATAGACAGAGCAGCGGTGCCGGTCTGTGTGGACTGTGTCCCATTAATGCAGCTCACCAGGGAGCTGTAGCGTATTAAACCGCTAGCAGTTTAGCCTGCAGAGCGGGTACTTCCAGATTGTAAAATCTGACAAAGGTGGAGGGGAAGCCCAGCCCGCTGCCACACATATGTCGTGAATGGAAATCCCGCTGGACCATGCCCACGAGGAGGCCATGCCTCTAGTGGAGTGAGCCTTAATGCCTAGCGGGCATGGTAGGTCTTTGACGCGTACGCGGCAGTAATAGCGTCCACTATCCATCTAGACAGTGTCTGTTTCGAGGCGGTGAGACCTTTGGTGCGCCCTCCGAACGAAACGAAAAGCTGCTCGGGGCTTCTGAAAGATGCGGAGCGCGCAGTATACAATCTCAGTGCTCTGACTGGGCAAAGGAGATTGGCGTCGCGTTCGCTATCAGATGCTGGTAGCGCCGACAAGGAAATGATCTGTGCTCTGAAAGGAGTACCGACCACCTTGGGGACGTAGCCGTGTCTAGGCTTTAAAATGACCTTGGAGTCACTTGGTCCAAACTCAAGACACGCAGCACTGACAGATAGCGCATGAAGGTCTCCCACCCGTTTAACTGATGATAGGGCAGTTAGAAAAACGGTTTTAAGTGAGAGGTGTTTCACATCCACGGATTGAAGCGGTTCGAAAGGGGGGCTTTCATAGCTTCGAGAACTATAGAAAGGTCCCAGATAGGATCCGATGGGGGGCGCGGAGGGTTCATCCTTCTAGCTCCCCTGAGGAAGCGGATGACCAGCTCGTTTTTACCCTGTGACTGGCCGTGCAGGGGTTCAGCGAACGCCGCGACGGCCGCCACATACACTTTGAGCGTGGATGGCGATCTGCCCTTATCCAGCAGCTCTTGTAAAAACACGAGCAGCGGCGACACCCCACATGTCCGTGGGTCCAGGTCTCTGTCGGTGCACCATTTTGAAAACACAGACCATTTTGACGCATAGAGTCTTCTCGTGGAGGGGGCTCTAGCGTGTATGATGGTGTTTATTACTCCTTCTGGCAAAGCGACGGGTAGTCGTTGATCACCCACGCGTGTAGCGCCCAGCGCTCTGGGTGGGGATACCAGATCATTCCGCGAGCTTGCGAGAGGAGATCTGCTCTCACTGGGATGGGCCACAGCACTGTCAGTGACAGCTGCGTAAGCTCCGGGAACCATGTTTGATTCTCCCAGCGCGGGGCTATGAGGAGCACCGAGTGGCGCGTTTCCCTGATCCTCTGCATTACCTGTGGCAATAGCGAGATGGGAGGGAAGGCGTAAAGCGGGCGGTTGGGCCAGTCCTGGGCCAGCGCGTCCTCGCTTTACGAGAAAAATATTGGGCAGTGAGAGTTCTCTTCTGACGCAAAGAGGTCTATCTCTGCTCTGCCGAATATGTGCCATAACGTCTGGACTGTTTGAGCGTGCAGGGACCATTCCCCTGGGGGAATATTGTCTCTGGCCAGTCTGTCTGGGCCGTCGTTCAGGTGGCCTGGCACGTGGCGTCGCCCTCAGCGGCGCAGGTGGCACTGGGACCAACTCAGTATGCGTTTCGTCAGATGGAAGAGGTTCCTGGATCTGACACCGCCCTGACGGTTTAGATAGGATACCACAGACCTGTTGTCCGAGCGGACCAGGACGTGGTGACCCTGAATGATCGGGAGGAAGCGCACGCGGCGTACTCGACCGCTATCATTTCCAGACAATTTATGTGAAGGAGCTTTTCCTGAACTGACCATAGGCCAAAAACCGGAGAGCCCTCGCGAGACCGCGCCCCAACCCGTGTTGGGCCGCGTCTGTCGAGATGACTTTTCGGCGAGATACAGCTCCCATCATCACTCCCCGCTGATACCACTCGGCCACTGTCCAGGGCTGCAGAGCTGAAATACAGGTCTGAGTCACTCTGGTTGGCTGGCGGCCTGTGGCCCAAGCCCGGCGAGACGCGGGTGTTTAGCCAATGCTGAAGCGGCGCATGCGCAGTAAACCCAGTTGAAGTACTGCTGCGGCTGAGGCCATGTAGCCTAGCACTCTCTGAAACTTCTTCAGAGGTGTGAGGCTGTTCATCTGAAATGACGCGGCTAGTCGCTGCTCACGGCGCGCGCGCTGTGTAGATAAGCGAGCCGTCATTGCCACTGAGTCTAGTTCTATTCCAAGGAAGGAAATTGTCTGACTGGGCTGTAGTGAGCTCTTGGTCCAATTGACTGCAAGGCCCAAACTGTTCAGATGACTGAGGAGAACTGTCCTGTGAGACAGAAGCTCCGTATGTGATTGTGCCAAAATCAGCCAATCGTCCAAATAGTTCAGAATTCGCAAAACCCTGACTCCGCAGGGGTGCGAGCGCCGCGTCCATGCACTTCATGAAAGTATGGGGTGCTAAGGACAGGCCGAATGGAAGGACAGTGTATTGATAAACTTGGCCGTCGAAGGCGAATTTCGAGAATGGCCTGTGACGGGTATTTATCTGAATCTGAAAGTATGCATCTTTCAGATCGAGAGAAATAAACCAGTCCCCCTGGCGCACATGCGCGAGGAGTTTGCTGGTTGTAAGCATTTTGAACGGTCTTTTTGCAAGCGCTTTGTTCAAAACCCTGAGATCTAATATTGGTCTGAGGCCGCCGTCTTTCTTGGGGACAAGAAAATAACGGCTGTAAAACCCGACTTCGCTCAGGGGAGGCGGCACTCTCTATGACCCTTTTGCACAGAAGGTTTGCTATTTCTGAACGAAGCATGCACGCTGCTTCCGTGTTCACAGTAGTTTCGAGCCGCGCTCTGAAGCGAGGAGGACGGCGATCGAATTGTAGCAAATAGCCCTGTTTTATTGTGCTTAACACCCATTCGGATATCCCTGGAATATCTTCCCACGCTTTGAAGCGTAATGTTAGAGGGTGAGTGGCCAAATCGCTCTGATTGCTGCACACAGCGCGCTGAACAGAATGTGTGAGCGCGCTTACTGTGCTTATGCTGGACTGCTCTTCCCGATTGAGGTGAATGGGGAAAGAGTCACGTCTGTTAAGTGATAAGCAAGCATAGTCACGGGCACGGGACTTACATACAGAGAAGTGTTTGCTGGCCGTGTGACAGAGCGGGCAGAGAATGGGCGCGCGCACGTATTCGTGAGCGCATTTATTGACTCTAACATTCGAGTGGTTCGTAACCGCTTTTGAGTGTGCTCTGATGGGGACACGGAACGTGTAATGCTTGTGTGTAGAGGTGAACACTGGATTGTGGGCACATTTTCTACACACAAGGCTGGTCGTGTGACAGAGCGGCCAGAGAATGGAGCGCGCACGGATTAGGTGGGTGCGTTTATTAACCCTAACACTCGAGCGGTTCAGTAACAGCTTTATGTGAGTGTGCCGTGATAGGGTCACGGGATGTGTAATGCTTGTGTGTAGGGGTGAACACTGGATTGTGGGCACATTTTCTACACATAAGACATGTTTGCTCTCTGGTATGGACACGGGATGTGTAATGCTTGTGTGTAGAGGTGAACACTGGGTTGTGGGCACATTTTCTACACATATGGCATGCTTGCTCTTTACCAGATTTATTTGGGTCGCCGTGAAAGCGGCGTTTGAGCGCAGGCAAGCGGGCGTTAACACCGGCTTGTTGGCTGCTGAATCTACCACTGTAGTAGCCTGAAGGAAGGGGACTGACAGGGGCGAAGCTTTGACGGTGGTCCGGCCGCAGCGGGACTGATCCGTCGTTTTGTCAACAAAGCTAGGAGGACTTCGGTTGTTCAGGTTTCAGCGCAATTCTAGTCCGAGGCCCGCGGGCGGCGGTCTCGCGGCGGCTGTCTGAGCCTGATCGAGGCGGCCGCCCTGTCGACGCTGAGAAGTCTGGCTTTGTTGAGCTGGGCGCTGTGAAGAGGCTCGTGCAGGAGGCTCACGTGGGCGGCCTGCAGAGGAGCTAAGCGGACGAGGCAGAAAGAGATTCATGGCTTGTGTGGCTTTTTGGACCTCTGAAAACCGGTCAATGATACCACTCACCGCGGAGCCGAAGAGACCGGATGGAGAGAGCGGTGCGTTGAGGAACGTAGAGCACTTTGCTTCTCCCATGTCGGCTAGCGTTAGCCACAGATGTCACTCGGTCACAGTCAGCGCGGCCATGCACTTCCCTATAGCTTGGGCTGCAGCTTTGGTAGCGCGGAGGGCGAGGTCCGTAGCACTCCGTATGTCTGCAACCGCCTCTGGATGCCTGCTTTCCTCATCCCACTCCCGCAGAAGGTCCGCTTGGAGGATCTGTAGGACGGCCATAGAGTGCAGAGCAGATGCAGCTTGGCCGGCGGCGGAATAGGCGCGGCCAACACAGGCGGAAGTTGTTCTGCAGGCCTTAGACGGGAGCACTGTTTTAGACCGCCAGCTCACGGAGGGCGGGCAAAGGTGTGCTGCTACCGCATCCTCAACCGGAGGGATGGAAGCGTAGCCCTTCTCAGTGGCGCCGTCCACCGAAGCAAGAGAGGTGGAGACGTGGGATCGGACCCTGGCCGAGAAAGGCGCGTTCCATGCTTTCCAAATCATGGAACGCGCCTTTCTCGGCCAGGGTCCGATCCCACGTCTCCAAGCTCGGCGTGGAGTTCCAGCAGGATGGGAGCGGCCCGGGTAGGATGGGAGCGGCCCGGGTAGCGGGTGCTGCGTGGCGGAGGCTCTGTAGAAAGCAGCCGTCAAGTCTGTTGGGTGCCTGCTCAAGAGGCGGTGAACACTCGAGCCCGAGGCGGTCGACGGCCTGTGTGAGGAGGCGTGTTAGTTCCCCTTCGACTCCGGCGCGGGTCCTGCTGGATTCCTGGGCCGAGGAGGAGGCGTGTGAGCCTGACCACTCCTCGCTGTCCGAAGCCATGATGGAACAGCCCTTATCCTTCGGCTTCGGTCCTGAGCGCTTCGAGTCGAGCCCGCAGGGTCGACATCGGCAGCTCCTCGCAGAGATCGCATCCGCCTTCGGCGAGGGCGAGCTCTGCATGCCCCAGTCCCAGGCAGAGAGTGCAGATGATGTGGCGGTCTCCGGTGCTGAGAGGAGCACGGCATGAGGCGCAAGTGGAGCGAGGCATCTTAAAAAAGACGCTCGTACTCTTTTGTGAAGTTCTTTAAGAACTAGCTTGTTTTTAAAAAGGATACGTCGCCGGATGGCGTAGCTCGCAGGATGGCTGAAGGTGGCGAAGACGGCCGGCTTCTTCGAGTGCTGTCCACGCTTGCTTGATGCCCCTCGAACGGCGACGCGGCTTCCGGTTCAGTGATGCGAAGAGCTTCGCTGAAGAGATGAAAATCAGGGTTCCAGCCTACGGACTACGCTTATATGCACTCTAGTCACGCCCTTTTTGGCGGGCTTTGATGCAGTGAGCGCGCGGACGCCTCTCATTGGATGCGAGTTCGCCCAAGCTCATCTATAGGCTGCAGCAGTTGCCGCAGAGTAACCAATGAGCTCGCTAGCTAGCCCGCTCAAGGTCTGCAGCTGTCGCACTGCGTTGACAGTCGATACAAAATTAAGGATAATTTTTTGGCTTCAATATCTCAGAAAAGATGAATCTTTCCCGTAGCGTAAGCTAGCTTACGCAATACGAGAGAACCTCTCGTAAGAGAACTGACCTTTTCTATTAAGGAGATAACATGGAAAATGTCACAAATTTGCTTACATTTGATTAGTGACCTAGAAATTATTTGGTTTATTTCCAGGTTTGAATTACATTTTGGATCCCAGAGTCAAATGGTTCAGAATAGGTTTAAGCTATGTCACACAGCTGCATTATGGTCACTGTCTCATGCTGTTTAAAAATTATTTTGGAAATTGTACAGATTCACATTCCATTAAATGAGCAATGACCCAATCTAACTTGTCAAAGTTCCCGGCCAAGTAACCATTTCTCAAGTTGGCACCCATGTCAGAAAAACATTGGATTTAAGGCCACACACACACACACACACACACACACACACACACACACACACACACACACACACACACACACACACACACACACACAAATACACACACACCTGTCTCATAAGAGCATGTGGGGAGGTTTCTGTGTGTTTGAGCTGTGAGTGACGTCCATCATGATCCAGCTGCCTGGGGCTGGTTGTTTCAGGTGGATGTGAAGCCAAGCCAGGTTGAGTGTTTTCAGGCTGTGCGTGCAGCCCTTCTGAAAAAGGCCCTGTTTGTATTCAGATCCCACAGCCTGGAACCCAGCGAGGAAAGAGAGGAAATAAATAAGACCTGTATGGCCTCCCCGGAGAGCTGCTTCTTAACTCAAGTGTGTGTGTGCGCTAGTGAGAATCTGCATGTGATATTTTCTTTTAAAAGTATTCCCCCTCCACCTTAATTTTTTTGTCTCTAAAGGTTTGCATGAGATTATTGTGTATACTTGTCATAGACTAGGTCTTAGTATGTAATACATTTCTGATATTAGAAACATTTATATTTGTCAGATGTATCCGGACCATTAGATGTCCCTTTTAATATTTCCGAGTTTAAAAGGCTAAGTAAACTTTTATCTCATTTTTTCCAAAAGCGATAAAAAAAAAAGAGTATTATGGCAGACAGATGATAGAATGATTCCAAATTTACTGTCACTCTCTCAGCCGTTGTATTTTAAACCCCATCACAGCAGTGTTTAATCATTTTTATCAATCCCTGTCTAATATAGTAATAGTAGTATAACACAAATAATAATGATATAAATGTACACTTGATCATACAAAGTTTTCTAGATTTACGCTTCTATATTACAATGGAAATGTGTCATTTCAGTCTGTAAGAAGGGCCCATTGACTTACAATGAGTCAGTTTGTTACAATGGTTGGGGCAATCGTGTCATTTATAATTTTCATACTTTACCCATGGTTAATATAATTGCTTTGATATTTTTTTTTCACATTTCTAAGTAGTTTTCTCCTTTATATGGAACCAATTATTTTAGCTGTCAATAATAATATGTGTTTAAAGTAAAATGTTTAAACATTAAAAAGTCCACTATTATAATTATAGTTACAAAATAGTTGTTGATCTTAGTATGTAGGCTACTGCATGCATGTTCTCAGGGGTTTGTCTTCCATGTTATTTTATGAACATCTGCGTCATGGTATCCAGTTTCATTGTGCGGTTGTGTGGAAGTGTTCAATGACCTCTTGTGTGTGTGTGTGTAGCAGCGAATGTGTGGTCTGTCCAAACACTGATACATAATATTTCCAGTATTTGTATGTGTCTCCCCATAATATCTCGCTATAATATAGATTTATGAGCAGAATCCTGCCCTCTAGTCTCCAAACAGCAACCCACCCACTATGAACATGAACTTGATATTGATGCCATAGCCTCCCACACCTTGTACCCACCCAATTCACTGCACGCTCAATATATCACACTGCCCTCTGCTCGGGAAAGGGATACATTTAGGTGCAAGAACTGAAATATTGAGAATAAACTGTGTTGGTTGTTGGAGATGCTGAATTCACACTTTGTCTTACGTTGAATTTTAGTCAGTTAAGACTGCATCTTGTTTAAAGTATTAAAATATGAAATATCTTCACCAGCCAGTGCAAAATTGCAAAAATCATGACTAATTTCAATCAGGTTTCAAACACTCCCCTTTCTTCCATTGCTTGAAAAACAGGTGGTCCATCTCCAATGTTATGTCCTGCCAGGTTGGGCCACTTAAACAAATCTACTGTATTACAATTCCTTTTGTTAGTGCATACTTTTTTATGTTAAATACAATCTCTTATCCCAGCCTAAGATGCAGAGACAACAATAAGAAACCGTTTAGTTGCGATCTGTATTATTTCCCCCCTAAAAGTATAAACTTTGACTCTGTGGTGCTATCAAAACATTGCTTTGTTTGTGTGAGAATTCTGACCAGTCCTACACTAGTCTCTTTGATAACCATTTTTTATTTGTTTTTGAGAGATGTGAGGAGTTTAGTTTCAATTTTGTCATCAGGCATCTTGGCCTGTCTAAGGACCTCAGCTGTTGTTGCTAACAGTCGTTTCGTTTTGGAGTCTAAAACAGCTGATGGACACAGTTTTACTCTCCCAGTGCGATTCTACTCAGTCTCTCATTTCTGTCACATCTCTGTCCGCTGAGTAGGCAGCCAGGCGAATGGCGAGCCGCTCTGTGCCTAATTTTCCATTTCCTGTGATGTCATGAGGATGAGACTGGTAACGCTAATAGTAATTCATGGATCTTTCACTCCCGCTCCATGTCCTGTAAAATGGTGGTATTGAACGTGTGTGCTGGTACATATCTAAAGGGCTTTTCATTTTCACAAGCGCAAATTACTGCCACTCAGCACCATTATAGACACCGATATTGGTTCTCATTCATTTGTTCCATGTTTTCAAGTATTTTCCCCCAAAATCGATTGTTAGGATCTGATGCTTTGCAAAATGATGTTGGATAAAAGTAAAGAAATTTAGTCGAGAGCCTGTGATTGCAATTCAATTGAAAGCATTGAGGAAATTATAGTGTAGGGTAGGTAGCATTTAATTTTGTTCAGGACACACACTCACTCAGACACACACACTCACACACTTATGCTCAAACAGTTTTGAATAGTTACATTATATTTGTAGGCTGAGCAGTTAAACATTGACTCCTCCACAGTTTTTGCTGCTGTGCTTCCGTCAGGCACGTTCTTTATAAATCAAGTTTCATTAACACCTGAAAAAAGAGTGAGAACTTTAAGTAAGGATATAAAAAAGAAGGAAATAGAAAATCTCTGATAAATAGTTTTTTTGTCAGTTGTGCTCATTGAGAATTAGATGCAGCTGGAATTAACACTTTATTTCATTAATGGGCTTAATGTTTTTTCTCAACATCTCAGAAAATCTGAGAAAAAAACTGCCTGCATATTAATGAAAACACATTTGTGAATTCATAATTATCTTTTATCTATACGTGATGCGCTTGTGACAGATGTTATTATTTATTTGACATTTATATTTAACAGTTTTAATTGGAACCATTTTACATCAACACATAATCCTTGCATTGTTTTTGTATTTTTACATATTTTACTATACAAATTGACATTTTAATGTTGAAAATTATAAAAGTAAATATGAAATTCAAGCAATATTTCTTAAAGCACAAACAAACAATATATACAGTATTGTCAAAATGAAAAAACAAGTGTTTGAGTAACGTTTGTCATACTTTTGCATAGAATTATTTTCAAGGTGTTAAGGTAATCTAACAAACTAATGCCATTTTAACACTGCAAAGGCGGCACAGAAGCTGCATCTGAAGTGGCATATATACCAACAAAAGATATTTTCACAGACTGTTTAATGCTGCTTGAAGTTGGCATAAATACATTTACACAGCGATTACAATGTATATATAATGTTATGAGATAATGTTACCAGTGTTTTAGATACAAATTATTAGTATAGAAATATGAACTTAATGAAAATATAATCGTTTAAAATATGAAACTATAAATTATAAAATAAATTCACAATCATAACAACAACAACAAAGTTTAAGGATGCTCTGATTATGCATTTAATTTACACAGCACCAAGGCAGCATCAGAACTGCCTTTGATACTAGGGGATGAAGCCTAATTTAGTCTGGCTTTTATGGAGCTTTGTGTCTTTACACAGAATTCTGAGCAGGCAGACAATAGCATTAACTCAACTGTGTAAAGACGAAAACAATCAGCTCTGGGTTACTAGGCTCAACAAACAAATTTATGCTCTGTTTCAGTGACCAAATATGATGATTTGTGTTGGAAGCACACCATGCTTTGTTGGAAAACAGATGTAGTTGAGTTTTTATACAGAGTGAAGTAGCTAGTTTTTGTCTGTTACTGATAAATGATAACTGAAGGATCTGGTTGATGGTCACTAATGGTAACTGGTCCTCATTTAGCATAATCTTCAGTTGTCAAGTGAAAAAAAAGTCCAACTTTTAAAAACACGTCTCGAACCCTGCATTCTGTTCCATTCTGTTGTGCTCCATGTAGCTGTATTTGCAATTGCACGGCTTATATAAATGCCCACTAAGAAATGTGTCCAATTAGGGTCACATGAACCCGGAACCAGCTTAATTATGCCGGACTTCCTTTAGACAGATACTAGAACTAGTCGTTAAGTCAACCGACTAATAGGTTTTTAAAGTATGTAGTTTTGCACATCTCTAGTATGTGTGTGTATTAAATGGTTGATCTGCCCCATTCTCCATGTACTTAAGCAGAAAACAAATGACAGCACTGCATGTTGGGGAAGTCAGGCAGCAACAATAATAAAAAGCACTTTTCTCTGTCCCTCATTTGGTGCAGAGAGCAGTCAAATGTCATCTAGCTGTTTTGCTCTCTTCTTGTTTTTTTAACCATCCTGGTTTGACTCAGAGTCAGTTTACTTTTAAAAAAAAATCTCAGCTTTAATTCGTTTTTAGTTTTTTTTTTTTCAGCTGATTTTTCCTTTTCACAACATAAAGAAAATCTTACACATTCAGTTTCAAGGAAAGGGCTCTAGTGGGCATTTATGATCACCACAATAACATTTAACGTTTTCCCTAGTTCAGTATCTGCTTTTAAATACTTAACACTTAAAAGTAGAGGTAGTGATCTGATTTTGTGAAATATTATCTTTTTAATGCCGCACTTGTAATACTGGATGTCATTTCACTGAGAGTGCAGTTGGTTATGGGTGCTGAGAATACACTATTCTTAAAGGGATAGTTCACCTAAAAAGTACACATTTGTCATTATTTACTTTCCATTATGCTGTTACTTCTGTGGAACCTGAGGAGAAATTTTTAAGATGTATGATGCTGCTCTTTCCCATACAATGAAAGTGAATAGTGACTGAGGCTAACTTTCTACTTAACATCCCTTTCATTTTCCACGCAAGAAAATAAAAATACATACAGGTTTGGAACAAAATGCAGGTGACTAAGTAATCACAGGATTGTAACTTTTGGGTGGAAAATACCTTAAGCACAGAATTATGTCCATCTAAAGTCGGTCATGCGTGATAAGAGATAATAGAAAAAAAGGAATACATTTAAAAAAAATCTTTTTTTTACAGATGATCTTGAGAAAGGATTTAAAATATTATGCCCTTGAACTGTTAATACAAAAAAACTTTTTAGCTTTTGTAACCTCTCATGCAATGTAAATACCATTGTTCAAGCGCATCTAGTGATATATGTAAAATAAACCGTTTTTTTTGGGTGGGGGCACTCTCACCTCACACTTTGTCACTTTGTCTGATTTCAAACAGGAAGCTTATAGAAAATCACTGCTGTTTCTGGAGGGAATATCACATTAATTTAAGGTTTGCAAACTGTTCATTTACTGTGGTTTTGCAGAGAGTTTGGAGCAGCTCTCTGTTTCCGTTATTATGAACAGAACAAAGAGCCATTATGCAGATGAAAATAGCTGACTAAACTGTAATTATACGACATTAGAGATTCAGACCTAGTTTTAGGGGGGCAGACAAGTTAGATAAGGAAGAATTACACTTATTCAGTATGTGGATTAGTGGTGGGTGCTATGACCAACATTTTATGTCACAGTAATGTGCAGTATACACATGTTTAGATCACAATGTATTGTTATTTTGACTGGAAATTACTAACAAAGGTTCATATTCTAATAACAATGCACATTTTTTGATTATCCAGTAAAATTAAAATCATAAAATAGTTCCCACTTTAAATTCTGATCGGATGAGCCATGTTTGAACATGTACAATAGACGATATACACACATCCATGATGCATATTAGTGTACTGTATATTAATGCAACCACAAACAGCTAATCTTAGCTTTATGCTATAACCATTAATTATTTTTGAGACACATTTTGCTCTGTATTTTTATATTACTCCATGTGAAAATAACGCACAGCAGTCCTATCCACTAATATAAATATATCCACCATGGTACATACGGTACAGGTTGACATACTGTTTTTCTACCATCACATGGTATATACCTTCATACCACCCAACCCTTATTTTAATTTCTTTTTGTTTCTCAAATAGGTCTGTAGGGAACAAATAAACATGGTAATATGCGAAACAGAACATGTTTTGTACCACTTGTTACTCTCTGAATTGAAAATGAAAAGATCCCTGACACAACCTTTCTTCCTCTCATTTGATTTGCAGAAGGGTTCATGGCTGCTGTCGTTGCCGGCACTGTAGCTTCACTGCCGCTGACACCACAGCACTACTGGACCACTTCAACTCCGCCCACTGCCAGGACTCTGCTGACCCAGCCTCCATCCCTGCCAACGGCTGCTCCACCCCTTCAACCCTTCGCATCAAAGAGGAGAGCAAAGGTGATCTGAAACTCTATAGCCTGGTGCCTCCAGAGGCCAACCGATCTGAGGGTGTGAAGAGCGAGGCCCAAGACGAGAAGGCCTGGGTCGAAGCTCTGGTCCCCGGGGTTGGAGGAATCAGAGGTGGCGAGCAACATGTGCAGAGCCTGGTTTGGGTGCCCAAAGAACACGCAGGGGAGATTCTTAGGGGCAGCCCAGCCCCATTCCCACAAGCAACGTTGGGTCTGCTGAATGCAGTGGCAGCCGGGGTGAAAGACCAGCAGCAAAACAAGGGGGCTACAATGCTTGGAGACTCATCAGCACTGCTGTTCACCCTCAGCACTGATGCTAAAAGTTACCTGCCTGGGATGCCACCGAGCAGTGCAGAGAAAGCCGGACAGTACCCAACCTCTACAGAGAGTAAAAGTGCCAAGGAAGAGTCCCAGTCACTCTTACGGGTAAGAGATTCTTGATACTTTTTGCACCTCTACTTTTGTACCCTTTTTAGAAATGTATATATTTCCTTCCTTCAGACATGATGTCATGTTCACCTGAGCACATGTACTGGTGTTTCCATTTCCGATTTTATCATCCAATTACTCATTTCAAGTTCTTTCATCTGTGGAACACAAAAGGTGATTTTTCTAAATATTCTGGCCAATCTTCCATATAATGAAAGTGGATGAGTCCTGGAACCTTCAAGCTTCAAAATGACATAAAAGCACCATGAAAGTATCATAAAAGTGATCCAAACAACATGTGCTATATTCCAAGTCTTCTGAAGTCATACAGTAACTCCGTGAGGAACATATAAAAACTGGATTAAACAATTAATTGATTGAAACGATGAGATTCGAAATTAGTTCAAAAATTGGACATTGCTAGTTCTCAACTACCCCAAATGTTAATATTATAAGTGAATAACAACTTAAATGTTGGTCTTTTTCTCACACAAATCTATCAGAAGACTTGTAATATAGTACACAAGTCTTTTGGGCCACTTGTTTGATACATTTATGGTGGTATTTTTTTGTCTTCTTGAAATGGAAAAGAGTGGCTTAGGATATCTTCAAAAAGTGACAGTTTCATACGTTTAATAAGTTTTGGAACGACATAAGGGTTAGTAAATTATATCCGATCTTTCATTTTTGGTTGTCTATGACATTGAAAAGTTGTAATATGGTTCTTCATGCCTGTCATCTTGAGCAGGCTACTCGGTGGTATCATTGTCCTTCCCCCTGAGCTTAAGTTGTTTGTGTGTCTGGCTGTGTGTGATCATCCTTACTTGAGATTTAATGAAGTCAGTATGTGCAGAGACCCTCTGCAGCTCAAAAGCCTGTCCAAACTAATTGAAGCAGTTACCCAGAGAGCTGCAGACACAACAACAGAGCCATTGTGGCCCTCAAAACAGAGAGACAAACAAACCAAGAACTGGAACACATATACCTGCTCTGAGCTTTGAGTGGTGGACTATAAACCCAAATCTAGGAAGCATATGATAGTTACTTCAAGCACGTTTCAGTAAATGATGAAACAAGACCTCTAACCTTATCTGTGACATTACTTTGAATGCATACTCATCTATGTGTGGATGATGAATTTCAGCTGGTTTTGTGCCCATTACACAAAGAATCCAGACCACATCTCTGTGGTTACATTACTGGTAACATTACTCAGCATTGTATTCATATTGGTCAGGCTTTCTGAATTGTTTTTTTTTTTTTTGGTGTAAATTCCTATACTAAATATTAAACTTCTGTAATTAATTTTGCCCAAACGGCTTAATGTACATTGTTAAGAAATATAGGTTTTCCATTGTATCACGATCTTCGTTTGAGCGATCTAGATGTCTATTCTTAAATCCCAAGATCGATCTTTCACTCTATGTAGCAACCCTCTATAATGCAAGTAAATCGCTCATATGTGCAACCAAATCTCACACTTTGTGACTTAAAATGTCTACGATTAGCCACTGGCTAATAAATGTTCTGAGTTCACTCACCAGTGATTGAGTAGTATAGTGGAGAAGAAGTTATTAGCACAGAGGTTCAAAAGTTTGGTTTAACTCATTCTGTGTGTCCAAAGACAAGATCCATGGATCCATATGTCATTGAATAGTCATTTTGAATACACTTTCTGTTTTTTACAGTCAGTTGTTGATCAAAAACAACTTAGAAGGAGCATTTCATTCTAATCACACATGGATGCACTAAAGAAATTGCTCACATCTTCTCTCGTTATATGCGCATATAATATAGACTGTACCGAATAAGCATGTGCTCTACATGTCAATGTAAATAGTACACATTTTGCAAGTAAACAATACATATGTAACAAAATATATATGGAACATAATTTATGCAGTTTCAAGATATAAATTCATGAAATACTGAATTTGAAAGATTTTCAAAAACTAAAATGTGACCAATTCAATGAAAACTACTAATAAAATATAATTTGTAAAATGTATATTTTCAAATTGTACCTAGTATGGTTCCCTAGATTATAATGCCTACATTATAACAGAAATATGCCCATATGAATCAATATCAAATTGAATTGAGATCGGAATCTAATCGAATCAAGGGCTTGTGTATCAAAATTGAATTGGGAAATCTGAATCCGACCAGCCCTATTGACTGTGATAACATTTTTGCAAAATGATATTACATGGTTTATTACATAAATTGCAGCAATTTCAAGTTGAAATGGCCACTGTGTGGTGCAAAAAGTGAGTTATATGTTCTCCCAAACAGATGAGGTTTTTAAGCTTAAAGCTCTGTAAAGTTTTAAATCAACAAAACCTACCTCCCTACCCTAAACCGTAATGTAAACTTTACTGATAGTGTCATAAAAAGAAATGTGAGATGGGCTTCTGTGACACTTTCGGTTCACATGTTGGCTTGTGTGCTCTTTAGGACTCCTAACCCGGCACTGAAAATTCCTATTAGTTTCCCTCTGCATCAATGTCAGACATTGAACACGTGATGTGAAATCTGTTTTTATGTTATGGTGAGTATAACACAAAGACCTGTATGTAATGAATGTATATGTTTCTTATATCTGTGCAACAACACATCTGAGCTATCTGCCTTTCCATATGCCACGGTTTCTGTCAGGCACGCCAATCGGATAACATGGTGAATCTACCACAGTGGCTTCAGCTTCACAAAAGCATGTGTTTTGAGTGTATAAAAATCAGCATGTATAAAGTATTTAATGGTGCTGTGAAACGAGTAGCAATCGGGGCTACTTTCAGAAGCCTCAGTTGTTAAAGGTGAGCAGGTGAAATATGATAGGCATAGACTGCTTAAAGATGCACAGCTAGTGAAAACAAGTGTTCCACAAAGGTGCTTTTATGTAATATATTCACCGTCTGACATTTAGAGCAGAATTGGGCTTCTTGCAAAGCCAAGGTCGTACAATCTTATATACATTGGTGAGGATTCAACCACTCTGCTACATGTTTTGTATATTTATGTGTGCGTAAAAGCTCCCTGTTCCTCTTTGATCTCCATGCTGGCTGACAGCAGGGGGAAGGAGTGGCTCTCCTGCAACTCTCTGACATAATTTCCGTTCTTTCTCGCCTCTGTGTTTGCTTACGATTTAAGTCGGTCCCTTCAAAGGCGAGCTCTGTGTAACAGAGGCCCCTGCCGGGAATCGTTACTTCCTGTGTTTCCCGTCCAAAAAGCATCACTGTCTGATATAACACATTGGCCAGAGAAAGAAAATTATATTTGTTTTTTTGAAAGAAAGAAAACTCTCTCATTAAAGCTGACGTTTGTAGTTTTTTCGATGTTAAAATGTGATTATTTTTGTATTTTCAGTTGGTGATGCTAGTGATGCAGAAATTACAGATTTTAAAGGGCACAATGGGAATTGGTTTGTGATCTGTATGTCCCTTGTGCTTGCTTACTGCTCTCTGGATGGTTCTGGAAAATGGTTGGCAGGGGAAAATGCCGGGTGTGGTACGGTCGGTGGTTAAGTTTTTAGGCAAGGCGTGTCCGCGAGTGTGTGAAAGCTTCGGGCGGAGGTGGAGGCCCTATTCTAGCCCTCAGGAAATGTTGAATCAGAGCATTTTTTGGGACTGCTAGGGCTTAATGGGACTCAGCAGGGCTCTGAGGTCCGTCACAATATTTTTTGAGTTACCATGACTTGGCGTGTGAGTCATCTGTCGTATTATGAAACCGGGCTCAGCCAGGGAGGGGTTCCTCACCAAAGTACCAGAAGAACCCAGTCTTGAGCCAAGGCTCACACAAACCTGTTTCAACACTCAGACTCTGAGAGGAGATTGATTGGACTGAAGTTAATAAGGGATTAGCTGCAGCTGTGGCATGAACAGTCAGATAACTGAGAGTGAGACTTTGTGATGAGGGGAACTTGGCTTGGGAGGTGCCTTAGAAACTGGAGAGCTATTTATTTTTTTATTTTTTCTACTTCTCTACTTTTTGTCTTTTTGTTGGCCTTTTGATATCAGATACCAATTTCGTAATGTAAACAGTGGCCTACTGTCTCCTGTGGAACAGGAGAAAAGTTAGAGACATTTTTTAAAGAGACTTTTCCGATATCTAGACAGAAGTACATAATTCATTTATATAATGATTTATGATTCATTCATTTTATTTATTTGTTAAATTTTTTTAAAGGGGTAATGGCATAGTCTTTTTATAATTGTATTATCTTCACATGTCAAAAACAGCCATGTTTGAAACTCAATCGGAAGTGAATGAACCAGTTCCACAACATTATTAAACTACATTTCAGAGTACATTAAACATAATGCACACTGTAAGCACAGCAGTGCCATTACATATCAAACAATCATGAGATTTGAAATATTCATGAATTAAACTGTTGGTTAAACTCATGGTTTTGCGGTCAGGACCAATAGTGTTTTTAACTGCCTAATCCTTCAATAACAGTTCCTTTGCAAATTTGAATCGTATTATGACTGGTTCACAAGCAATCCACGCAGATAAAACATACAGTCTATGCTGATATGAGCCAAAAAAACATACAATCCACTAGGGATGTGCACGAGTAGTCAAATATTTGAATATTCGTTCTGCAATAATTATTCGAATAATAAAAATACTATTCGAATTTCGCAAAGTTTTGCTTTGCTGGCCATATATACAGTGAGATGCATGTTAAATCTTGAACACACAAACTAAAACTGGCAGTTATATCAGAATACACTGGGTGGTGCTGTTAAGTGTGGACACAAGTTGATCACATTTGTTGAGCAAACGGTTCAGATACGTCAGTACGTTTAGATGGAAACTAGAAAAGTGGGTTATTGTGAGAATGTGGCTTACTGTGAAAAATTTTGGTTCCTGTTGAATGTACTGGATAAGCGGTGTACACTTTACTCTCATGTATGTGCAGCTTGTCAGAAAGCAGCGTCCCCGTCGCAACGTAATCCCCGCAACGCTTCTGTAAACAACAAATGTGGCATCCGAGAAAGACTATGCTAGCTGAGGTAAGGGACATTCCATCATTTAAACGGGTGTGTATAAATGAGTATAGTTTACGGAGCATGTGGATATGCTTGTTTTTCTCAAAAAAACATGACATGAGATACAATATAAAAATTATAACTATTATATGCAGTGTGTTTATACTCGTCCTGTATGTTAACTGCGTCAGTCTACTTCATTAGCGTTATTAACTTCTTTTCTTTGCTTTGCGTGAGCTTAAATGCTTTCATTCTATACTTTTTTTGTTTTAACGCATTGCTTGTTTAAATATATATATATATATATATATATATATATATATATATATATATATATATATATATATATATATATATATAAAAACACAGGACATTATATAAGCTTGTTTTGATTATAATTCTCCCACTTTTATTGGACAAAAAATAGATATAGATACTCTGCTGTATTTTTTTTTTCTCAATAAAAATAAATATATATATATATATATATATATATATATATATATATATATATATATATATATATATATATATATATATATATTATTAACTTTGTCAGTGACTAATGAATTCTGTGAAAGTATACAGAATGGAATGAAGTTAAACCCTTTTATTACCACAGTCTTTTTTATTTTATTTTTACAACACATGTACTTTTGACCTCACCTTTACACTGCCCCTCGAAATGTGCCCTGTGTCATTAATAAAATTTCATTTTTAAAATCACCTTACAAATGAAAAGCACAGGTCGTTTTAGGGGTTCTATGAGTCTTGTTTTTAGACAGTATATGAGTCATCATTAAGATTCTGAATTTCCTCTATTACAACTTGAACATTTGACTGTGATTTTGGAGCATCATTTCCCCTCAATGATGAATCACTAAGCAAAATTGTAAGGGATATGAAAGCCAGAATTTTTATTTGGAGTGCAAACGTGTGTGTTGTTGGACTAATCATTACTGCCTTTTGTCCATTATAAAGCACACAAGCTGTTGGAATATGTATATATTAATGTATTAAGGCATTGCCATTTTACTTTAAAAGGATAGTGCTCCCAAAAATGAAAATTTAGTCACCATTTCCTAACTTTCATGTTGATCCAAACCCACATGACTTTCTATTTTTTTCTGAAACACAAGGAGATAATTAGGCCTCAGTAACCATTCATATTTATTTAATGAAAAAAAAAAAACAATGCAAAATGCATAAAAGTGAATGGTGACTGACATTAACATACTGTTTAAATCTCCTTTTGTGTTCCACAGAAGCAAGTCACACGGTTTGGAACAACACCAGGATGAGTAAACTGTGACAGAATTTGTATGTTTGAAAGAATGTATCCTAAACATAGCATCTGCAGACTAATTTTTTTCTCTGGCATCTAACGGTATATTAAGTATCCCTGATAAAAATAACCCATCTGTAGGTCGGCTCAGGGTTGACAATCCACTAATCTGAAGTCCAGCTTCCTCTAGTCTTAAAGATGCAGCATGCCATAGAGTGGAGTTATCCCGCTGTGGCTGCACTCGGTCTGCTGATGTCAGAGCTCATTACTCCTGGTCCAGCATTTTCCTGCCTGCTAGGATCTGCCCACTGGCACCTTCTCCAGCATGTCCAGTGATCAGCAATTAACCCTCCTGGTGCATTGTGGCTGCACCCTGCCTCACAATCATTGTTTGGGGTTATGTTAAAAAGTGACACCGTTTTTTGCAGTTGACCTCCTGCCAGTTGCGGGTCATGTTAATTGCCACAGATTGATATTCCCTTTGTGTGTAGTGCTGGCATTAGTCAACCCCTGGTGCAAACATGTGTTTTTTTTTTTCAACTACGAAGACTAATCATGTGGTTATCCTTTTATGTTGCCCCTTAGTGCACTTCAGCATCTCTAAAGATAGTCCCATTGTTATTGCCTAATTAAGCCTCCAGCTACAACTGTGTAGATCATACTGAATTTAACTCAGAGATTTTTCTTTTTATTGCGACATTGTCCAAATGAGCCCCTTTCATAGTTCCACTTTCTGAATTTACAGGATTATTTCACAAAAAATGTAATATCATAATTTACTCTCCCAAACTTTGTTGTAAACCTGTATGACTTTTTTTGTAATTCTGTGGAATGCAAAAGGATGGTAGGCAGAATGTTTGCCTCAGTCACCATTCATGTTCATTGCATATTTTTCCATACAATGAAATCAAATCGTGACTTGAGACTTTCTTTCTGTCTAAGATCTAATTTTGTGTTCCAAAGAAGAAAGAAAGGCTTCGGAACAATATAAGAGTGAATAAATGATGACTTCATAGCGAGAAAAGCATTGAATAGCATCGGATGCTAATGTTGCATGAAGATCTATAAAATTGTTTTTGATATCATCTGCCTCAGGCTAATCTTCTTTACCTTTTATTCAACTAATTTATTTTGAAAACTTTTTTAAACCCCTAGGATTCAGCAGATGTGAGAATTGCAGATTGAGAATGCTACATATTGAAATACTACTGAAACACTTAAAAGGTAAATAAAGAGATAATAGAGTATTGTAGAGATTTAACCCTCTTATTAATTGCTTTGAAAGGAGTGTGTGACTTTTTAGATGACTAGAACTCTGTTATGGCCGTTTCTGAAAATATTGAAGCCTCTGTGTGTCATTTCTGTGCCATTAGTGGCACCAAATGGAATTACACATACAATTCGATTGTTTAGCCAAACCAATCTGACCACATGCTCATGCAATTGGTTGAACCAATGTTGCTATGTCTCTAACAAAGAGTAATGTTTTGAAAGTACCACAAGGCTACAATGTTTACACATTTTGTCAACCTACAAATGGCTTATAGTGGGGGTAGGAGGTAGTATGTTACACTTTAAAAGAATTACACACTTTAAAGAGCTGGAAAAGTGTGTTTTAGCGTCATTGCTAATAATCATCAAACATCAAATCATCCATTACCATGCACCTTATTTTAATATAAAGCATTTTTATTTATATATAATAATTTATTTATATACTGTATGGGCAGTGATCTTTTTAAGTCATATGTGCAAGAGAATGCACATGCAAATGTGTGAAGCAAACTTCTGGCTTTCACTTCTCCTCTCCCTTCACCCATTTCCCTTTATTTTTCTTCATGTGTTGTCACCTTCCCTGAATGGTGTTCCCTCCGCTCTGCGTTTCCCTCCCAAATTGCTATTTAGATGCAAGTCTGGCCTTGTTTGATGCCAATCTGACTCCAAGTCTGGCTGTGGATTCCAGTGTCCAGTGCCACCTGTCCCACATCAAAGATATAGGAGCTCCTTTTTGTTCCTTAACAAATGCAATCTTCCATTTAATTTGCGGAGTGTCGGATTAACCGGTACTTTGAGGAGGGTGACATTGGTGGTCTGTTCCAAAAGTTAGTGAGCTGCCTTGCTGTCTTCTGCCTACACAGGCAGCTGTCTTCTATGGCAGCATTCTAACTGAAATGGAGCCTCTTAAGAGAATAATTCTGAACACTCTACATAGGCGGAGACTCCATGCATCATTCAAATAGTGCTGCTCATGGGCAGCGCAGGGAAGACTCGACTCGCAACAAATTTTGACACCGTCAGCATAAATACACACAGCACACAACATTTTTTGAACTGTTTTTTATTTAGAATTTTCAGCATTGAATGGATACTGCATATTTATAATCAAAATGTATCTCACTTCATCCACCATCTTGGATTTTTTTTTTGTATTGAGCTCAACAGTGCATTTTGTAAAATGGGGAAAAATACATACGTTGCTACCATAGAATTTGGTCTCTTAAGGGGCAGAAAAATGAAAATGCCTATCTTTTGGAACAGCCTATGATGCCTTAAAATGCTGCCTCTGAAAGCAGCTAATAGCTGTTTTGGAACAGACCCTCAGTGTTTTCTCCCCTTTTTTTCATTTTTTTTTTTCACATGCCTCTGCCCCCGCTTTCAATCACCCTTGGGCTGTAGTTCAACTAAGTTCAGGCAGGTGTTTAGTTTGTATAACATGCTGCAGAGATAGTGTGGAGAGAGGGAAGAAAGGAGAAAGAGTGGGACGGAGAGTCTGGGCTGCTGCTGATTAGCTTTACTGTGCTGCCGAAGGAAGAAACTGCTTGCCTATTAGCCTGCAGAATCACAGAATTCATGTGTCAGGCATAAATATGGAAGCCCACCCATAATGCAGCGTTTACACCTGGTAATATTGTGTGTTTTAGAACATCTGTTTGAAACAGGACGATGCTAAAGACAGGTGTAAATAGGGTCCTATATATTTTGCGAACCTTCCAGTTTGGCCACATTCGGAGTTGATCAAATGTGGTTGAAAACGTGCTCATCTGCTCAAAGGCACACGAACAACAGCATAGCACCACCTGCATACCTGTCAATAAACTGCTGCGCAACAACAAAGAGTTTTTAACCTTGCCAGTTGTATGCAGTTTTTAAAGGAAAAATCATCCGATCTGAAAATATATAAAAAGCAAATGAATTTACATGAAATATTATCTGATGGGAAAATGTCAAAATGTGCATACATGGACAAGAACATTAAGGAACTTCTTTAGTGTACCGGATCAGCATGCAGAGACACAGATGTGAGGCACACACCTGAAGCTCAGTTAATACAGGTACTCAGTACAGGTTAAAATAACTGAGAATTCTGCTCTAAATGTCATGTTTGTGCTTAGATTAAATGCAAATATAATTGGGTGAAATTTTGTGAGTTTCTTCTTTTACTTTTGTTTCTTTTATTTGTTACTTTGTAACGCAATGACATAGTAGTTGATGTATATCATCATGAGATTAGACACCTTTACCTTGAAATCCGAACACAAGTGGCCAATTGAGACACATATTACAACCAGGTGTGGTATCTTGCCAGTCCACTTGTGATTGGATCACCCAAAATGCAAACTTAAAGGAATATTCTGGGTTCAATTCAAGATAAACTCAACGGTCCGCATTTGTGGCATAATGTTTGTTTATTACCACAAAAAATAATTTAGACTCGTCCCTTTTCTTTCTTTCTTTTTTTTTTTTTAAAGCAAACATCATGGTTATAGTGAAGCACTTCCTATGGAAGTGAATTGGGCCAATTTTTGGGGGGTTTAAAGGCATTTTAGAGGTTTAGGGTTTACAGTGTTACGTCTTCATGCAACTCAGTTCTAAAATTGGATATAACCAGTCCAAGTAAATTTTTGTAGTAATCAGCATTATGCCACAAATGCTGTTGATTGATCTTAACTTGTTTTGAATGTGGAATAATCCTTTAATACCAGGTGTAAACAGGGCAAAGACATCCGGTTGAGATGCAGCTGAGCGATAGAACAAGCTCCTATGCAGGAGCAGGGGAGGAGCCTGAGGCCTCTAAACAAACACACAAACACAAAACAGCTGTGCCTGTCAGCAAATTAAATGCGTGATTACCTAGCGGAATGCAGAAGGCATATCAGGCAGGTGATGCATCAGGGTCCACAATGACATGAGAACTGGAACATCTGCTGTTTTACCCAAAGGCCAGGCTTTCTTGCTTCGAACCAGGGTTTTGTTGATATTTCAAACCTGTTCTATGCGGCTGTTGGATTTTAGTTGCCGAGCTACTGGCATGTTTGAGAAACCATTGTGTGCAGTCTCCGGGGCATTGACCATACAGTCACTCTCAAGCCCATTGTGTGGATGAATGTGGGAGATTATGAATGAATGGCCGTGTTTGGCATAGCTGACGTGAATGTAGGAGTAGGAGAGGTTTGTAGTCAGTTTGCACAGGGGAGGAAGGTTAGCTGCTTTTGCATCGTTCTGCAAGACAGATTGTTCCTCCCCAAGGAGCCAGACAAAAGCAACCCATCCGTTCATCCTTCTCTCGCCTCTCACTACAGTTTCTACAAGGTAAGGCTTCTCTCTGGTATCATGCTGACGTGGCAGCCCGTTCATGCAGATGCAGAGGTTGAACAAGGTGAAGTGTTGCCCAATCTGACCATTTTAGCCCCTTAGCAAGACATTCAGTCTCCAAACCTCCAGAGGTTTTACAGCCCCTCCAGGTGAGAGCAACCAAGCAACTGGTGTTGTCTTCACCTGCAAATCTCCAAATTACCAATTAATTTCTCCCAGTAAGTTCTCCCAGCACCTGGCTGACTGCTGAGATCTAAGAAGTGGCAAAAGTAAACTTCTGCGTAAACTGAAGAAACCAGCAATTAATTTCCCCTTGTACAGAGTGTCCACAGGTCTCTGAATGCACAATTAGCTCTTGAGTATCAAAAAGTGATTCTAGCTGAGGAGTAGTGAGCCACAACTTGCACAGAGCAGAGAGGGTGGATGATTATTATGAGCATTTGGTTCAATAGAGATCTATTACTCTTTATGTGTGTATATCTACAATGGGGTCCAAAAGTCACCACATTGAAAATATGGGATTCAAAATCTAACCTTATTTAGATTTAAACCTGGAACAAAACAAAGTTTAGGGGGGAACACATTACAACAAAATAAATGTAATAATAATTATGAAGACATTTTTATGATTCTTTACTATTTCTATGTCAATTTGTAATAATTTGTATTGAAAAAAAATTATAATTGATGTTTAAAAATGCAAAATAGAAGAATTTTCACAAGAGGTCACCGCACTGTATATTGGACACATAAATAGTTCTAGACTGTACAATTATCTACAACTTTTTATTATTATTATTATTATTTACAACAATATAATTGTAATAATAATTAAGAAGAATTTTTTACGATTCTTTACTATTTCTGTACATTTTTTATAATTAATTTGTATTGAAAAAATGTATAATTGATGTTTAAAAATGCTAAATAGTAGAATTTTCACTAGAGGTCACCCCACTGTATATTGGACACATAACTAGTTCTAGAATATCTAATTATCTGCAAAGATTTTTGGACTCTACAAAAGTAGGAGAACATTCTTTTTTCAGGAAGGTTCTAATAGGAGACCTATTTAGAGCATGATTCATTCTTTTTAATTCGGAGTGAGTCTTTCTTTGCCCTACGTTACTACTGCAAAGACCTATGTTTTGGAGTTTTGCCTTGCTCTCAAGTGAAGTGAAATCTCTTTGAATTGTATTTCCTATTTGTGTATTTATTAAGTTACAAATATACGTTAAATTTGTTGACCGTAGCACTCAATTTACTACGAAATGTCCTCGAGCTTCAAAGTGAGAGTGAGTGCAAACACGGCGTAAATGAGTCATTGCAAGGAGAAAGGGCTGTGATAAACAGAACTTCGACTTTGGGCAGGCCTGAAATGAAATTCATTAGGTCTGCCATTGTTTACATTTCCGCCCGCTGCTTCGAATTATATTTAGTGACAGCTGCTTTGATATGCTGCGCTGTATGTTTCTGTGACTCCAATGCATTGAATTACCATTGGAATTTTTCCTTAATGTGTTTCATTTTCTATAGCCTTTTCTTTTTCTCTTCCTCCCTCCCCTTTGTAATGATGTGTTGTCAGACCAGAGAAGGAATATTACACAGATGTAGTTCCACCCCACTGGTGCAGATGAATGAGATGGGTGGGGCTGTTTCCTGTTGAGAAGAAAAAATAATAGGAGGATGATGAATCATATTTTTTGCTGATTATCAGTATCTTAAATCCGTAATTACAGATGACATGTACAAATTAATTGGCCCTCTAATCTATCTCCTTGGTCAGGGAAGCCAATGGCGCTCTACCTGTCCTACCCCATGACCTCTTGCTCTTCTTTGGCTAATACAGCTGGGCTTTAGCGCAGGAAGCAAGAACATTATGTTGTTGTTGTTTTTTTGTTTTGTTTTTGCCTTTGTTCATAGTCTGTTCATTTTAAGTATATACACCACAGGATTCAGGGAGAATATCCAGACCAACAAGGCACACAGATATCAGTATCATTGCTAGTTTTAATATTGCACCATTTTTTCTTCCCAACAAGAAAGGGCATGGGCAGTGGATATTTAATTGTGCCACAAAGATTAGAACACAGTATTGTTGTTTATCCTTGTGACTCTATATACACTAAAATATGTAAAAGATGTATCATCTTTTGCAAATGTTCAAAATGTTACTCTTAGTACCTAATGAATACGCTTGGTGATTGCCATTTTCTTTCTTGGGTTAACATATTTCCTATTGAAACTGGAAGTTTGGGTGGGATATTTTGAAGGGCTCAACCTTCATGTAGATATGGGTCAGGAGCATCAGTAAATATTTACATCAACCGGCAGAATGGTGAAAAAAAGGTGATCTCAGTTATTTCGACCGTGGCATGATTGATGTTGCCAGATGGGCTGATTTGAATATTTCTGTTACTGATCTCCTGGGATTTTCACGCACAACTGTCTCTGAAGTTTACTCAGAGCCAAAAACAAAGATGCCAAAAACAAAAAACATCCATTGAATGGCAGTTCTGTGGATGGAAAGGCTGGTTTGAGCTAACAGAAAGGCTACGGTAACTCAGATAACCCCTCTGTACAATTGTAGTGGGCAGAATAGCATCTCCGAATGCACAAAACATTGAACCTTGAGGCGGATGGGCTTCAACAACAGAAGACCACATTGGGCACTTTATTAGGACCAAAGACTTCCTTATAAAGTGCTCAGTGAGTGTACGTAGCTGCTAAATTTCAATTTTGTTAATTTTAAGGAGTACACAAGCACATAGGTTAACTAGTTTATGGTTGTTAGGTACCACTGATGTGGTTTAAAAAAAGTGTTGTTTTATTCAGAAATGAAATGATATGCACAGGTACTATGTATGCAAACCATGATGTCAAGACATGTGCTTTCCCAAAAAAGCACACTGTTCTGCTTTCTGATTTAATGTGGAGCTCTGCTTTCCATGCCCAGTTGTTCCAGAATAGCAGAATGGAAGGTTGGCAGAATTATAGGTTGGTTGCCCTTTCAGGAAGTCGGCCTGACTGGCAGAAAGATGACAGAGGATATTTTTCTTTAAGCCAATACTTATTATCACCTTTGGTGATAATAAGTATTGGCTTATATAGATCAGTGAGCGCTAATCACAAATTCCTCCTTGCATCTCATTACTTGAACATTCTTATGGCTGCATCAGTGGCACTGGCAGTTATAATTCCCTCATCGGTCAGTGCTGAGTAGATCAGAGCTCTGGGTGAGATACAATGGAATAACAATCCTTTGGAAATGAACTGGCCAGATGAGAGGAGACACAGACTGAGAGCACACCCTGAGAACAGGCTGTACCTAAAGATTTCAGTAGGATAAACTAAGGGCAGTGACAGTTTTCAAAGAAAATAAACTTGAGTAAAATTAAAATTCTTTATCTTTAGGGGCCGCGGAGAAGCTAAACAAAAGTTTGTACTTTTTTAGTATTTTTTTTTTTGCTTTTTTGGGAAGACACGTTGTTATCTTCACTTGAAGTTTCCATCCTATTTTAACCAACACATATTGCAATGCAATTATTTTGCTCTTAGTGGGGAATTAATTTAGAGAAATTGTGTCCACTCATAGTGATGATTACTTGCAAATGCTGTCTGCAGTTTTTAGCACCTGATTTCAGGAATCAGGAAAAATAAGTACAGGATGCAATTGCATGGCAAAATTATCCTCCTTGCAGGCCAGATTTTCGTCATATAAATTCTACGTCTAAAAAGTAATCACATTACAAATGATTTTGCTTTTAAATTTAAGTTACTATTTTAAATGAATTATACATACTACTTTAGCACAATTAATGTACTTAAAAATAACACAAACTAAAGATTTTTAGAAATATTCTTCTAAAAATCTTTGTGTTCAGCTGAAGAAAGAAAGTCATACACATCTGGGATGGTATTAAAGTGAGTAAATGAGACAATCCACAGACAATCCGAATTTTCATTTTCGGATGAACTATCCCTTTAAGCTGGATTGAAGTAGTTTGAGATGAAAAGGAGGTTTTGCACTGAAACATTGTACGCTACAGTGGCACAAGTTTAAGAGAATTTGCTCTTTAGTCTTTGTAACAGTCCCAAGTGGCCTTGTTTTGGCCCTTCTAGTGGAAGGTAAGTGCTTCAGTGAGGTTAGATAAAGTTTGAGAGGGGTGGTGAGAAGGACTGGTCTGAGGATAATACACTTCTCCTCACCTGAACTCTGGAAATGTCAAAAGACCTACAGTCCAGAAGCACCATTCCACTCCTCCACTCCTTACACCCTGGCTACGTGTTTCCTTGGGCTGTTTGTGTTTCGCTAAAAATGTCGGTTAATAGGTTGAATAGTCAAGAAAATATTGAAACTTCTGTAATTTTTGTTCTCAAGTTTTGTTTTTCAGTGAACCATTTTTGCTTGTGGTTGAACATGTATGTTTATTTTTATGTCCTCAAACATGCTTGTTAGTGCTAATGGTGCACAGACTGGACGTGGAAAACCTTCCTCCTCGCAGATGAATTCCGTAACAGAGTGTCACATTTTATAGGCGAACGAGGGGGATGTGACTACCTGCTACGGTCTCCATTCTGTGGGCAAGTGGAGTGCTGTGGATGACCTCACCGTCTGAGGGGGTGGAATACACTGAGCTGTTTCAACTGCCTTCCAGGACACCCTGTTTATTTTTGTCTATTGAATGATGGGAAATTTGACTGCTGCAGAAACAAACTGACACCCTTGTGCAGCCAGCCAGCCGGCCACGCCAGACCAGGCCAGGCAGGGGCGAGCAGAGATTGTGTGACTATAAATGTGTATTCACCCTCTTTCTGGGGTTTGGCCGCCCTGGCCAGGAGGTAGAATGGAAAGGATGGTGAGGTTGTGAGCAAAGTTTGCTGTTCCGTGGGCCATAATGGGCAGATTGTGCTTAAAGTTGAAGCAAGACATAATCGGCTGTAATTCAGTCATCTGTCTACTGCCATGATTACATCCCTCTCCACCATCTCAAATCAAACCCTTTCACTGATGGCCAGCTGCTCTCATAACATGTTTGTTCAGCATTAGTTTCATGCACCATATGAATTTCCATGCCATTTTTAACCTTTTTCAACAAGCGATTAATTTATCGACCTTGAGCCTGAATGGGACTTATGTGAAGTTGACTGCAACTTCTGTTATGTTTGGTTGCAGACCTCGCTTAACTTATATTTGCACAGTACCTGTAACGCACAGTATATAGCATTTATGCAATGGGAATGACTTAAGACACAAAGAAAAGGCTTTTGTACTGAAGTAAACTTAAGCTTTCACAATGTGCATGTTTTGCAATCAGGGCCCCTTAATTTTAAAGGAATAGTTCACCTAAAAATGAAAATTCTTTCATTATTTACAATAACTGAATTGTAATTTTTGGGTGAACTATCTCTTTAAACAAAACCAACATTAAAGATCCAAACATGGTTTTCTATAGGTGGTAGAATGTTGGATGTGGAGGTTTGGTGTGCCCACCCTTCAAAAGTTCCAGCCACAGCTGCACTGAATCACTGTTAAAAATGTGATGTGCCGGAAACCTGCCTCCTTACCACCCATGTCTGCTTTCATTCACCAAAACTTTTATAATGATAATAAATGTCAGTGATGATAAAACTTTGCCAGCCAGCCCCCTCCACCCCCACCTCCCCACAAAGTTATTATCATTTGAACCCAAGCAAAATTTTAAATGAAAGGCTGTAACAGTATCTGGATTTGGAGATGCCATGCAAAACACGAGCACACCAATACATCGTTGAGAAGCATAATAGTGTTCAGTGACAGGATTTAGGCTATAGTTATTTTTATGCATGAATTGTGCAACACGTAGTTTTTAATATGAATCACCCATTCAAATCAGATGGCCCATGATGAATAGGTTTTCAATGTTTTTTTTTTGTCAAATGTAAATATCTTTCTTGTGTTCAGACATCTGGTTTGCGGGAGAATAGTTGAGGTGGGGTGTGCATGATCTCTGTCTCATCTGTCCAGATTCCACTCGATCTTTACACCCACTCTCCATCACGTTTCATCTCCCACCCCCCTGAACAATGCAGTGGTAAGTGGTGTTTCCGTCATTCCATTTCATAGATGAGCAGATAAGACAACCGCGAGTACATCTCATCACCTTTTAGGACTCATCTGATGTTGCTCTGAGCCACCTCCAGCCAATAAAGCAGGATCAAAAAAGTATCATAAGTGGTCCATATGGCTCATGCATAAGTCTTCTGAAGCCATATAATAGCGATTGTGTGAATCAACTAAATCACTGAATCAATGATCTGGTCACAATGGTTAACAGCTCACAGGAAGGGAAGATGCTCATTGAATATCAACTTAAATTTTAGTTTGTTCCACATAAACAATCACTTTTGCATGGCTTTCTAATCTTGGAAAATATCACAAGTCAAATGGACCACTTTTATGATACTTTTCCTTTTTGTCATTTCACCACTCTTTTTGTGTGATCAAAGGTTTTTATTCCAACACATGCTAACAAATTACCATCAAGCAGAGTGCAATTAGATATTCAGGTACAAATTAAATCAACCCCAGAACAGGCTGACTGCAATAAGACATCTGTTTTACCTATGCACGACAAAAGTCATTGAGTTATTTTTTCCTCTCAAGTCTTTTGCTCCTGTATGTGGTGTGATACAGCAGCCCTAGCATCAAGGGGAACTGCTGTTGCGTGTGGATGAGTCTCTGTGCTCTGTACCCGACTACAAATGAACATCTGGTCGGCATATTGGTTCCATGTGCGAAAATGAGTTCTGCCCGAATAATGACCAGACTCAATCAGGATTTAGGCGAGAGATGAATGCATGATGATCCTGATTTGCTCAACAGTTCAAATTGGCAGCACCTTAAATAATTAAGGAGCAATTGGCCAAGATTAGGCCAGCTTCGGACCTTGACCAATCATTAATTTGGAACCTCGTCTTTGGGTCTGGCCCCCTGCTCTCTACGCCCATCAACCTCCTATAGAGTTTGCCAAAGCACTATCAGCTGGTAGCTATTTGTCAGAAACCCCCCTCATAATGACCTTAATTGTTTTAGACAAACAAGCAAGCTTGTGGCCTAAGCTTTTTATATAGGAAGACATGGCTTCTTTGATCCATACTATATTCCTTAGTGGAGCCTCTGAGCTATTTACCAAAGACATTTATCCACAGACAGACAGCGACTGTTACAAGCTCAAAATATGGCCACTTTACGCTGCAAAGACTCCTTGGCTACTTGAGAGATGAATGAGCCCCCAAAGCAGTTAGCTTGATGGAATTCTGATTAAAAACAATTGAGAGCATCACATGGTCCTCATCTAGTTTTACCGCACATAAGCGTTTCTGTAGACTGAGAACTTTGCTATAAAGGATTGTTGGACTGTTTATGTTAATGCATTGTTGTCATTTGTCATATTATAGTGCAGGTGGCATTTGAGGTGAGTGTGGCATAATGTTTGCATGAGTGACTGTTATGCATCATTAAGAGCCATAAATGCACCCTTTGTGAGGAGCGGAATCAGTTTACATTAGCGCTATTTGTAAGGTAATCTTTAACAGGGCAACCAATGACAGTTTTTTTAGGTATTGCAGTTTTTCAGCACACCCAAAATGTTTAGAGACAAAGCAAGCTGAGTTGGCACAATTCAAAATGATAGTCTGTGTGATGGAATCAACAAATCGAAAACATTGATTGTTTACAGGTGTTGCTTAACAACAGCTCCTGCACTGCACAGCCATCTATCAAGGGCTTGGCAACTGGGATAGTGTCAGTGATGGAATTGGTGCATGAGAGGAGGAGACATAATCAGGAGAATGTGCAGCAGCCCTAAAATGAAAGGGGCAAGACCATATGTGCGATTTCGTACCCATAAATGGCTCGCAGCCAGTTGCAATTACAACGTTAGACATGACTGCAACAATAATCGCAGCAAGATGGACCTGCAGCGGGCCAGCTCTGATGACATACGGGACCTTTTCTTTTCATTCTCACTCATATTTGTGAGCATATCTACTTGCTGAATCACCAATTGTGATGGAGAACATCTCACCGTTCAGGATCTAGTCTTGCATAGCCAGACCTTTGACTGAACTGCAGACAATCTGGGGTGTATTGCCATTTAAACTGATTTAGAATCTCCCTATTAGACCTAAGAGCCATCTGACTGACATATAAGGCAATCAATCACAGTTCATATTGTTCTGATGTGTCGTTTAGGGGCTTGGTTATCTGAGATATATTATACCACAATAAAGTGCAACAGTGTGGTTACCAAAGTAAAAATTCCAGTCATTTTTTCCATAGGGTAATTGATTTTTAACAATAAATTATACACCTTTGAAGAGAGGTCTATCATGAGCTCAGGGGTTGTTAATTGATGATGTACAGTACTGTGCAAAAGTCTTAGGCACATAAAAGTTTTCACAAAAACATTTGTCTAAAGATGGTTATTTATATCTTCAGCTTTAGTGTGTCAATAAGAAATATACATTTTAGACTCCAAAACATTCATTTTGCCAAAAGAATAGAATAGAAGAACAGGGAGCCCTGCAACAGATGTCATGGCCCCCACAGAGCCCCCCACTAAACATTCAATCAGTCTGGGATTACATGAAGGTACAGAATCAACTGAGACAGCTTAAATAGATATAATAACTGTGGCAAATTCTCCAAGAAGCTTGGAACATCCTATATGCCAACAACCAAGAAATATCTGTGTCCAGGTGCACCCAGGAGATTTGGTGATGTTTTGAAGGCAGAGGTGATCACACCAAATATTGATTTAGCTTTTTTATGTTTACTGGATTTAGTAGATTACTGAATTTCATCCTCCAAAGCTCTCATTGGTACCTTTGTTTGCAGGCGGACTGAATAAAAAACCTCTATGTGCTCTTAGTTGCTGCAGTTCTTTCAAACCATCCAATCAGATTAGCGCTTACTTGATCGAGAATAATTGTGCTGTATGTAATAGGTGGTTAGTGAACAATCAGTGAGCAGTTTGTGTACGTAACATCTCATATCAGATTTCACAAGACATATTTATTTGGTCTCTCTCATGCTGTGTAGCGGCAGCTTCTGGGATTGCTCCCAGTATCTGGAGGAAAAACGTGGCAGCGGGGCATCAAACAAACAAGCCAGCATGAAACACATACATGTGTGCGTATGCCGGCGGCTTAACTTTCTGCCCGTTTGTTGCAGATTGCTACCTGCTCTTCTCTCGTTTCTCTCTCTCTCTCTCTCTCATTTCCCTCTGTAATCATTTAATCACTCGCAGCCTCTGGGCTAGGGAGATTGCTCTTCAGGTAGCAGCACGCTCTGATTGTCTTCTCGCCCTTTCTATCTGCGTTCTTTGCCGTTACCCCCCCTTTCTCTCTCTTTCTGTAACACCAGAAAAATTACCTTTCTCTGTTTGAGTACATTCTAATTGCCTGATCGTACACTACAAAGTGGACTTCAAGGTGTATGAGGCCCTCTTAATGGAATAGTTCACCCAAAAATGAAAATTCTGTCACTCACCCTCATGCTGTTCAAAACCTATAGACTTGTTGTTAGACAGAATGTTAGCCTCAGTCTCCAGTCGCCATTCACTTTTCTTTTTTTCCCCTCTATACTATGAAAGCAAATGTTGGCTGAGTCATTCTGCCTGACATCTCCTTTTGTATTCCATGTAAGAAATTAATTCAGAATTGGAACAACATGAGGGATTATTTTCTTACTACATATCATCAGTCATGTATCACTACATTTAGGGGTTTCGAGTAAGACAAATTTCCTGCATAGTGTTTAGAGGGCAGTGAACACTGTGTTGGGACCCTGTGAATCAGAATGCAGCTTTTTTCTTCTTTCTTCCTCCTCTTCCACTATCTCGCTCACTCCACAGCTTTGTTTAAAAAGGAGCCATGAAGACAGGAGAAGAGGGAAAGAAAAAGAGAACCGGGGAAGCACTCTGTTTTTGTTATTAAAAGATGCTTACACTGAGGAATGTGTGCATTAGCTGTAGATTGTTTCCTATTAGCAGCTTATCTCCCAGGCTTTTGGCTAAGGGCCTGGCCAAAGCTTTTTTCTTTTTCTGAAAAGAGAAAGAGAGGAAGGCTGATTAGAAAGAGACCATGCAGGGCTCGGGGAATTAACCACTGCTGCCATAGAAACCCTGAAATCCATGACACTGGCAGTGCGATATGTGATGTGGCAACACTCTTGGCTGACCAAGCAGAACTTGTGCCCTCACCATTGAAAGACTGGGACGAGGATAGAGAGAGAGCAAGAGAGAGAGAATGTCAGCATACTTTTCTTGCACATATTGTTGGAAATCAAAATTGAAGGGTAGACAGTGGATTATATAGTGCGCTGGCCTGTCATAGGCACAAAAAACATTACAGTAGACACTAGTTGTCTTTAGTGGTGATGCTCTACTTCTTTATTTTGCATTGTTTATCATGTCCATGGCTTAAGTAATTTACACAATTAACAATATCTGAGGAACTGAATTAGATTAGTGTACATATTAGTGTACACTTAAAAAGTACCATGAAATTGACATGGAGCTTGGTAATTCTATAATAGTTTTTTGAAGTACCTTGGAGTATCATATTAATACCATAAATATGGAAATGGTCATTAGTCAGCACCATGGTATACATCAAAGGACCACAGTATTGTCATCATCTGATACATCTCTGTACAGAGAATTGCATTCTCTTCTAGTTTAATATAAAAAAAAAATAATTACAAATAATGGTAACGCATTCCAATTAGGTTGTATTCATTAAGTAAGGTATAATGCACAGTCAGACGGTTATTTTTGCAAAATAAACCCTGGCAGGATGATCAGGGCCCCGACGTGAAATGGAGGGATAACATACTGTCAGCAAGTTGTTATGGCAAAATAAACCAGACAGAGTGATCAGGACCCTGAGGCGAATCAGAGGGGTCTTGTATCACCCTGATGAGATTTATTTTTGTGATAACAACTGGTAGTTAACTAATGTAAAAGCTATTCCTCAAAATCGTGCACAATTCTCAGCATTCCTTCTCTGCTGGATCAGCTCGGCTTTGGAAAGTAAGAAACTTCAAAAACATGGTGCTCATATGCACTTTTATAGAGGCCTAATTAGGAATTTGTGTGTTTTCACAAACAGGTTGTTCATGGCTACAGATGTTAAGCCTCCTCAGTGTTTGCTGAGCTTGGCCTGTAGGCCTGCACTACCGCAGACTATTTGTACAAGCAAAACTTCCTGCTCAGCTTGCAAATTACTGTTTCAGCATGATTTATCTTTCTTTTGCACGTATAAAGTTTAGAGATATTTTTATGATATTTTACATCATAGATAAGTCTTGAAATGTGTGATTTTGCATTTGAGTAAAACCTTGGTTAGACAGACTACTTGCAGAGTATAGCAGACCCATAGCAAATCCGCCATCCAGAAAAAGAAATGGGTGAGAAAAAAAGCTGAACATCATTAATGAAAGATTTTTAACCAGGAAAGGTATGATGAAAGCTATTTTTGTTTTTTATTCATGTATTGTGTCTGTGTGTGTGTCTCCTAATACACTATTATGTGTAAGAACTGAATTTAGGCAGCACAGCAAAACATGTAAATTATTAACTGATTTTCTGAGGGGATGTTGCCGAACATTGTTTGTTATTTATTTATTTATTCAATTGTATCATTTTCTTTTCTTTCTGCATTTAGCAGCAGATTTCTTTTTCTTTTTTTTCGTAGACAAACACAGACAAACGTTGTTGCTTTTTTCCGATAACAGTCAGTGCTAATGGTTACATTTTCCGTCTGTTATCTCTCTAACCTCTGCGAGTCATCAAACTGTCTCAGTCCTGTTCTTTCTCTTCAGTATCTGTCTCAGCCTTAATGTGGCATGTGCCCACTTTTCCCCAGGGGGCCCGGGGTTCAGTGAGTCATCCTCCAGTAGCTCTGTTATGCTCTTGTTTGGGAACCACGGGTCAGCATGGGCACAGAATAAAATGAGGCTCCTCTAGCTTTGGACGCAGATCTCTCCAGCTCCCCAGAGATAGGTTTGTGTCTGCATCAGGATATGAACTATGTGATGGCTTGCATAAGCCACCTTATGTGGATGTAGTTGATGTTTTCCAGTGTGTCCTCTCCCTGCTTTTGATGGATCATTATGTAGCAGAGATCAATTTCTGCACATGGGCAATTCCAGCATTATGGATGTAACATTTGCAGTGAAAATGTTACTTCATATATACAGTACTCATTACCTGTGTATCAAAAAATGTATATGTATATATAGAAAACTTTCAGGCTAGACACAGATCTCTTCGTTACGGACATGACAGTTGTGAAAGCCGCAATTACATCATGAGGGAAAACTATCCAAAACACTTTGAAACATCAAGGCTGCATGATGAATTGAAGATTAAATCAAGAAATGACAACCAATAAAAATATTCTGCTCAAAAGTGATATTTACCTTGATTTTTATATATTTTCATAAAACATAACATTTTCATAGTTTTTCTCATCTTTCATCTTAAGTATGCTCTTCCATGACACCTTTGTTAACTTGGTAAACAATTACACTAACCTATAAAATATTAAAGGCTAATTTGTTTTGTATTGTGGAAATGACGCCACGAGTGCCGAATTTGGAGAAACACCCAAAAATGTCGTAATTTTTCTACACTTATGTTGTTTCAAACCTGACTGTTAGGATGAATTATAGCCTCAGTCACCATTCACTTTCATTGCATCTTTTTTTTTATTCTCCATACAACCCTTTTTTCGCTTTACCCCAAACATCTCCTTTTGTGTTTAGTGAAAAAAGAACAAGGTTAGGAACAAAATGAGAGTGAGAAAATCATGACAGAATTTAAAAAGATAACTTTATTGATCAGAGAACCCTTTTCAATGACATCTGATCACAATTTCTCTTTGGAGACACATTTGAGATGCATGTAAATGCCAGGTGTAAACAGGGCCTTTCCTCTTTATATACTCTGTCTTTTTCTCTCTCTCTCTCTCTCTCTCTCTCTCTCTCTCGCTCTCTCTCTCTCTCTCTCTCGCTACACACTTTCATTCAAGGTTTTCTTAATCAAATGCACATCGATATAGTATGGAGTAGTGATTGCTGGCAGTGAAATGCATTTCCTGCAAGCTCCCAAGTGAAAACAAAATAAAGTTAAATGGAGAAACTTAAAAAGGATATGCAATAAAACACGCACTAAAAGTTGAATAAAAGATTAATTCGATAAATAAAGTTCACTTTCCTCTCTCATGACACCAACTTCCTTCCCTACATGCTCTCCTCTATATCCACCCCTCCCTCCCTCCATTGCTCTCTATCTACACACTCTTGTTCCTGTTTTTACCCCTGAGGTTTTAAAGATAGCACAAAGATGGGCAGTTATGTGGCCAAATAACAAAACAAGTCATTGATGAGCCCTCGTTGCCGGTGTTATTTTGCTTATGGCTCGTTTAGGGAGAAATCATTATGATAAGGGAGAGAAAGAGCATGCTTTTGTCTGTGCAAAGTGGTAAATTCTGCAGGAGGGAAATTATGGTAGTCCTCAAGGCCAGCGCCATGGTAACAGTGGATTATCAGGCCAGTGGTGTTGGGCTCATAGTGGGTACAAAGAGCGGCAAGCAGCACCAAGACCTTGACTGCTTTCATTACTCCTATCTCCATGCTCACTCACACATCTCTCTCTCTCTCTCTCTCTCTCTCTCTCTCTCTCTCTCTCTCTCTCTCTCTCTCTTTCTTTCTCTTCCACTCCACAAAGCCTATAGTCTCTGTTATCTGTGTCCAATTAACTAAGAACCATCTTAATTTTCTTGTCTGTTTATTTCTTGCTTTCTTCATTTTCCTCAATGTCTCTCTCTCGTTCCATTCAGTCTCTCTTTCTTATCCATTTTTTTTTTTCCAGAAACACCGCAACGGTTATACACAACATTAACTTACAGCCATATTTTATCAGCACAGAAAGGCTGCCTTTAGTCATGAAGCCTGAGCTTGATTGATACCAGACGAGGCAAGCTGTTGAAGATGCTGTTTACATTCCCCTAAGAAATCACATGAAGCCATTGTCTCCCCGTGCTGTGATATGGAGGTGTTTAAACTCACTCATAACATTGTCAAAAAGAAAATGCCCACTGCTGTACATCACAACCGAGTTGTTCATTCTGATTAATGTATCACACGTATATTGATGCATGTATACATTCATATTTTAATATTTAACATGTCTTTAGTATGACTCTGTGCCCTTTTATTGCTCTTTTTTAGTGTGGGGAGATATATAATGGGTCTCCAAAACCTAGTTAGCTGCCTCACTGCTTACTGCCTACACAGTTTATTGCCTTTTAAGTGCTAACTAAAATGGAACCTCATATGTGACTGATTTGAAATGCACTACATAGGCAGCAAGTATGTCACACAAATAGCACTCTGAACAGGAGACTCGACTCACAATTGATTCCAATCAAGTTTGCCATTAACGTGTTGCTAGGCTAATGATCAGCCTCTTAAGTACAAAATACATAGCACACACATACACTCACTGAGCATTTTATTAGGAACACATGTACACCTTATTCTTGCGATTATTTAGTCAGCCAATCATGTAATGGCAGTGCAATGCATAAAATCATGCAGATATGGGTCAGGAGCTTCAGTGAATGATTACTTCAACCATCAGAATGGGATAAAAAATGTGATCTCAGTGATTTCGACCATGCCAGCAGCAGATCTGCAAACAGAAATGCCTTGTTGATTAGAGAGGTCAATGGAAAAAGGCCACACTGTTTCAAGATGACAGAAAGGCTACGGTAACTCAGATGACCTCTCTGTACAATTTTAGTGAGCAGAATAGTATCTTGGAATGCACTAGATGTCGAACCTTGAGGCCGATGGGCTAAAACAGCAGAAAACAATGTTGGGCACATTATTAGGACCATAGTATTCCTAATAAAGTGCTCAGTGGGTTTATAGTGATTAAAATAGTCTATTTAAATTTTCAGTATGCAATGATTTATAAATAAATTTTTATCTCGCTTCGTCCACAATTTTGGATTTATGTTTTCACTGAGTTCAGTTGAAAATGCATTGATATTGCTATGTTTTTGCCTCTAATCCACATTGAAACAACTTTTTTCTCCATATAAGTGAAGACTTTCAAAAATGCTGTCTGGTTGTTAAAACTATTAGTCTGGACATGGCCTTAGAATTTTACGAAAAGGTGGTATTTTTGGAGGTAGTAAAATTAAGAATTTTTGGAATGGCCTTCGTGTTTGGGGTGGGCCTATGATACCTTAAAAATGCTGCTCCCATAGGCAGCTTACTAGGTTTTGAAACTGAACTAATGGAATCTCTTTAGTGTCTCATCCCTTTCAGGCAGAACAGATTCAGCTCTCTTTACCATGAGACATTGTGGATATTTGAGTGAAATTCTGCCTTTTGTCAGGCCTCTTGAGCAGGATATAATACATATTATTTTCTCATTTTAAAGTTATCTCTGTCTGACTCTTCAGAGGATGTATTTGACATGTCAAAAGCCTCCTGTTACTTATATATTCTTCTAAAGGGCATCTATACTCATCAGGAGAAATATATAAGCTTTAATACTTTTATTCTGTTTCTTGTTTTTATTCATCCTTTACTATTGAGATTTTATTCAATTGTAAATATACCATATGATGAAAGTGGATATGTTCCTATCGGGTGGAGGTCCATTGAGGTATGCATAACAATACATAGTGGATTGTTTGAGTAAAACTGTGCCAGAAATTTATTTAATATACATTCCAACCAACCCATTCAACAGTTTTTATCACCCCTAACTGTAAACTGGAAATAAATGATACCTTAAATTGTCTTGGATGGTATGCTAGTATTCTGTTTGTTTTCTAAGTGATCAGACTTACAATTTTTGCCTGATGGACAAAATAAAAGGCCATATCTAGGAACCAGAATATAATAGAGACTTTGTGTGGTTTCTTTTGACTTAGGGAAAGGGGACAGAGAAAATTGGGATATCTGAAAACGATGATGCATTTGTTGTCACTTGATCCATTCAATCCAAAACAATCAAGATGGTGGCCAATGTTTTAGTGGCGTTGTTGTGCCTACTATTCACTTTGATAGCATTGTTTTTTTATTTTATCCTCTTTTCTAACAAATTGGAATGCCCAATTCCCACTACTTTGTAGGTCCTCGTTGCCTCCGCTTCTGAGACAGTCAATCCACGCATCCCATCACATGGCTCGCTGTGCACGATACCGTGGAGACTCACAGCATGTGGAGGCTCATGCTATCCTCCACGATCCACGCGCAACTTACCACGAGCCCCATTGACAGCGAGAACCCCTAATCACGACCCCGAGGAGGTTACCTCATGTGACTCTACCCTCCCTAGCAACCGGGCCAGTTTGGTTGCTTAGGAAACCTGGCTGGAGTCACTCAGCACACCCTGGATTTGAACTTGCAACTCCACACTTTGATAGCATTGTTAGAGATAAATGTTACTTTATACAACCTTCACATTGCATTCCTTCAAAGGCGATGGGAAGTTTACTTGGAATTGCAACAGAACACGAGGACAATTGCATTTTAGTCAGTAAATGGAACACATATTTTTTGTATGCGCTGTTTAATATGTTTCAGTGTGGGCGAGCAACTTTTGGAATGCGCTTGAAAACGGCAGTGTGGACTGTATCGTGGACGGGTTTTTTCTGTATGTCTTAATTTCCTCAAGTCTTACCTCCCCTTTCCCAGACTACCTTCACTTGTTCAGGGGGGAAATTAACAAATTAATTATTGAAGAGGAGAGCTGAAATTATTCTTCATGCCTAGAGCTTGTTTTTTTCTTTCTTCCCCTTACTCTCTTTCCTGGAGACTTAGGTTGATTCAGTATATTGAAGTTTCTTGAGTGTAGTACACAGGTAATGTTATAGCATATTTACACAATCCTTTCTTTATCCCCTTCATCTTTATCAACTTCTTTTTGAATACTTTCAACAGGGCATGCGTGTGCAAGCATGATCTGTTTGCAGACTCTAAGCTGTTTTTTTGTTTTGTTTTATTCCTTTGTAACAACATGTTGAATATTTGTAATAAATTTAAATGTCAGTGGTCCCAGTATTACATGCATATTCAATTATGGTGTCTTTAAAGCTAGTGTTCTGCCTTCCAAAAAGCCAATTTTCTGAGATGGCTTTCGAATCGATTCTGCAACACTGTTGCAGGGGTTTCCTCCCTTTCAGAGACAAGCTGGTTGGGTGCTGGTGCCTGGAGAATTCCAATTGATCCCAAAGGTATTCAGTGGGGTTCAGTTCTGGGCTTTGTACATGCCAGTCAAGTTATTCCACACCAGACAAAGTAAACCATTTCTTTATGGACCAAAAATTGTGCAAGTGTATTGTCATGCTGTAACAGAAAGTGTCCTCCTCTGCTAGAATTCTATAGAATGTCATTGTATGCAGTAGCATTAAGATTTGTCATTACAAAAAAGACTGAATTAGTTAATTAAAAGGTAGTGTCCACTTATTTTTATTAATGTAGTGTATATGCATACACACACACACACACACACACACACACATACACAAATAATGTAAAATGATAGAGAGTGCCCATAGAGCTTAAATGTGCTCACCCACACACACTAACGAATGAATTTAAAACCTGGCCCCTGCCACTCTTAGAATGAATCAGCCAGTGTCTGTATATTGATGGAGAGATAAGGGAGGCTTTTATTAGTGGAGAGTGGGGAACATGTGTTTTAAATATCAACTTCAAGGCGAAGCCCCATAGCCAGTGTTACATTACAAGGAGAAGATTAAAACACAGGGAAAAACATGCTTCAGCATTTTTATATCATCCCTTATCTGCTCTCCAGCTGGAAGTCTGTTGCACTTAAACATATCAATGTGAAACCATCCCTCTTCCCTAACCAGCAGAGAAATGTTGCATGTGTGTACGAGCTCCGACTGGAAATTCTGAAGTCCCTCGCTGAATGGAAAGAGTGGTGTTCCGCCTGGCTCATTTTTTCTCTTTAAGCTCCTGTGTGTAGCTGTGGTGCCTCCAGGGCAGCTGAGGCTAATGTACAGCCCACAGATGGGTGGAAGTTAATAGGCTTACATACTACTTATTTTCTTCCTCCTATTTCTTGTCATTTTTCTTTTTTGTCCTGTTTTCCGTTTCTTTTATTCTTTTCCTGTCTGTCAAAGTAAATGGTGGGAAGCATTAACCCTTTTCACGTTTGATGAGGAAAAAAAGAATAGTTATTTTCAGTAACTAGGAGTGTCAAACTGAATCACTAACTGATATTTATCAGTATTAAATGAAAAAGAGTAAACTGCCTCTGTTGGAAGATCACTAGGTTTTGGAACAAAGCAACGCATTAATTTACTTGATATCTGTCTCTCTCTCCCTCTGTCTCTCTTTTTTTTTTTTAACCTGCCATTCAGAATCAGTTCTTCTACTCTCATTTGTTTGCAAATCTTTCAGCCCTTCGCGATTCATTCATTCTTTCACCTCCTGAATGTCTTGGTCAACAGATGTCGCTTACTCATCACCAGATGTTGTACACAGTTTTTGCTGTAGTCTGGTAATGCTGACTGATAAAGTGTGCGTGGCAGGAGCTTCCTGAGGTTTCCGAGAAGCTATGTGTGCACACAAAACAGCTGTGCATTATCACCTAGACATCCTTTTATGTTTCGTGTATTTTACAGGGGTTCTACCAGGCTGTCATTGTTTCTAGATCTGTGTGAACTGACAGAACTCCTGCTTGTGAATGTCCCCCGCTAACCCCTTTAATGTGCCTTATGGCAGAGATGGTTTATATGATAATAGCCTTTTATTGATTTGAATTGCTTTTTTCATCAATTAAGAATAAGATACTATTATAATTCTATACCTTTATTAAAAATATCAGACACACAAACCTCATAAACATGCACATCATGTTCCAATTACAGTAAGGTCCACATTCTGATTAAGCTTTTATTCTGAAAGAGGTTAACATGTTATACAGCTGTTGTAATATATATGGTATTCAGCATATTCAACATACACACCTACTTTACTTTTCTGTAAATACTGGAAATGTTCACTCCAGTCTAGATCATTTTTCTCAATTATTGTCCTTGACAACATTACAATACAACAACCCATTCCATATATATATATATAATAGTTTTAATGACAAACTTAAAAGACAAACACACACATGACGGACATGTCCGTAAACTATCTCTCTCTGCCGCACGATCCCCCGGCCTCCGCCCTGCCACAATATATATATATAAAGTATTCAGACCCCCTTAAATTTTTCACTCTTTGTTATATTGCAGCCATTTGCTAAAATCATTTAAGTTCATTTTTTTTCCTCATTATTGTACACACAGCACCCCATATTGACAGAAAAACACAGAGTTGTTGAAATTTTTGCACATTTATTAAAAGAATAAGAATTTTAAAGAAAAACTGAAATATCACATGGTCCTAAGTATTCAGACCCTTTGCTGTGACACTCATATATTTAACTCAGGTGCTGTCCATTTCTTCTGATCATCCTTGAGATGGTTCTACACCTTCAATTGAGTCCAGCTGTGTTTGATTATACTGATTGGACTTGATTAGGAAAGCCACACACCTGTCTATATAAGAACTTACAGCTCACAGTGCATGTCAGAGCAAATGAGAATCATGAGGTCAAAGGAACTGCCTGAAGAGCTCAGAGACAGAATTGTGGCAAAGCACAGATCTGGCCAAGGTTACAAAAATATTTCTGCTGCCCTTAAGGTTCATAAGAGCACAGTGGCCTCCATAATCCTTAAATGGAAGATGTTTGGGACGACCAGAACCCTTCCTAGAGCTGGCCGTCTGGCCAAACTGAGCTATCGGGGAAGAAGAGCCTTGGTGAGAAAGGTAAAGAAGAACCCAAAGATCACTGCGGCTGAGCTCCAGAGATGCAGTCGGGAGATGGGAGAAAGTTGTAGTAAGTCAACCATCACTGCAGCCATCCACCAGTCGGGGCTTTATGGCAGAGTGGCCCGACGGAAGCCTCTCCTCAGTGCAAGACACATGAAAGCCCGCATGGAGTTTGCTAAAAAAACACCTGAAGGACTCCAAGATGATGATAAATAAGATTCTCTGGTCTGATGAGACCAAGATAGAACTTTTTGGCCTTAATTCTAAGCGGTATGTGTGGAGAAAACCAGGCACTGCTCATCACCTGTCCAATACAGTCTCAACAGTGAAGCATGGTGGTGGCAGCATCATGCTGTGGAGGTGTTTTTCAGCTGCAGGGACAGGACGACTGGTTGCAATCGAGGGAAAGATGAATGCGGCCAAGTACAGGGATATCCTGGACGAAAACCTTCTCCAGAGTGCTCTGGACCTCAGACTGGGCCGAAGGTTCACCTTCCAACAAGACAATGACCCTAAGCACACCGCTAAAATAACGAAGGAGTTGCTTCACAACAACTCCATGACTGTTCTTGAATGGCCCAGCCAGAGCCCTGACTTAAACCCAATTGAGCATCTCTGGAGAGACCTGAAAATGGCTGTCCACCAACGTTTACCATCCAACCTGACAGAACTGGAGAGGATCTGCAAGGAGGAATGGCAGAGGATACCCAAATCCAGATGTGAAAAACTTGTTGCATCTTTCCCAAAAAGACTCATGGCTGTATTAGATCAAAAGGGTGCTTCTACTAAATACTGAACAAAGGGTCTGAATACTTAGGACCATGTGATATTTCAGTTTTTCTTTTTTAATAAATGTGCAAAAATGTCAACAATTCTGTGTTTTTCTGTCAATATGGGGTGCTGTGTGTACAATAATGAGGAAAAAAAATGAACTTAAATGATTTTAGCAAATGGCTGCAATATAACAAAGAGTGAAAAATTTAAGGGGGTCTGAATACTTTCCGTACCCACTGTATATATATATATATATATACATATATATATACACAATTAGAAAAAAAGAGTAATCATCAAAAATCCTCCATGTGCAGCAATGACAACTTTGCAGATCCTTGACATTCTAGCTGTCAGTTTGTCCAGATACTCAGGTGTCATTTCACCCCACGCTTCCTGTAGCACTTGCTATGGATGTGGCTGTCTTTTCGGACACCTCTCACGCACCTTACAATCTAGCTGATCCCATAAATGCTCAATGGAGTTAAGATCCATAACATTCTTTTCCGATTAGCTGTTGTCCAATGTCTCTGTTTCTTTGCCCACTCTAAACTTTTCTTTTTGGTTTTCTGTTTCAAAAGTGTTTTTTTTTCTTTGCAATTCTTCCCATAAGGCCTGCACCCCTGAGTCTTCTCTTTACTGTTGTACATGAAACTGGTGTTGAGTAGGTAGAATTCAATGAAGCTGTCAGCTGAGGACATGTGAGGCGTCTATTTCTCAAACTTTAGACTGATGACTTATCCTCTTGTTTAGTTGTACATTTGGCCTTCCACATCTCTTGCTTGTTGTCCTTTGTCTCTGAAGACTGTAGTGTACACCTTTTGTATGAAATCTTTAGTTTTTTTGGAGGGCAATTTCAAGCTTTGTATAGCCTTCATTCCTCAAAACAATGATTGACTAATGAGTTTCTAGAGAAAGACATTTCTTTTTGACCTAATATTAACCTTAAGACATGCCAGTATATTGCATACTGTGGTAACTTAAAAATAAACACAAAGACAATTTTAAGCTTCATTTAACAAAGTAAATAGCTTTCAGCAGTGTTTTATATAATGGCAAATTATTTTCTAGTACCAAATTAACAAATTAGCATGATTACTCAAGGATAAAGTGTTGGAGTGATGGCTGCTGGAAATGGAGCCCTAGGTTTGATCAAAAATGACTTTTTCAAAAAGTGATTGTGCTGTTTTTTACACCAGAAATTTAAGTTTGTGATCAGTTGAATGCCACTTTTGTGAATTAAATTACCAATTTCCTTCCGAAACAGCAAAATCTGTACATTATTCCAAACCTAAAGTAAAACGATCACTTTTGCTGTGAAAAGATAAATATTTAAGGACTTTTAACTATAAATCATCGCTTTAGGTTAGCAGCCTTATGCGCATTCATGTGAGGGCGGAGTTCATGCGGTCTAGTGTGACATAATCATGTTGGCATGTTATGGATGTAATCTCACATTTTTTCTTTGAGACATCCAGGATGAGCACACAAGTGCCGTATTGTGAGTAAACAAACAGATACAATACAGATCCATACCAAAACCAAAGAAGATTCTGTACAGCATTCGTCCTACTCAGTTGTAAACAACGTTGCTCTTCCAGGTAATGCACGTGCGTCTGTTCTCATGTGAACATGCCTATGCAATTACATCAGGTGTGCATACTGCTGCTGATCGGAAGCAATGATTTATAGTTAAAAAGTACTTGTATATTGATCCTTTACACAGCAAAAGTGATTATTTTGCTTTAGAAGACATTAATTTAACCAGCGATGTGAGCGGTGGATTCATATGGATGACGTTTATGCTGACTGTCTGTTCTTTTTGGAGCTTTAAAGGTTGAATCACTATCCACTTGCATGTTGAAGACTTACGGAGCTAAGATATATTTCTTTTTTTATTCAAATGTGTTTTGATGAAGCAAGAAAGTCATACACACCTGGGATGGCATGAGGGTGAGTAAATAATGAAAGAATTATGAATTTTTTGGTGAACTAACCCTTTAACAATGTTTACTTGATTTATACATCAGAATATGAATCTGAATCAGTATATGAACATATTGCAACATATTAATCTGTCTTGTGCATGTAAACACACTCATTCTGAGTAACTGAGTAAAAATTGTTGTACTGAAGTATGGCTAAGTATAGGCTTAACTATGCAAAGCTTTAGTGGTAATGGGTGGTTAGGTTCAAAGTAGCAACATATATCGCTCTCTTTATCTTACCTCATTTCCCTCTCCCTGTTTCTTGTTTGTGATCTTTTTTTTTTTGGACAGCGATGCAGAACTACCCCAATTTTTTATTTGGCTGCCATTCCTCGCAAACTGAGGGAGGCTGTCTGCTTTTTGTTTTCTACTAATGAAACACTTGTTCTCAAATTGAGCTGTAAAACTTGTTGTCCGAATAAAGGCTATTTATTCATATTAGCAAAAGGGAGTGTGTATGAAATCTGCCATGTTTTGGAATTGCCTCTGTGGGAATTGTAAATTATAATAAAAAATATGTAAAGATTTAAAAAACAAAGTATAATTCCCAATTATTCAATGTAATCTGGTCAATAGCACTGGAGCTGCTGTCCATCACCATTTAGATATGCTCGTTTTTAATGATTCGATAATCTGAGTTTGATTCTTAAAGAACTTCTTTTATGTCTGTTTTCACAGTTATTCGCTCAGCTTTTTGTTTACAAGGAGGGAAAAGAGAATTGTCTTTGGTAAAAGCCAGTAATCCTCCTCAGATGACATTGTTTAAATCAGAGGATGATACATATATAAATATATAGCACAATTGCCGATATCCATTTTATATATATATATATATATATATATATATATATATATATATATATATATATATATATATATATATATATACATACACACTCACCTAAAGGATTATTAGGAACACCATACTAATACTGTGTTTGACCCCTTTAGCCTTCAGAACTGCCTTAATTCTACGTGGCATTGATTCAACAAGGTGCTGAAAGCATTCTTTAGAAATGTTGGCCCATATTGATAGGATCGCATTTTGCAGTTGATGGAGATTTGTGGGATGCACATCCAGGGCACAAGCTCCTGTTCCACCACATCCCAAAGATGCTCTATTGGGTTGAGATCTGGTGACTGTGGGGGCCATTTTAGTACAGTGAACTCATTGTCATGTTCAAGAAACCAATTTGAAATGATTCAAGCTTTGTGACATGGTGCATTATCCTGCTGGAAGTAGCCATCAGAGGATGGGTACATGGTGGCCATAAAGGGATGGACATGGTCAGAAACAATGCTCAGGTAGGCTGTGGTATTTAAACGATGCCCAATTGGCACTAAGGGGCCTAAAGTGTGCCAAGAAAACATCCCCCACACCATTACACCACCACCACCAGCCTGCACAGTGGTAACAAGGCATGATGGATCCATGTTCTCATTCTGTTTACGCCAAATTCTGACTCTACCATCTGAATGTCTCAACAGAAATCGAGACTCATCAGACCAGGCAACATTTTTCCAGTCTTCAACTGTCCAATTTTGGTGAGCTCTTGCAAATTGTAGCCTCTTTTTCCTATTTGTAGTGGAGATGAGTGGTACCTGGTGGGGTCTTCTGCTGTTGTAGCCCATCCGCCTCAAGGTTGTGTGTGTTGTGGCTTCACAAATGCTTTGCTGCATACCTCGGTTGTAACGAGTGGTTATTTCAGGCAAAGTTGCTCTTCAATCAGCTTGAATCAGTCGGCCCATTCTCCTCTGACCTCTAGCATCAACAAGGCATTTTCGCCCACAGGACTGCCGCATACTGGATGTTTTTCCATTTTCACACCATTCTTTGTAAACCCTAGAAATGGTTGTGCATGAAAATCCCAGTAACTGAGCAGATTGTGAAATACTCAGACCGGCCCGTCTGGCACCAACAACCATGCCACGCTCAAAATTGCTTAAATCACCTTTCTTTCCCATTCTAACATTCAGTTTGGAGTTCAGGAGATTGTCTTGACCAGGACCACACCCCTAAATGCATTGAAGCAACTGCCATGTGATTGGTTGATTAGATAATTGCATTAATGAGAAATTGAACTGGTGTTCCTAATAATCCTTTAGGTGAGTGTATATATATAGATATCGGCAATTGTGCTGTCATATTGAGATCTTGTGAATGAAGGTTGGAGAGGTGAGCTGTGCTAAGCTTGATGAGTATGTATCCCTACAAGCTTTGGGGGGGTCTGGGAAATAAACATTGTTTGTTGAATAATGAATACATTTGATTTCTTGCCCTTTTTTGGTCCAATGGAAGGTACAGCAAAGAATAGAGCAAGGGCCAGCAAAGCGAGATGAATCCCCAGTGATTGTTAGCGTGATCTGTATTTAATGATAAATAAAAAGCAAGGGACAGGGATGCGTGTTGTCGGTATGTTGTGATTAATTTGGAGAAAATCAACTGATGCGTGGGGAGTAAAAAGTGCTTTTCCAAAAACAATCAACAAAAGATTTGTAAATGGGCTCATGGTGTCTATTGTGATTAGGCATGCTATGCTAATAAAAGCTCATTATCACGGAACGGCAAAAGCAAGGCTGTTTTCTTTCTCTTTCAGGCAGACACACACAACTATACCCCAGCCAAAACAGACTTTCACATTTTGTTGTCAGATTGTGAACAATGAAATTTGTTTCCAAAGAGTTGCAGAAAGTTGGAAGCCTGCATTGTTCACATGGGATGTAAGCAAATCGTCAACTAGGGTTTACACCTGCAACAGCCTGGAGGTCTATTTTTTGTTGGATTGTGGCTTTTGGCTTAGCTTTTTCCTAATTATTTCCAACTGCACACTTTGTGGAAATGGAACAAGTAACAGGATAGACAGTTTGACAGATAATAATGTCTTCAGTGAAATAGATAGTTCACACAAAATTACAATTCTCTCAACATTTACTCACTTGATTCTACCCAACATCTCGTGTTGCTTAAAAGACAAAGTCATACAGGTTTGGAACAACATGAGATTGAGTAAATGATGACAGAATTTGTAGTTTTGAGTGAACTATTCCTTTAATCACTGGAATAAACAACTGTTGTTCAAGTTCATTGTGACTTTATTTTGCGGTCAAAGATGCCTAAAAAAAATGTATATTGTTGCACACAGATGACAATATGTGGGACGGCTGATCAAATTTCACATGCCGTTGCGTTTCTCTCAATAGAGACCCATCACTGCATTCTATGTGCGCTTAGCATGTATTGTTACGATAGCAGCCCGTTTTTCTGTAAGGCAACATGGTAACGCAGCTCGCCTCCCTTCTGGAGATTGTGGTGGATTCCTTCATGCTAAATCAATCATGGTAACTATTATTAATCTATCATGCTGTTTCTCCATGCAACCCTCCCTACCCTCCCCAACAAGTCCCATTTCCTCTTTTGAAAAATTGACATTTTGTGTTGTGTTTGTCTTTGGTGCAGTGTTAAAGAAAAAAGACAACAAAACAAGGCTATTGGTAAAGTGATAACATCTGTTTGGAGGTACTCTATGCCAGGAGTAAAAATGGTTTCCTCTAGTCTGGGCCAAAGAGGGCCTGATGCTATGCAGATGTGCAGCTGGGCCCCAACTGTAAAAGTTATAAGTATTGTCATAACATTGTTCGACTTCTCCAGTATTTCCTGTCTTCTGCTTAGCACTTTATTACCGATCCTGGATGGTATCCAACACAGGATTGCTCTGAGAGAGAGAGAGAGAAAGGGAGAGAATGTGAGCGGTAAAATAATGGGAAGAGAAAGAGAGGGTCTTCTTTGGTTGGCTGATCAGCTGCATTCGCTGACTTCTCTATTTTCCTTCTGATATTACTCAAGTAGTTGTTTGGTAGATTCGCAGAAGCTTAGAGGAAATGGGAGAGTGACGCAAGACAGGAGAAATAGGCTATGTTCACACAGCAGTAGAATATAGTCATCAGTCCTGTTTTAAAGTGCTAAATTGGGTTACATTCACACACAATATGGTTATAAACGAGAGTGAAAACCGCATTCTATAATCAAACTGACTCCCTAGCACCTGCAGGTAAACTGTATTTACTTCTTTTAAGCATAAACCTAATAAAATACTGTGGTTACAGTAAGAAACTTACATTGGAAGTGAATGGGCTCAATCTGTAAATGTTAAAATACACAAAAGACATAAACAATGTGAGTGTTAACATGATTTTAGTGTGATAAAATCACTTACCTTTTCTGTGTAAAGTTATATAAAAAAAATTCAATTTCAGTTCCATGTCTATGTATTGCCGTAAACCCTAAATCCTAAAATGTCAGTAAAAAACAGATTTTAAAATTTTCACAGCTCAAATAATACACAAATATTAACAGAAGATATAATATAGACAATTATATATCAAATATACTATATTAATATATAGTATAAAATTATAAAATTCACATTTCTGCCTTTTAAACCTTCCAAAAATTGGCCACATTCACTTCCATTATACGTAAATGCCTCACTGTAACTTCGATTGTATTTTTATATATATTTGTTTTATTATTTGTTATTTTTAAAGGATTGAAGGGACCAGTTAAAATATATATATATATATATTTTTTTTTTATGTAATTAACATAATGCCACACATGCTATCGATTGATTTTAACTTGTATTGAACCTGGAATATTCCTTTTAATGTAAGATATTCTCCGAAAACCTGTTGTAGTATCTTACACAATTTTATTTTTAAATATATCTTGTTTGAAGGATGTTTTTATATTTATGCTGGTAAACAAGACGAGAAAAACTTATTACGAAAATGAATTTGCGGTGCAGGCATTATTCATGACTATCACAGTTATTTGTTCATACAGAGAGTATTCAGTCCACTCCTGTAAGCTATTGTATGTACAGGACAAATCGAGAGTCACACATAATAGTAAATACAGTTGTCAGTTTCATAGACTGACTGAACGCAAAGTTATCAGGTGAGGGAAATGCTGAAAATTTCTTACTTTTCATTTCTTGTCTCCTGTGGGAACAGAACAGCAGAGAGTGGGCATGAGCAGCAGCTGATTCACTCAGGGCTTGTATTCATTTCCTGTCTTAGATGTGGTCTCTAGACACACAGAGAAAAGGGCCTTTCTTCCGTACCAAGCCTATCCTGAACAACCTGTCTCCCTCCCTCTTTTTCAGACACTATCGACTTTCACATAGACACAGCTTACTATCTCCTTGTCTAAAACTCACTTATATGTGCTCACACATTCAAAACTCCAACTTTCTCTCTTGCTATCCAGTTTGGCTTGGAGCAATTGTTAAAGAAAGAGTCTTAACACACTTGTATTCATTTTGAGTCTCCATACACATTACCACTCTCTGCCCCCTACTGACAATTGCCTGGAGGTCCGCAGAACTCGGCTCTCTGCTCTGGCAAGATATACAGATTGGCCTTTTTCCACAACATGTGTTCCTTTGAGTGATCAGCATGGTAATCTTTGATTTCCATGCAGATTCATGGTCTTTCCAGACGTTTTACTTAACTAGCGTGCATCTTGTGGATATATCTGTCTGGCTGTCAATCATCCATCATGCTGGCAAACTGCATTCGCAACACTTTCAAAACAGAGAAGAGTTATCATTGCTGGAACCAATCTCCATTCTAATGCTGTCCATAGGCCTCACTAAATAAAGGCAACTCCTCAATATTTTGCATTTGATTTGAAGTATGGAATTAGCTTATAAGGCAATTGGAAAAACATACACCTGTAATCAGCTAATGCTCACCAGGGCAGATTCATAATTGGATAGTTAGTTTTAATTGACTATCACAATTCCAGTGGGTCAGAATTTTAACTGTGCCTTTAATCAGCTTGGAAAATTCCAGAAAATGATGTTAAGCCTTTAGGCAATCAGCCAATTAGTTTCTGATAGGCTAATTGGAGTCAATTGGTGGTGTACCTGTAGATGTATTTTAAGGTCTAGCTTTAAACTCAGTGTCTCTTTGCTTGACATCATGGGAAAATTTAAAGAAATCAGCCAAGATTTCAGAAAAATATTGTGGACCTCCACAAGGCTGGTTCATCCTTGGGAGCAATTTCCAAATGCCTGAAGGTACCACGTTCATCTGTACAAACAATAGTATGGAAGTATAAACACCTTGGGACCTTGCAGCCATCATACCTCTCTGGAAGGAGACGTATTCTGTCTCCTAATGATGAACGTAGTTTGGTGTGAAAAATGCAAATCAATCCCAGAACAACAGCAAAGGACCTTGTGAAGATGCTGGAGGAAACAGGTAGACAAGTATCTATATCTACAGTTAAACTAGTCCTATATCGTCATAACCTGAAAGGCTGCTCAGCAAGGAAGAAGCCACTGCTCCAAAACTGCCATAAAAGAAGCCAGACTACACTTTGCAAGTGCACATGTGGACAAAGATCTTACTTTTTGGAGAATTGTTCTCTGGTCTGATTAAACAATAATTGAACTATTTGGCCATAATGACCATTGATATGTTTGGAGGGAAAAGGGTGAGGCTTGCAAGCTGAAGAACACCATCCCAACCGTGAAGCTTAGGAGTGGCAGCCTGTTGTGGGGGTGCTTTGCTGCAGGAGGTACTGCTACACTTCACAAAATAGATGGCATCATGAGGAAGGAAAATTATATGGATATATTGAAGCAACATCTCAAGACATCAGCCAGGAAGTTAAAGCTCGATTGCAAGTAGGTCATCCAAATGGACAGTGACCTCAAGCATACCTCCAAAGTTGTGGCAAAATGTCTTATGGACAACAAATTCAAGTTATTGGAGTGGCCATCACAAAGTTCTGACCTCAAATCGATAGAAAATTTGTGGGCAAATCTGAAAAAGCATGTGAGAGCAAGGAGGCCTACAAACCTGACTCAGTTACACCAGTTCTGTCTGGAGGAATGGGCCAAAATTCTTGCAACTTTTGGTGAGAAGCTCGTGGAAGGCTACCCAAAACGTTTGACCCAAGTTAAACAATTGAAAGGCAATGCTACCAAATACTAACTAAGTGTATGTAAACTTCTGACCTTCTGGGTATGTGATGAAAGTAATAAAATCTGAAATAAATAATTCTCTCTACTCTTGTTCTTAAAATAAAGTAGTGATCCTAACTGACATAAGGCAGGGAATGTTTTCTACGATTAAATGTCAGGAATTGTGAAAAAAACTGAGTTTAAATGTATTTGGCTAAGGTGTACTATACTGTAAAAAACTGTATTTTAACTCTTAAAAGCAAGTGGCATCTGTTAACAAATTATGCCATCTCTTTTCTCAGAATTAACTTTGCAATGACTTTTAAACAACTGGTAATGTTAAGTGCATGCATGCCGTTCCCCTCAAGTTCACACAGGTGTCCTAGTGGAGTAACTGCAACTATCCACCGGTTTCCTGAATGCTGAAGTGTTCCACGATTCACATTTGAAGCCTGTTTTCTGGTCTCCATTGTTGTCACTTGCATCAGCGTATGTTTTTAGCCTGTCTTTTGACAGTGCTTTACCCATCAAAGTTGAAGATGTGCCAACAACTGCACAAGTTGAGCATAAACAAATTTTTACTCCAACACTTAAAATGCTTGTTGTTCTCCATCTGGATCACTCGTTTTGATTTACATTGCTTCTAATATGGACATATTCCACTAACGTTAGAGAACCAGAAAGTGTCCAAATACTTTTTGTCTTCACTTATTTCAAACTTAACAAACTTCTTTTTGTCAAATATTTTTGCTTGAAATGTATGATTGTGGCATCTTTATTTAAATAAATGACACTTTTTTTTTATACTTTATCTAATGCAAATACATTTTTAAGTGTGACTTAAATGTTCAGTCATTTTGGGGCCAGTCTTTATGTGCTTGTGTCTGTGAACTCATACACGTGTGAAACTCCTTGAATGAATTGCTATATTGCAATTTTTTACTGAATTGTAAAATGGAAATGAGAACAAACAGGTTGTAGAAAGCTGTGTGTGTGGGATTCCCCTGCTTCAGAAATGCTGAGTCATTATGGAAGAGGTGAAGTGTGGTGCACCAGGCTCGTACCTCCTTTACCGAGATTTACTTACTGTTGAGTTCAGTCACAAATCTGCCCTATATTTGCCCACGTGTCAGTGTTTTGCCATTGAGAAGATCAGTTAACTGGAAATCACTGCTGTATGCGTATGTTCATGTGGTATCGATGATTCAAACCCGGCAGAGTTGGTGCAAATTATTGTTGCTATCTGGATTGGTGCATGTCATACACCAGAATTGCTTGCATTTACTGCACGAGAGCCACTGCTATTCATGTCTGGAACAACAACATGTCATCTTCTATCCCACTGTGTCACTCACACTCACATCCACAGTGTGCAAATATGCGCCTGTGTTGTCATGGCTCACAGCTCAACCATCATTTGTCATCATGTGCATCCATTTGTATGCAGTACGAGTACTGCTGTTTTCCCAGAGTAGGGCGTGTAGGAATAGGAGATTAATATTGGATGGGTTTACCATGTCTGATACTGGTAAGCCCCCCTCTCGAAGTGAAATAATAGAACCACTGCAGCTACGACTCTCAGCTCTCATTTCTGAGGGGTTTCTCTGCTCTGTCTTTCCATCCTCTCTTCCACATCCTTGAGCACAGTCTTCATTCTCATGAAGTATATATCACAGGAGATAAAACAATGGAATTAAAAATCAGAGTCTGGCTCTTTTTTTCTCTTTTCTCTCCCTCTCAGATTACTTCCCTTTTTATATTCTTGCTTTACAGAATATTTATCTCAGTTTAGTTAGTAGGGTTGGACAATATTTCTAATATTTTGCCGGTGATATGAAAATAAGCAGCGTTGTGAATTTCTCTGTTATTTTAATGCACTTTATTTCAAAATTTCTAAAACTAGACTACAGTGATGTAAAAAAGTATTTCCTTATTCTTTCTTAACCTTCCTGATTTCTTCTATTTTTCTGTATTTTTCATACTAAATTGTTTTAGATCTTAAAAAGTGATAACATAAAACAAAAGATTGAATAAGAAATTATATTTATCTTGACACAGTGACCTAAACATTTTATGTTTATAACGCAACGCACCCAAGACACTGCACAAGCATGTCTGATGCAGGTGTAAATTGACAGGTCCTTAAACAAGCCCTCATAGTAAATCTCAAACTGATTGACAAATTCACTTGTGAAATGGATTGCTGTGTACTGTATGCCAATGATTGGCTAATGTTCAATAATATGGTAGTAAACAATAGAATGTATTCTAAACCGATTTTGTATTGTCTTATCAATGATTAACTCTTCTGCTAGTAGAATGTAATGTGTTTTAATTATCTGAATATTTGTTTCAGATAATATATATATAAATAATATTTTTATAATATTCCTTGGCTTTTTTGTGACTTCCTGGATGAGTCATCGCTCTGCTCTTGGAGGAATTTTGGAAGGTCGGCTACTTCTGGGAAGGTTCGCTACTGTCAAGTTTTCTGCATTTGGAGATAATGGCTTTCACTGTGGTTCTTTGGAGTCCCAGAGCCTTTGAAATACCTTTGCAACCCTTCCCAGACTTATGTATTTCAATCACCTTTTTCCTTATAATTTCTAGAATTTCTTTTGACCTTGGTAAAGTGTGCTACTAGGTGAGACCTTTCAACCAACTTCATGCTGCTGATTAAGTTATATTTAGGTGTTGATTTGATTGAACAGGGCTGGCAGTAATCAGGCCTGTGTGTGTCTAGTCCAGCTGAACACCATTACGAATGCAATTTCATAGATTTAGGGATTTGGTAACTAAGGGGACAAATACCTTTTCACACAGGCCCAGTTGGTATCGGATATTTGATTTCATTCCAAGAATTATGTAAAACTATCAATTTCAATAAATTGATTAAAAAATGACAAAGTTCAGGCATAAACTCTCAATTATCTTGTTATTAATCTTTCAGAGATTTGTCATTACTGAAATGACTTGAATTCAGGCATGAAACTCTGAATGGTGCCAACTGTTTTTTTTGAACATCTTGTCTGTTAGTCAGTCAGCTCACTCACATGTGATATATCAAGTCAATCAGCTCACAAGGTGAAAGCTTATAGATCCTAATTGGGTAGCCAATCAACTTGCATACTTTCTCTTTGCCGCAGTTAGTAAGGAAGCCATTTACGAGTTGTCATGACTAAACTGGTTCAACAATTTGTTCGCGGCATCACTCTTTTCACTGATGTCTTTGTGGCATGTTTTATGTAGAGTATTATTGTTTTTTTGCTGTTTATTGTTATATTTGTGCATATAAATGATATGTATTAAATAGTAGTCTTCATTTCTAATTTAGTAAAAACAGACTGGAAAACGGAAAACATGACATTATAATGCTTGATTATATTTAATTACATTTAACTGTATTTTATTTCATACATTAAGCATTTTGAATCTACTCGGCAACATGGGTTTAAATAATGGTTCCTTTGATTGAAAAACAAAAACAAAAAAACTTTAAAGTAATTTCAAAGCAAATATATAATCATTGCTATGTACATTCAATATAATATAAAGGCTAAAAATGTAAATAATAAAGATATTAATAGCCAAAGAATTATTGATAATAAGTAAAACCATGCCTCTCTATTTAAGCTGAGATGATTGCATTTATTCCTGATGCATTTTAGGACCATATCTCTAATTCACATTTTTGCCATGCTGGCAAAAGTCAAGGTAGTCACCTGCAAGAAGCATAAAATCTATTTCTCCTCTCTTCTTTTGCATGGCCAGTGGCCCCTAGAAACCTTGCATTGATTTCTGAGTTTTCCTCTGCATTATGCTTTGGCATTGCAGCCCTGCTCTGAATTGTCTGTTGTTGAAATCAGGGCATGCTTTTTGTCAGTCATTGGGTTCAGAATCTTGCCTTTAGTTGTTGTCTCTGTGTTACCTGTCAGAACATTCCATTTGGAGTGGCGAGGAGATCGTATACAATAAACCATGCTGAGCTATGTTCAAGGACTCATTGTGGAATATAAAAAGACGTGTTGAAAGAAAATATGACATATTTCTCAAACAAATGGCTGTAAAATCTAAATTTGTTAATTCTAACTCTCTGTTTTCAGATGTGCAGTCTAATCATCATTCTGATGCATTGTCCTTGCAACTGTACTGAAATTTTGCAATACGTGATTTCACTTATTATGTCTTGTGCCCAGACTTTTAATATATAAAGGAAACTTAACAAACAAACTTCACTGTGGATGTGTAATGGTCCAGATTTAGGGATCAAACACGGAGCTTGGTTTCTCTCATTTGTGAGCAAGAAGTGGAAAATGGAAAACCTGGAGAGGAGTGATTACAGGAAGCTTTGAGTGGGGAAGGGAAATTGCTGTCACTCCACTCACATACACTAGTGTACATCTCACATCTGGGTGTAGGAGGAGTGGATTTCCCATACTTAATTTCCACACACACACACAGTGACACATTTCAAGCATCAACAAATAGCTCAAGCATAGTTTCTTATGTCAGAAGGTCTGACAAACTGTCTGGGCTAGACACACATGCATGTAATTGCTCAAAGTAGGATATCCAGCAGGTCTATTGAAAACACACCACATTTATGCCAAGCACAAAAACAGGAATCACACTAATAAATGGCAGAAGTTTGCATACTTCTTTATCCTGTCTTAAAGGCCTCCTTGTTCCGTCCATGTCAGTTTTCATGAATAATGATGCACAGTTGTATCTTCCGTGAATCTTTCATTTCTAAATATCTGATGCATCATTCATGCTGATGTCATGCCTCAAAAGTTCCTCTAGCCTTAAGCACCCATTCAAATTCATACAGCAGGTCAGCTTCGGTAATTAAGTATTGAATGCTGCACAGAGAACAACACTGACCTTTTACTCTTTTATTGAGTTTGGCATTTTGACAGACTCTTGTTACAAAGGTGAACTGGGTCCCATATGTCACAAGGTGTCTAACCAGTAACGTCAACCGCAATGACACCTGAAATGAACCAGAGGTGTATGTTTTGATTTGTCTGTTGCATCTGTGATGGACACCTTTTGCATTAAGCAGAGTGTCTCTGAAGTAAGGCACTCATTGAAAAAGGAATGAAAAGGTGTTAGGTTAAAAAAAGCTTGTAAAGAAATAACACTATTAGCACTTTTATTGATCTGAGAGAAGAGAATTCTGTATTCTCCCTACATAAGGCACTTAGGTTGATGGATCGAAAAATAGATTGCTCAGGAGAAGTTTCTTAGGACATCTTGGAGGACAAGTGAAACTGTTACCTTCTCCTTAATTTTTGCTTATTGCATAAGATATAAGACACCAATGATCAATATACACATTTTTAATAGTTAATTAGCCTATCTGTATGATATTAACAGTTGCCAATAAATTGGTAAGAGCACATTAATAAAGAATGTGTGGTTACAGGTGTATGTTTACACCAAACGCAGCTCAGGGGGTGTTCATTCCAAACTAGTTTGTGTCCGTCTGCATGCGTTTTAATTGTTTTTCTATGGAAATATGCACAAGATGAGTGTCTTTGACCAATGTGCCACATCCAACTGGTTTTTCAGCATTTCGTGCAGAAGCGGCCCATTTTTTTAGATACTGTGTCAGTTGAAAAAAGAACATGAACTTTTAGAAGTGTACACATTGAGATACCTGGGTTCTGTTAAATGTGTTGGGCTGTATTTAGCATTTTTAGCGCAAGGACGTGTTCAGTCTTAACGGCCCCTCATTCAATCAGAATTTAGAGTTGGAATTATCTGTTTTATAATTAAACATTTTAATACAGTTTATTGAATCAGTTGCTTATGATCTTGATCAACTGTGGCACAACGTCATTGAAAAGTCAATTTGTTGAAAATATAAACTATCCAGTAATTTAAGGTATTGTTGAATGTATGTAAGTCAAAGGGTAAATGCAGCTTAAAAGGAATTAAAATGACTCGAGTTGTTTAATCCATGTCTTCTGAAGCGATATAATTGCTCTGGGTGTGAAACAGGCCAAAATTTAAGCCCTTATTAGATAATTAACTTTTTTGGAGAATAATGAATCGTTCTGAATTTTTACCCCGTAGTCTTGTTGCGATCCAAATGAATTCATATACAGATATAAGGGAATACAGGTGTGTGCTTGATGACACGCATATTGCCTTAGGTGTATGGCTTATTGAACTACTCTTCTATATTTTGAAGCAATTTGTACATATTAAATCTATGCTGTATATAGATAAATCATTTAAAAGTATTGTAATCTCTATTTTTCAAAGTGCAGGTTTAAATGACATTTACCACATGCAGGGTCCTCTAGAGAGCTCAGACTTTCCAATGCACACTACCAACTAAAATACATCACCAGCCCAATCCCTCTAGTCCCAAATCACGGGTCGCCCTGCACATCGGAATTCAATAATTAGAGCCAAGATATAGTTCTGTAATCAGTAATTCTTTTGGTTCAGAGATTCACTGTCATAAAACTTCTTTGAAAAGAACACTGTGACCCGGCTCTCCTCTTCCATCAATTCCCTTCACGGTTGTTTTGATCACTAGATAGGCTTCGATCCACTCAACCACCAGTGTACGGGGTCATGCTAAAGCCTGTGCCTGGTTGTTGTGAACCCACAAGCATAGCCCAACTCCATGTATGCAATGAGCATGCTTTCCCCACGGAGTGTTTTTGAGAGCAGAGAAAAAGAATGAAATTGTAATTCATTTATTGATCACAGCTGCTGTGCTCATCTCTTTGGGTTTTAGTTTCAGATATACTCAAAGAATGGCCATCTCCCATACTACTCATCAGGCTTGGATGGCTGCAGTGACTGCTTTGCAGCACAGAGTAACACAGAAAGCAGCTTCTGAGCAAGTTTTACCTCCCATACAACACTCAGAACTTCCTTTTGTCTGGAAAAAAGCACAATCACTTTTTATGATTATTAAAGGAGACAAATCGTATATTTTTGTACTATTTTTTTCTTTAGGTTTCCTTGCCAAAAACAAATATAATCATAATATCGTTTTTAATGACATTTGTCACCCTCTCTCTGACCCTTAGAATTCAAATGAAGCAACAAATCAAAACTAACTTAATGAACATTTTAGTATAAAAGACTTTGATTCATCCCAGTGACTCCAGTCATTTGAATCCATTCACCAAAAAAAGATTTGTCACATTCAGTCACAGTTTCTGCGGATTACATAATAGGTGGTGATAAATGAATGTTATGTGTTATGAGTGAGATATTGAATTTTGATTCAACTGATTCTTAAAAAGAAAAAAGAACTGAGTTGTTCACAACAGAAAAAACAGTAGTCGCTACGCTTTCTGGGCATTCTCTCAACCAACTTCAAGCGTTACCTGGGGTTATTTCTTACCAGTATTGAAGGAGTTCCCATGTATGCTGGAAACATTTTGCATGCTTTATTTCACTATCCAGTCCAACTCGTCCATTTAATTATTATTATTTTATTTTATTTTTTCAAATTCATACATACAAAACAATTTATGTTTGCCTACAAATCTAATTTCAAGCATCAAAAGATGATAAATTCAATCAAGTGTTTCCAAACTATCGACTGGTACATACATTTCATCATATTTTATATCATTATCTTATGTGTTATACATAACTGCTTTATTTGTCACGAGCTAAACAAAAATACACACTATTGATAAATATGGAGACACTGCTGAGCAAGCAGTTACACAGCAGCTTTGCAGCTAGACTAGCCCCTAATAATGCAGCAATGGGTTCAACAGTACAATCACTGTTCCCACAGGCCACATTAGACTGATTGTAACTGTCACTGAAAGGCACTCAATGGTTCACGCTGACTGCAGAAGTCACATGTCATGAATCTGTGTGAGTGAGTGAATGAAATCAATTACTATTTACTCAGTAACACGCTATACCGGACTTGACAGCAATTTGCACGCTGGTAATTTACAATGGCTTGCGTGAATGCTAGCTCGCAGCAAAGGTCCAGAAATTAAGTGTGCTATAGGGGCATCAAGTGATACAAAAAAAAACTGCTGAATATGTTGTTTAATTGATAAAAGGGTCAGTTGCACCAGACTGAGAAGGTTGGTTAGATGTAGGTATCTTTTAGATATTAGAGTTTGTGAAAATTGGAAACAGATTAGTCGTTCAATTTGCCTGAGGGCAGATGGGGGCTCTGTAGTTCAACACTTCCAGATGGAATTGGTAATGGACCTCAGCACCGCTCGTGCCTGTTAAAAATGGCACTGTCCGGATGCTAAGGAACAGTTCAGCACATTCTGTACAGTATATGAGTGAACAAATAAATACATCGGATTTTGCTAGTTTCATCATATGTTTTGAGCTCTGAATGAAAACATGAATATTCTGTAATTTACTTACATTTCAGATTCATATGACACAAAAGATGATAGCTTTTTGCAAGAAACAGATTGAAATTTAAGTCTTTATTCACAGATTATCTTTCCCTCCAGTAAGTTGTTAACCATTGCGATTGAGCTGCATATCCATCCATTTTGTGAACAAATCATTTAGACTTGTTATATATTTGTCCACTTTTATTGTGCTCTTTTTGGAGCTAGACATCCCCTGTCCTCATTCACTTTATTTATATGGAAAAGACTGGCCAGGATATTTTTCATAATTTTACCATTTGTGTTCCACAGAAGAAATAAGGTGAAAGGGGTTTGGGACAATATGATGGTAAGTAAATTGTGACAGAATTTTTATTTTTAGTTAAACTACTCCTTTAAAATCCTGTTCCTACAGTTTTTTTTTTTTTTTGGCATTGCATTAGTCACTCAAATATGCAGCTGCATTGGTGACTCTATAAAGAAAATAAACTTTTCTCGGTAAGTAGTTATTTCCCGTTAGAAGACTGTAGATTCTTTTCCAGTTACTTTTTGGGACACTGATTAAATTTTACTTTACAGTGAAAGCATAATGATTGAAAGGAAGGGAACAAATTACATTGCTCATGTGTCTTTTTGAATCTGGAGATCCAGAATTGTATCTTTAAATAGATTCTCTTCCTCCTCTTCTGGCCTGTTAGGCGGGCGCTGGTCTGTGTGACCTGCCTGCTCTGATTAGCTCAGTAGTGGGGAAGGAGCCCAGCGTTGGGAAATGAGCAGAGCTTGTCAGGCCAATGGGGTCAAGGTGACCATGGCTAAGAGGGTGCAATAGACTTCAGAAAAACCTTACTTATGTTCATTCTTTAAAGTGTTTTTTTCCTGGGCTTTGCTTCAAAGACCCACTGTAGAAAATGTTTTAAACTTATAACTACATTTAACAGCAGCTCACACTCTGTAATGTATCATAGCAACACTTTTGGCAGGGCAGTGTTTACCATTTGGATCTCCACGCATGCTAAAATCACAAAACTTTGTCACTGCCTGTTATCATCATTGTTGACTGTTTTATCAAACAGATTTATCAAACAGCTTTGTAAGTATTTGACCTGTAATATTTTATTGTCCCAATTCTCTACATACTTGTTGATAGAAAAAAATATATAAACCTGTGTTAATATGAGACTTTTTTATTTTCTTTTTCTGACCGTTGCAGAAATATAACAGTGTGTCTTAGAGGCAATTCACACCGACCATGCTTTTGCGTCCATCTGAGCTGTTTTTAATTGTTTTTCTGTGTAAACATGCGCCAGATAGACATCGATGACTGTTGCATAATAACAATATACACTCACCTAAAGGATTATTAGGAACACCTGTTCAGTTTCACATTAATATAATTATCTAATCAACCAAATACATGGCAGTTGCTTCAATGCATTTAGTGGTGTGGTCCTGGTCAAGACAATCTCCTGAACTCCAAACTGAATGTCAGAATGGGAAAGAAAGGTGATTTAAGCCATTTTGAGCATGGCATGGTTGTTGGTGCCAGACGGGCCGGTCTGAGTATTTCACAATCTGCTCAGTTACTGGGATTTTCACGCACAACCATTTCTAGGGATTACAAAGAATGGTGTGAAAAGGGAAAAACATCCAGTATGCGGCAGTCCTGTGGGCGAAAATGCCTTGTTGATGCTAGAGGTCAGAGGTGAATGGGCCAACTGATTCAAGCTGATAGAAGAGCAACATTGCCTGAAATAACCACTCGTTACAACCGAGGTATGCAGCAAAGCATTTGTGAAGCCACAACATGCACAACCTTGAGGCGGATGGGCTACAACAGCAGAAGACCCCACCGGGTACCACTCATCTCCACTACAAATAGGAAAAAGAGGCTACAATTTGCAAGAGCTCACCAAAATTGGACAGTTGAAGACTGGAAAAATGTTGCCTGGTCTGATGAGTCTCGATTTCTGTTGAGACATTCAGATGGTAGAGACAGAATTTGGCGTAAACAGAATGAGAACATGGATCCATCATGCCTTGTTACCACTGTGCAGGCTGGTGGTGGTGGTGTAATGGTGTGGGGGATGTTTTCTTGGCACACTTTAGGCCCCTTAGTGCCAATTGGGCATCGTTTAAATGCCACGGCCTACCTGAGCATTGTTTCTGACCATGTCCATCCCTTTATGGCCATCATGTACCCATCCTCTGATGGCTACTTCCAGCAGGATAATGCACCATGTCACAAAGCTCGAATCATTTCAGTTTGGTTTCTTGAACATGACAATGAGTTCACTGTACTAAAATGGCCCCCACAGTCACCAGATCTCAACCCAATAGAGCATCTTTGGGATGTGGTGGAACGGGAGCTTCGTGCCCTGGATGTGCATCCCACAAATCTCCATCAACTGCAAGATGCTATCCTATCAATATGGGCCAACATTTCTAAAGAATGCTTTCAGCACCTTGTTGAATCAATGCCACGTAGAATTAAGGCAGTTCTGAAGGCGAAAGGGGGTCAAACACAGTATTAGTATGGTGTTCCTAATAATCCTTTAGGTGAGTGTACATAACAATATAAATACATGTACTGTATTTCTGAGAGGTCATATGAATTAAGTGTATTGTACTTATTACATTGCAAAAATAAACAGATTATGGCACTGTCATTTTTTTTTATCTACACTCACTTAGCATTTTTTTAAGAACCCTATGGTCCTAATAAAGTGCCCGACATGGTATTCTGCTGTTGTAGCTCATCCACCTCAAGGTTCGACGTGTTGTACATTATGAGATGCTATTTTGTTTACTACAATTGTACAGAGTGTTCAGTTTTTATCTGAGATATACCAGTCTGGCTGTTCTCCACTGACTTCCCTCATTAACAAGGCATTTCCACCCACATAACTGCATCTCACCGGATCTTTTTGTTTTTTGGCACCATTCTAATAATATCTAAAGACTTTTGTGCTTGAAAATCTCTGGAGATCAGCAGTTACAGAAATACTCAGACAAGCCCGCCTGGCACCAACAATCATGCCACAGTCGAAATCACTGAGATCAAATTTTTTTCCCCATTCTTATGGTTGATGTGAACATTAACTGAAGCTCCTGACCCGTATCTGATTGATTTTATGCATTGCACTACTGCCACATGATTGGCTGTCCTAGGTATTCGCATGAATATGTAGGTGTACAGGTGTACAGTACCTAATAAAGAGCTGAGTGAGGTGGCTGTGACTCAAGTGGTAGAGCGGGTCGGACACTAATCGCAGGGTTGGCAGTTCGATTCCCGGCCCACATGACTCCACATGCCGAAGTGTCCTTGGGCAAGACACTGAACCCCAAGTTGCTCCCAATGGCAGGCTAGCACCTTGCATGGCAGCTCTACCATCATTGGTTTGTGAGTGTGAGTACACAGTGCAAAGCGCTTAGGTAACTGCTAAGGTTAAAAAAGGTGCTATATAAGTGCAGACCCTTTACCATTTTACCATTTAGATTGTAACAGTCTTTGAGGTCTGTTTTGGCCCCCTTCTGTTTCTCTTGTAATCAAACTCCCAATAACTTCCCTCTTAATAAGAGCTTATAACTGATTGGGTTCTTTGAGTAGAGCCTTAGTCTTTGCCTGCAGACTGATGGAGGCCCCCAATATGTCTTTTCCATATTCCAGCCATTTAGCCATTGATTTAATACAACAAAGTGCCATTCATTACTGCTGTCCCTGAAAACTCCTGCAATTATCCAAATTTAGCACAATGAAATTTGCTCAACTCACTCAAAAGTCTCCCACTCTTTAGTTGCTAATTTAGAGAGATCACTTATCCAGAGTTGCAAGGCAATTACAACCCATGAAATGGCTCAGTTATTTTACTTGTGAATGTTGTACCACAGACATTTTCCTTTTTTTTTTCTGAGGGAATATTCCACAGTCTCCCTATGCAATCAACACAGCATGCCATAATTCTGTAATGTTGGATTGATCAAATCATCCAGTGGTTTTGCACACAAAGCCTTGCATTAACAATGCAAAAATGAACTACATTCCAATGTAGTCAATGAACATTGCTCATTATTAAATAGAGAGGACCTTATTAAAAAGTGTACCATAATGCCTGGAATGCCTTAATCTCAAGAACTAAATGAAGTTATGCATGTAATTTACTCTCGTTTCTTAATGGCAGTGGCAAATGCAACCTGCATGCATCATGCTTTAACACATAATTCCCTTAAACAAACGCTGCTCTGCGGTAGTGCAAGTCTGAGGAGCATTTTATCTAAGCCCAGTGACAATGTTTAGTCATTTGAGCTGATGGGCACTGAACTATGGAAGTTCCATGGAGGCTTCATTAGTGATAGTTGCTGGCTGATGGTCCCTTCCTGTGTACTCCTAGTGGGTGAATTATTTCTGGGCAACTTGTTGGAGGATATCAGCTTGGGTTTTTAGCCCCTTGGAATTAGTCACGACATTGCTAATTTTAGCTTTGTGGTGCATTGCATTTGCACAGCTAATAATTTTTTAATTGTCTTTACTCTCATTCTTTCCTCTTTTCCCATCGTATCTCAGTTCATTTTTCACTGTCTGCATGATAAAGAATATTTGCTATTCAGGTAGTCATTTAGCTTTGCTGCCCTATGAAAGCTTCTCCTGATGGCACCAGTGTTTCCCATTAATTACCTAGAAAATTCATAATGAACCAAAAATATTTTTACATTTCTCATAATAACATAAAATATCTCTAATGTTGTGTTTTGTGCCAGCAAATCATTCCCCCGGCTGTTTGCGCGCATGTTCTCTCTCACACACACACACACACACACACACACACATATTGTTTGAGGTACAGTAAGTAACGTTACAGTATCTACTGCAGTCATCCGCTAGTCCTAACACAATTTTATCATTATCAGTGTACGACAGAAAACAGATAACGTTACTGCAGAAGTTATCATTGGTAATTAATATTAATCTAATGTTAGCTAACGACGTTAGCTGTCAGTCTCCTCGCTTATGACGAATAGAAAAACAATCTATAACGTACTTAACCTTATATCTAGCTAGCGTTAGCTAATTATCTAACGTTAACGTTATTACCAGCGGCTCTGACAACATACTGTTTAAAAAAAAATTTTAAAAACAGTTCAACACAGGCTTTTGCTTCATTTCTTTGAAGGCTCAAATGTATGCTTTAGTCAATTTTGTGTTTTGATCATTTGTGAACTCTATCTCGCTTTGTGGGTGTGAGTTTTTTTTTTTTTTTTTGCCGTGTCATCATTCATATCTATACAGCCATTGTGTTATTATTAAATTACTACTAGAGCACAAAATTGTTTACAAGAGCACAAAGTTCTTCATAGATCTAGCCTCTTAATTTTGCTCTCAAAGTGCACCAGATTGATGCATTTAACTTTAAAATGTACAAAGGTTTCTTCTGGGGGAGTATATCCATGGACCCCCCCCTAGAGGGTCCCGTGTCCACCCACCACAGTCTCACAAATTCCTGTGGGAAACACCGTAGCACACATGTGCTGAGACGTATGTTTCATGTGATTTAAGTTAGCAATAACAATCGCAAAAATTGTATATGTTAGAAATTCATCACATTTACATCACTTTGCATTTATTCATTTGGCAGATGCTTTATTCCAAAGCAATATCTCTCTTGATTTGCTAGCACCATGCTCTTTCAGTTAAGTTAAAGGAATTTATTGCAGCATTTCTTATTTTAGAATGTGTATTCACACATGTGTAGCCCAAGATTTGCTATATGGAAATCTTAATTTGTAGCTAGAAGTAAAAGAACATAGATTTGGTTTAAAGCTCTGGTTTAAATTTTGAGGATGGTTGTAGATTTGTTGTTGGTTGCCCTCCAATATTAGCACAAAATACAATCATTGGGCTTTAATCTTGTGCTTCAACTCTCCCTCAATGGAGTAAACAGATGTCACTGTTATAAATTCACTGTTTAGTTTATAAATAATGATTAGCATGACATTTTATTGACATGAATTGAACAGAGTTATGGAGAGCCACATGCAAGTGTAAAATAACGTTTGCTTTGTGTTAGCGACCTATGCTACAGTTAAAAATAATGGTCAGAGTGCTGGAAATGACAGACTGATTGCTGTACAGATCTGTGCCAAGCTCTTCTTCAGCCCAAACTTATGACGGTGTCTTGAAAAAACACACCGGTGGCGGCAATGGAGATTTAGAAGGGTATCTGTCACTGGAATTACTAATATTGTCCCCAATGTGATATTTGGTTAAGTACATAACACAGTCACAGATTTGAAAGCATTTGTTTTTCCTTTGTAAATGTGGCATTGTTTATTTATAGTTGGAGCACTTTTATGTTTATTTGATTTTAATAAGTTTTAAATGTTTATATAAAGCAAATGCAATGTGTGATACTTTCTCCCTCCATTCTACTTTTACATTCATTTAGCTGCATCCTTGGATTTATGGAAGTCACAATGATTAGCAAATTAGTGAGTAATGAAATTCAGAAAATAAAGAGAACAAATAAAAGTATATATACACAAGTAATTAAGCTACAATCAGAGAAAGATGGTTCCTTATTCGCACATTTCCAAGGACATTGCTAAGTGATACATTTTTCTTAGTATGACATGTTCCCCATTATATACTGAAGCTTGTGAAAAGATAGAAATGTGACTAGACCATTTAAAAACAAAATGAATGCCCATCTGGTGAGCAACAGATTATATGTTGTATCTGATTATAGTCTGATTCTTTTCTTCCATCCGCTCATCCGATCTTCCATTCTTCCTCAATTAAAGGGGAAAAGAAATCTCTCTCTTACCAAAACTTACTTTTAGATTTAACTTAATGCCTGCCGCCTACCCTGAACCGCTGATCCTGGACCAGCGAGCTGTCATAACCAGATCTGACCATGTTTATCAGGCAAATGGTGTCATTGCTATATCTGATCCCACGCAGTGACTGCCTACACCAAACAAATTCTCTCTCTCTCTTTCAGGCCCCTGTGCTTTTGAGTGAGTATGTTTGCCAGGTTTTATTCTGAGGTGAAGAGTATGAGTGTTATTCTTGTGAATTTGATATGTTCTCTGAGCACAGTAAAATATTGGGTTCAGAGTTATGGGGCAATTATTGTGAAGCTCCATGTCTGAGGGTGAAATTGATATGAACTGAAAAGCTCTGGTTATATTTTCGAGTATTTTCCAGTTTACTTAATTGCAAGTGCATTTGCAGGGAAAGTATGTGAATCATTGGATATGCCATATATTTCTACATTAATAAGACATATAATATGATCAATCAAATAAAATTGGGGGCAAAATATTACCCGGTAATGCATTTACTGCATTTGATATAGTTGTTAAAGGAACATTCCTGGTTCAATACAAGATAAGCTCAATCCACCATATTTGTGGCATAATGTGTATTACCACAATTTTTTTTAATAATAATACATTTCCTTCTGGGTTACAGTGAGGTACTTACAATGGAAGTGAATGGGGCCAATCTGTCAACTTTAAAATATTCACTGTTTCAAATGTATAGCCACAAGATATAAACAAAGGCATGTTAACATAATTTTAGTGTGATAAAATCCCTTACTAACCTTTTCTGTGTAAAGATATAGCCAAGTGTACAACTTCATTACCATGACGATGTGATGTCAACAAACCCTAAAATTACTGTAAAAATGACCATTTATACAACTTTACAGCTCAAATAATACATGAGTTTTAACAGAAGAATTCATTTGTGCTCTTATAAAATTATAAGTTTCAAATTTCTGTCTTTAAACACTTTAAAACAGTCAGTTACCAATTAGCAGACCACGGTTTCGGTCCGGACTTTGGCTTGGTTCCATCCGGACCGCGAGACGTCTTGACATTTGCTGCCCCATCTCACCGTTTCTATACTTCAAGTGATCAGCGCATCAAAACGGAAATGGAGAAGTGTACAGTACAAATGCTCGAGCGCAGATAGCACTGATCTTTCAGTGCTGTATCCTTGAATATTTTCTCTTTTAAAGAACACGCTTCATTTATACCCTTTTGCGCAGTTGCAGATGCAGTTATTTTAAGGACAGTTGACCATAGCAGAGAAATACAGTGAGCAGCAATGTAGATGGATACTGTCATCTTTCATAAAACACACTGCAGAGAACGAGAATGAAGCTAAGTGAATTCAGAAAAACAACCAAAAATTTAATTTTACTAGTAGCATAGTGGAATTCTCATGAAAACTTTTCCATTTTTTGATAGTCTGGCCATTTATAGGCCTACTTCACTTTAGCTAAAAGTATTTTTAAGCTTCACTTTTGTGCTTTACATTGTTTGTTGTTGGTAGATTTTCATTTCATCAAAATGTTCTCTCAGGGAATACCCCTGAATCCACAAACAATATACAAGGCCTCCTATGTCTCTTAAGTATCTAACAATATTCAAACACAAATACTGGACTGTTGTCATTCAGCTTCAAAATGAACAGTTGATTTTGTCTTTTAAGATTTATAACAATGTGCTCTCGATTGATGAACTCATTGAAATATTTTAATCTTTTGGTAGATCTCCTAAACCCCAATACTTCGGCATTTTGGCTGGAGCCTCAATGTCCTAATCCTTGACCAGTTTTCAAGAGACTGTTTTGACTGATGTTTTTTTTTTTTTATCCTCCTCCTTTTGCAAAGTACTATTGGGGCAGCTGTGGCTCAGCTGGTAGAGCGGGTCGGCCACTAATCACAGGGTTGTTGGTTCGATTCCCAGCCCACACGACTCCACATGCCCAAGTGTCCTTGGGCAAGACACTGAACCCCAAGTTGCTCCCAATGGCAGGCTAGCACCTTGCATGGCAGCTCTGGTGTGTGAGTGTGAATGGGTGAATGAGACCGCTAAGGTTAAAAAAGCGCTGTATAAGTGCAGACCATTTACCATTTACTATTACTGCCAAGTTGGAAATTTACAATTAGGCCTACTATTTAAAAAACGAGCATTCCTTACGTCATTTATACAAGTTATTGTCCGGACCGTTGCTGAGAAGGAACTCTAGAGACCGGACATCTTGGAACTTTAATTGAACACCCCTGTTTTAAAAATTGCCCCTTTTCGAGTGGGCAATTTAATAATCAGCATTATGCTACAAATGCTGTCGATTGAGCTTAACTTGTATTGAAACCAGAATATTCCCTTAACATTTTATTCTATGCCTAGTTATACACATTATCACATAAAATATGATTCGATGTTAATTTTTGTATGTTAATATGGCATATTATCAGTCTTATTATTCAGATTGTTAAGGAATGTTAACGAGTTAATTTAATTGTATTTAAAAAGTATTTTTAATGAAAGTACAGTATATTTTTATATTTTTAGGAAAAAAGTATGTCCTCCAAAAAATTTAATTCAAATTAAGCGGGCAATTGTTGGCCCTTAATGGAAATGTTCATTTCTGACACGTAGACAATAGACAATTACAGTCTGCTTAAACAAATTATACACAAACAGTGATATATTTCCATATCTTAATTGAACACACTGTATAAACATTCTCAATGCAGGATGAAAGAAGTATGTGAACCCTTGTGTTTATTAATAACTGGGTGACCCTTTGGCAGAAGTGATCTCCAACAAAAAATTCCTCTAATTGCAGACCAAACCTGCTCAACTGTTTCACTTCAGTAATATTCTTGGGCTGTCTCATGTGAATTGCTCTCTTAAGGTAATGCCAAAGCATCTCAATCGGGTTGAGGACTCTCCAGATGGACTCTTACTCCAGAAGGTTTTCTTCCATTGAAGTCATTCTGTTGTTAATTTACTCCCGTGTAAACCCAAGGGTTCAGTTGCAAACGGAAAGCAGAAAAGCATCACACTTTATGTTTATCTGTACTTTGCTAGGTGTGAATACGTTTGTGTGGGTACATGTACGTGGTTTACCTTGTCTGTTCAGCCGCAGTAATTCTTAACATTTGTGTTCCTGTAACTTGTTGTTTATTGTGAAGCCACAAGCATACAGCAGCCCACAGCTTACTTCAGGTGGCCTATGTGAAATTAACAGGGAAACACGAGTCGAATGGGAAAAAAAAAAGTTCATTGTTAGTATATGGAGCAGTTCATGTTTAGATGCTAAGTGTTGTGTAGTACACACTGTCTCCCACACGTAGACACACTCAAGTGTGTATGTTCTGTGGCCTGTTTTTCCTCTCCAGGGCAAGGTGAATTGAGGTTTCAGTGTCCTTTTTCACACAATATTACAGCACAAACTTAAAGCAAAGTGTGGCAGAGTTTGGCTTGTGGCTGTTCCCACAGTCTGTATTTTATGTAGTTTTGGGAAGCGTTTTTATCAGATTTTTTACCTCGGCCCTGAAGATTGAAAATATTCAGCAAGACATTGCAAATGTTATACTGATTCATATGTTTATCTCTCTGTATTTGTAAGCTTTTATCAGTTTACTTGTTGCTCAGCTTTGTAATAAACTAATGTATAGTGACCACAAAAAGTATTTGTACACTTAAAAAATATATTTGAATGTCTTGGCATTTTTTTTTTAGAAAATATACATGGCCTGGCCAAAAGAAAAGTCACTGTTTGGGTTTAAATAAGCAGATACTTAAGAGATTGGATCATTATTGCAGTGATGAATATATTTCAGCTGGCAACAATTCTTTTAACCCTAACAGTGTGTTGCTTCTCATATCTTAAACAACCACGTCGGAATGACAGATCGTGTGGCGTGTCAGGGTAAGAAGGGAAACGCATGAAGCAATGCATCGTGCCATTTGTACAAGCCTCTGGAGGCAGTGTTATGATCTGGGGTTGCTTCAATTGGTCAGGTCTAGGCTCAGCAATGTTATGCGACAACAAAATGAAGTCAGCTTGACTACCTGATAGTACTAAATTACCAGATGATGGTCCCATCAATGGATTTTTTCTTCCCTGATGGCACAGGCATATTCCAGGACAACAATGCCAAGATTCATCAAGCTAAAATTGTGAAAGAGTGGTTCAGGGAGCATGATGAATCAATTTCACACATGAATTGGCCACCACAGAGTCCTAACCTTAACCCCATTGAAAGTCTTTGGGATGTGCTGGAGAAACTTTATGAAGTGGTTCGACTCTCCCATCATCAATACAAGATCTCGGCCAAAAATTATCCCAACTCTGGATGGAAATAAAGGTTGTGACGTTGCATAAGATTGTCAAAACAATGCCACGACTAGTGATGTTCCCTTAAGTCGAATACCTTATTTGGAAAGTCACGAATAATGACTTCAAAATGAAATAATAAATAAAAAATAATAGAGAAATTATTCAGAAGACTGATCATTCACTGAGCACATGTATAAAGTAATATTGAAATAAACAGACTGAAAATTGCAAAGCAATGATAAGTCTGTGAAGCTAATATTACTACAGTGTAAACCTTATAAATGATACATATAAGTGCACGGTGTGATTTCAAGTTCAGATTGGATGGTAGCAGTCTTGACACTGTTTGAAGTCTCGGATAATTAGAATCTTAGAAATCTAAGATTGTAAAGAGAATTAACTATACACATTTTCCACTTCTTGAAATTTCTGTTTGAAATGTTTGTTTTGAAACAATTAACATAAATATTTTCACACAATTAACACGTAAGGATTTATAAACCAACCTGAGGGCGAAGTTTAATTCCTGACCGGAGAAGTGATGAATTTATAGTGGATCTCGACTAAGTTGACCACATTTATTTCCACATTACCCATTAAGTTAAATTATCTGGTTAATTCTTTATTCCAAAAATTATTAAATGCTCCATAGAGGTTTAAATGCTTCACAGGGCAAATCTATTCAGAATATTCCTGCACAAGGAGGATTGCGATTAAAAACAAAAACATGCAAAAACAAAAAACGCTTTTCATTTCTAGAAATATATAGAGGCTCAAGGTTTGCAATGTATTCCAGTGTATTTCACTAATTATGGACATGTAGTTTCACTAATTAATTATGTCCTCAACAAAAAATGTGAACCTAAAATAAGCCTTGAGTGTACAAATAACTTTTTGGTTGATATTTATGTCTACGTTGTACAGCGGCATTTTAGATTTATAAGAACAATTATATTTCGAGAATAAAGTCCATAATATTTTGAGAATGAAGTCAAAATTTTGAGAATGAAGTTGTAACATTATTAGATTAAAGTCGTAATATTTCGAGAAAAAAGACAAAATTATGAGAATAATTTCGTAGGCTAATATTTTGAAAATAAAGTCAAAGTTACGAGTATAAATTCATACAATTTTGAGGAAAATGTCAATATTATGATAATGTAGATGACAAAATTATGTGAAAAACTGGTAATATTTTGAGAATAAAGTCAAAATTATGTGAAAAACTGTTAATATTTTGAGAATAACATCAAAATTATGTGAATAAATTATTAATATTTTGATAATAGTCAAAATTACGATATAAAGTCATAATATTTGGGGAAAATGATGAGAATATAGTCATAATTTAAAGTCGCTATACAAATAAAATGACTTAATATTTTGAGAATAAAGTGCAAATTATGAGAATAAAGTTGTAATATTTCGAGAATTAAGTCATTTAAAGGCATTATGAGAGGTCTCTGTTCATGAAAGAGGTGTGCATTAGTACAGGAGTTAGTACAGGCACCTGTCAAGTGAAGTGCGAGAGACAGCTTGCTCTCAAGTGAAGCGAAAAATAATTGGAACTGCTATTAATTATATAGAGTTATATTTTTAAATAAATTTTGATGCGCTTCTGTTTTAAGCCACGCCCACATCCGGTTCTATCTGAATACAAATCATTTTACTTATACAGATAATGGCTTCGCTGCATACCATGAGCCACGACGAATGAGCACCATAATCAAAGCTAAAGGCGGTCCATCTAAATAATAGAGGATGCAACTTTTTTTTTTTTGGCTAGGCAGTTGTAGGACAAACACTTTTCAAGCAGAGTATTTCACTAAAAATATTTGCAAATTCTAAAGCAATACACTCTCTGGTTATCAAATGTTAGTGGAACATGTCCATATTAACACCTATGGTTACTTTGTGAGGATACTTGTGAGAACAGACTTCATATATCCAAACTGTTTTGTTTTAATGAATCCAATTGTTTTCTAAATCCAGGAAAGTGTTTTTGGATCAGGAGGCATTTTGTTGCCCTCACCCTATTTAGTGACAATAACCTCCCTGGCCCCTCTGACACATGAGCAGGTGTTCTGGTGAAGTCATGCCTGAAATCTTTGCTCTCTTTCCTGCTCGTCATTGTCAGTCACTTTAACTATTGTCTTGGGTCAGCTCTGCCCCTTGTTATGATATCAAGGACAAGTCGATACAAACAGCATTGAAGACGACCTTACAGAGGTGACAGATGACACATTTTGAGACCAGCTGCAGCGTATACGGATTTCCTCTGCTGTCACAGAGACAGGATGTGTACTCGGAACTGCCTCTGAGAAAATAATTCCACATATCTAAGGAAGACCTGGATAAGGGATATGGGTATACTGATACTGTCAAAGGGCCTAATGACTTTGTAGCGGTAAGGAGAGACTACAACATTGTTCGGCCCCTGGAATAGATTATTCCAGAATACATAACACCTTTTCTAAGAAGAGGGAGAGAGACCTTTGATTTTATTACAGTACAATAGGCTACTCTCATGATTGCAACCGTATGCCCTCTTGAGTGCAAATGGATATCTACGTTTCACACTTTCAGAAAGAGGCCAGTCTGTCTTTGATCATGTCTTCTGATTCAATCTGACTTGGAGAGAAAGCCATGAACCGAGAGAGCTCAGTTAGTCTTGTGTAACAGTGGGTTTGCCATGGTGTGATGCAGGCCCAGACAGACCGAGATGATGGGTATTTGGATAGAGATAACAGAAGGTCTCTCGTTGAATGGAGATCCCATCTCCTACAAGAGTTTTGGTGAGAGTGGCTTGAATTTGGACTGAGGGAGCTGGTCAGCGGTGGCAAATTAAAGTTGAAGCTGTTTACCTTTCCAGGCCCATGGTGTATGTAGTTGTTATGTAGCAGTTGCAACTTGGTTGTTTAAAGGGGTGTTAACACCAATAGTGATCTGCAGTGACAAAGCAACCGGATGTCTTTCATCTACAATGGGAGTTGGCTATTTACAGCAATATGTGAGACAACGTTGAGAAACGTTTAACTTTATGCACATAGACGTGAATGCCAATGGTTTTGAAGACAGTGGAGATCCAGGGTTCCCACGGTCACTGAAACCTGGAAATTCAAAATTTGTGATTTCTAGGACTGAAATAGTCTTGGAAATTTCTATAGTGAATATACATATATATATATATATATTTCTGATATGTAGAGTAAAACTTGATTGCAAAGTGATGTTTGATTAGTGCTTGAATTGTTCTTTTGAATCTGTTTATGTCAATCAAGCTGGTTCATAAATTGATATCTTGATCCCTACTGATTCGTCTGCTGTGAGATACTATAGTGGAGAACAGGCCATTAAAATGGAGACCGTGTGAACTGGGCTTAATACATGGGGATAGTTGCCTATACTATACCATAATGTTATAAAGGTTGATTAAGTGCCTTATAATTAGCTGGAGTAAAGATGATTTGATGATCACCATTCCTGCTTGCATGGTCTGCTTTCTGTGGAGTTCATCTTGTCTTGAAATTTATTAAGAAATACACTGAAATCTGACTTCCCAGGATCTCTTTTTAAGGTTCTAGGAGGAATAAAGGTTTTTCAGGACTGGTTTAAACCTTATTTATCAAACTAAATTATACAATTAGGGCCACAATTTAGCAAGAGACATTAGATTTGCGTAAACCCAGTATAACGTCCCCTTAGAATAGGACTTGATGGTGCAATATGTATGCAATTGTATCCAGATGTTGGCAGACGACATTGTGATGGTACCGCCTGAGCCTTGAAATGTTGACGCAGGATTTCTGAAATTGAAATTGTCAGTAGGGGTTCACCTAATTTCCCCGCAGCTGATTAAATAATTATTTATTTAATGTGAGAGGCCCTGCGGATTGCCTAAGTGAATTACATGTAATTTCATTTCAGTGGCTTTGCGTGTAAGTCGCCCCTTTAAACCAGAGAATCCTCTCTCTTACATTCAGACAGCATGCCAAATGCTTTATTAGCCCTTATTTTCTCATATAATATCTATAAGTGTCAGTCTCCAAGAATGTCAGTAAGTCCTCTTTCCCTCATTATTTTCAGTGTCACTTCACTGTGAATATCAGCCAATTTTTAGTGTAGTGAATTTTTTATGCTTTTGAGACTGTTCTGTGTTTTAGACTAGCATATTGCGATAGGTGTAGCGTTTTTTTACAGAAACAAAAGTTACACATTCTGACTAGTCTGTAGCTGTCAATTTGGTTTATTGTCTGTACAGATGTAAGTTGAAATATGATATTATGTTCTAGATATAGCTGATTAATCCTGAATATATAGGATGCGTTTGAGTTCATTAACACCAGTTCAGTTTGCAGGTGCTCAGCTTTTAAAGATCAAGCAGTAAAATACCCAAATTTGCATGAGTGGATTATTTCAATCAATTCTTGCTAGATTTTTATTTATATTATAAATACAAAGATATATTAATATATACTGCAGTATATATTAATGCAGTATATATTATAGTATATAAGAATAATATTTTATTCTTGTCATATTTTCATCTACATTTTTATCAACATCATATGTTTTAATTAAAATTGTTTGCCGTCATGACATGTCTTTTTCATCTCATCTTCGTTATCATTGAATACATAAAAAAAACATTGTGTCTGCATTTGGACAGATCATTTTGCAGCCCATCTTAAAACTAAGTCTAGGAATGACATTCTAGAGCAAAAATCTCTCAATGCTGAAAGCAATTATTGTTGTCCTGAAACAGACATTTTTCTTACATAGCACATTTTTATTGGCCAAATTTAACAAAAGGCATAAAAATGGTTACAACCTCAGGAGCAGCTGCAGTTTACTGTAATTGCTTTAAGACAGAAAGGTGTGATACTTGTACCCCACCTCTTTCATCTGGGACTAGAAGCTCTTAATGGAGAGCTCTATTGGATTGTGGGAACATGCTCGTTAAATAAATAGATGTAATTAGGTCCTGCCTCTAATTACTTTAGATTCCTCTCACCAGTATGGAATTAGTCTGACTCCCAAGAGCACCTGGTGTAAGGCATTTGTAATCAATCACACACAAACAGAATGCACAGGCAACACCCACAGAAAGTACCAGAGTGCAACAGGGTCATTCATCACAGCCCGCAATGCAAACAAGAGCAGCCATTTTGTTGTTTACTGCAAGTAAAGTACCTCTAACCCCCACAATACCTGTACACATACATATGTCACAGCCCTGCTCTATTGCTCGCTGTATGGAGAAAAATTGTCCCGAAAAGTACATTATCCAACCTATTATTACACCTCAGTCATGGAATTTTTCATTCCGCCCAATGGCATAGTGCAAGATGAAAGGTAGCCATCTTTCGAAAGCATAACTTTTCTTATGAATATGATTAGTGGTGTTTTAACCAGTGACAGCACTGTCACAAAGGTTTGCGTGATAATGCATGGCACCTAGCGAAGGTCGTGACGGATGCCAGATAGTGGGAGCACTAAGAGTAGATACAGTGATAAACTGAAGCAGGCCAGGAAACAGACAGGGCCCAGGTTCTCTGCGGCCCCTCTAGCCTGCGGCAAAAAAAACAATGCATCACCTCACAGCATGCCCAGATGTGGCAGGCGAGAAAAATCGCCTAGCACTTTGGGAAAACAAAGACAATCAGGGCTTTCTCTCGTTCTCCTCCCCTTCTTTTCCTTTGGAGAGCAGCTACAGCAAGCCAGTCAAATGTGTATTTTTTTTTTCTTTCTTTTTTCCCTTGCCAACTTGTACTTTTTCTGAGATGTAATGGAGGGAGAAAGAGATACAAAAAACAGAACCTGGCAAGGCATGGTACACATTCATTTTTACAGAGGCAGAATGGTCCAGTTGATAATTGAAAAGGAAGTCTGGGATTGTGCACAGGGGATGGCTATTTCTGTGCTTTTCCTGTGTAATTGACACTTGAACTCGCTAGACCCATGACCACCCCTCACACCATACTTGTTCCTTCTCTGTTGGCCCCTCCAACCACTTCAGACTCCACCCTCCTACTTAAAATGTAATAGTTACCGCTTGTGCCTAAAGCTTACTCTTTATTTTGTTTTTGTGTGTGTATTTTTATCTGTGACTGATTCCCTGTATACAAAACAGTGTTTTGTTAGCTTCAGTTTGCTTCTGACTAACAGCTTTGGATTGTTTTTGGAATTTCTGTGACCTGAGTGCTAGCAGAGATTCTACCATGTCCTGTGTCTAGTTTATGTGTGTAATGGATTGTATATTGACAAGTACCTGCTGAGTTGTGAATGTGAGTTCCTGGTTTAATTGAATTATGGGATTGTGCTCCTACTGAGATCCACATGCTAGAGGACACCAAAGTTAAACAGACATGGCTGCACTCTCATTTTTGGGAAATTTCATTTTGCTGTTAAAAAACACTTTTACATTCAACATCATATTGAAAATAATTGGTTATACAATGAACATAAACTTAATATTAAGCATTTGATCAGAAAAGTTTTTAATTTAAAGGAGACACTAATTCTTTTTGCAGTCAGGGTCCAAAATTCAAAAATCAATGGGCTATGAAAAAGTACTGTGCCATATTTTCTATTAAAAATATATTTTTATCCCTATGGAAATGGGATTATTTGTTGTTTTTCGTTGCATATTTTTAGACAAAAAGTCACTGATCACGTCACACAAAGCTTTATGTACAAGAGACAGCCACTCTGTTTCACACACCTGTGAAGACACATTGTGATTGTATTCCTCATATTTTTGGTTTGGTGGCTTAACAGATGAATTTTCCAAAAAGTTGTCAGTTTAAAGACCTTTAGCCATTCCAGTTTAACTTCTGATGATAACATTTCCATTGAGGAAAAAGTTTTAAGAAGATGTGCTAGTTGCGACAGATGTTTTCTTAAGTATGCGGTTTGTCTTTGATTTGAGTCGCTCACATCACTTACATTAGGGTTCAGATTGTCGTCTTTAAATTTGTGTTTAAACCATGTAATATTCCAGTTACAATAGGCAACTTTATCTAACTCACCAAAGCCAATTTTAACTCAAGTAAAAAAAAAAAGATGATGATGTTGGACCCTGACTGCTGCAAATTTACATAAGCTTCAACGGATCTGAAGGTTTCACTTCAAGATTTTTCATCTAAAATGTTGCCTAGTGTGAACAAAGTAACCGTTTTCGTTTATTATTTTTTACTGCTTTGTTCCCCCTGTTGGTATAAGTGGAGTCTTCAGCAATACCTAATGCAAGAATCTGATTAACTCTAACTAATATTAAACTGACATTGTGATTCCTCTATTATCCAACATGGATGCTGTCAGCAGACACCAGAGTCAAAGGAAAACATGGCCAACCATTCGTTCTGATTTTGTCTTGGCTCAAAGAATGAGAGTTTTTGATTCTGATTGTTTTACATCCAACCCTTTTGGCCCACTGTATTCATAAACATATTCTGTATGTTTTCTGATTAAATAGTTGTTTAAATAGTTATTTTTGAGACCGGTACAAAGGAGTAGGATAACCAATAAGACAAATTATCAGTTGTTATCACAATTTGTGTAGGTTCTATGTACATTAACACCATTAGCAGCTGTTCTACACAGAATAGGCTGTTCTTTAATATGAGAGTTCAGGCCAGGCGGAGTAAACACATGTGAGTGATTTGGCTGTGGAATCCAGAAGGCCATGGAGAGAAATCCACATAGCTGATGACGGACACTCTGTTTGGCTTGTAATGCTAGAACAGGATAGGAAAGAATAAATCAATCATTCATGTCTAAACTGTCAGGACAAGCATGTGGCCCTCTACAAACCCCACTGAGATCAGAAAATATATACATTCTCGCTTTAAGGCTGTACGAAATCACTGATTCTGACATAAATTAGCCATAATTCGATTTTGAGAAAATCATACTGCAAGATATTGAGGCTTTGTACTGTAGAATATGCCAGATAGTGTGCTCTAAAACATATGGACATGTCATTAACAAAACAAATACTTGGGGGGCCTGGGTAGCTCAGCAAGCAAATAAGCTGACTACCACCCCTGGAGTCACGAGTTCGAATCAAGAGTGTGCTGAGTGACTTCAGCCAGGCTTCCTAAGCAATCAGTTGGCCCATTTGCTAGGGTGGATAGAGTCACGTGGTTTACCTTCCTCGTGGTCACAATATGGTGCTTCTCACTCTCAGTGGCACACATTGTGAGTTGTGCATGGATGCCACGGTGAATAGCAGGAGCCTCTACACACACTAAGCCTCTGTAGTAACATGCTCCGTAAGCCGTGTTATAAAATGCGTGGGATGACAGTCTCAGAAGTGGAGGTATCAGGTTTTTCTATGTAAAAAAGTGGCATACAAGAGCAGCTCCTATCTATTAAATGGGGTAAAACTGAAATCTCCAAAATTGTTTTTCAAGATTACAATCAAAGAACATATTTAAAATCAGCAGTAAAATCTGACAACACTAGTATCATAAATTGTGCTTGACCTCAGATTATGTTAAAAACGCAGTTTTCCTGGCTTGTATAACTAATGCACATGTGTGTTCTTGAGTTGATTGACAGGCGATATCTGTATTTAAAAGGTGATTTACTCTTTTACCTGTAATGAGTGAATTCCTTTTCAACATCCATTGATAGTTGGGCATTCCAGTTTCTCACATTTCATGGTACTTTGATGTATAACTTAAAATAAATGTACTGAAATTCATGTACTATGATATTTAATCTCATACAAAAAAGTGCTAGGGTGGTACTATGGTACAGTGATGGTATTTGATGGTAATACCACTTGACCTTGTTGTTGACTATGGCACTGAAATTCGTTTACCATGGTATTTTCATGGTACTCCAAAAACCTTTGTTTTGCCATGTGTCAAAAAAAACAATATGTTATCATGGAAAAAGTCTATAAAACCATGGCAGTATCATGGTACCAATTATTTTATAATTTGTATACTTTAATGTAAGTTCTTGGAACATCAAGATGAAGTAACATGGTATTACCATCTGAAACCATCAATGTACCATGGTACCGCCATGGAACACACTTTTGTGTAATGCTGAAAGCCCTGATTAATTGATGGATAGACTTTGCTGATTATTGCTGCACAGAGCCATAATAAAGGTGTTGATGAACCTATATACCCACCTTTATATTTGTAAAGAGCATGCACCCCTACCTCCCCTACCACCAATGGATTATGCAGAGTTCTTGGCCTGAAATCCTGTGCACATCAGAATGATGCACTCTGGTTGCAAAGGGCAATTGTCAGAGTGACTTTGCATTTGCTGATAGCTCATGGAAAACATTGCTTTATTGCCATAATTTTTAATCTTTATGGTCGTGCAGGCCACCGTCCCTCATTCTCTTTTTACATTAATTTTCTCTGTATCTATGATTAATGGGTGATGTCGAACCGTAGAGTGAGCAGGCATCAGCGAAGGTGAGATCATAATTAGTTTAGCTGATGCAGGGCCCTCCAATGGCTCATCTGGATGGAAAAATTACCCTATAGGAAGCTGGCTGCCCCCCAAAACTTTTTTACTGATACGTTGTGAAACACCAGATGAATCAAGTGCCCTTTTTGCTGCCAAAAAAAGCTGTATGGACTCTGAGCCAAAATTGTCTGCAGAAAGCTTTCCATTCTAAATGTATTAGAGCACAATTAGGAGCATTGTACTTTGCTGGCAGGAGAAATGTGCTCCCTACACAAGCCGTCTGAAGTTAGGCTAAATAAATTGCACACATTCTGTAAGGCTAAACAAGTTTTTCAGGGGCCATAATCTAGGTAATTCCAGTGATTTGCCCCTGTTGACTCTTGGGATTCACTAGTAGTTCTGTCTGTTCCCCGCATATGATTCATGTGGCTATATCTCTCTTCTTTTTTCATACTTCAGTTTATTTTTCCCTCATCTCACAGTAGAGTGCAATATGTGACGCAACTAGATATCTTCAGTATCATTTGGATATATAAAGGTACTTGTCATGCATGTATTAGAAAAGATATTTATTGAAGTATCTAAATATTTGTTTGTTCCAAGACGTGTCAGGCCAATATGGGCAACCTGGTTTCAGGTAGCCAGGTGAGTGTTGTTCTGTTTCCACTGGAAGGTTAATTGTTTTTAGAATCAGCTTGATTCTATTTATCACTCCTCATCCTGACTTTCCGATTGGACAAATTGTGTCTCTAACTGCCTGAGCTGCCATACTCAGCTACAGTCCACAGTTACCCACCCACCCCCCGCCCCCTTCCATTTTTCAGTGAAAATCTTTACATCCTGTGCACGTTTATGAGCATTATGAGAGAGGCTCACTCACAGTGCAAGTTGTCAGTTTGTGAACCATTGTGAACAAGCTTTTTTCAGCGCTTATGAGTGCGAAAAATTACTTCAGAAGAATCAGAATATGATGCTTGAGTTGCATGTTCTACTTTTATCATACTTTTGGATCCTTTTTTAAGCTTTAAAGTGAATCAATTGCCATTGTATTGAAAAATGGACCGGCATATTCATTAAATCTTTTTCTTTTGTGTTCCACATAAGAAAGAAAGTCATAGTTTGAAATGGCATAAGGGCGACTATATATTGATATAGTGAATATAGTGAACTATTCTTTTAAATGCTGTCTTCTTTGGCAGTTTTGAACTTTTCTGAACAGAGCTTTAGTCTTTTTATATTCACCTTCTCCAAGCTCACCATCCATCCATCCTTTTTTTTGTTCACCCATCCTTTTTCCTCTTTCTCATGCAGCCCTCTCTTTTACTCACTTTTGCTCTCTTTTTTATGATTTCAGAGACGGCGGGGTTCAGGGGTCTTCTGCGCCAACTGTCTGACCACCAAGACCTCATTGTGGAGGAAGAATGCCAATGGTGGCTATGTGTGCAACGCGTGTGGCCTCTATCAGAAGCTGCACTCGGTAAGGGGGAGCTAAGAAAACATCAGTGCAAGGGACGGTGAGAAAGCCTCACTAGGCCACCCACAAATCAGAGAAACAGAGAGTTGAAATAAATGGAGAAGTGACATTGTAGCAGCTCCAGTCAGACCACTTTATTTCCGTGCTGTCAGGAGAGGATGCAGGATTCCCCAGGGGAAGAGCCCTTTTGGCATTCCTCAGCCCCGCAGCCAGCTAATGGCCCTATGGAAGTAATCTTGCACCAGCTGGGAGCCCCACTTCCCACAGTCCTAACAAACACCTGACCTTAAACCTGAGCCAGATACAATGGGCACTGGCAAAGCATAAAACCCTGTGATGTTGAGCCATTCTTAAAGGGGTAGTTCACCCAAAGCTGTAAATTGTCACCATTTACTCATCCTAATTTTTTTCCAAACCCATTGAACAGAAAATGATATATTAGGCAAAATATTAGCCTCAATCACAATTCACTTTCATTGTATGGGAAATGAAAGTGAATGGATGCTAACATTTTGCTTTAAGAACTCCTTCTGTTTTCTATGAAAGAAAGTCATTTGGAACGATATGAGGGTTAGTAAATGATGACATAATTTTCATATTTCGTTGAAATATCTCTTTAAACACCTTTTTTTAACCTCTTGTAAGCTATTATTGTAATACTTTTACACACCCTTTCCAGTTACCTAGATCAGTGGTTATCAACCAGGGGGCCGGGACCCACTAGGGGGCCTCAGCACACTTCCAAGGGTCCTCAAGTTGATATAAAATATATTTAAACTAAGAAATATAAAAATAATTCAACTTAATTAAAATGCTAAAAAAATTATTTAAGATGTATGCTTACAAATTATAAACAGACTCTTTCTGAAACTTCTAGAATCAAAAATTTGCCATGGTAAATTATTTTAATCAGACGTTTAGATGTTTAGATTTGGCGAGGGGGCATTCAAATATTGTCTTGGACAGCGGGGGCCTTGGAGTCAAAAAGTTTGAGAACCACTGACCTAGATGATATCAACAATTAAAAATATATATTAAAGGTGAAGTGCGTAATTTCTGGGCAGCCTGTTTTCAGACTAGGGATACACCAGTACCAATTTTTCTATTCCGATCTGATTCCGATATCTGAAATCTCAGAATCGGCCGATCCCGATCTAATACCAGTGTTGTTTTTTTGCATAATCAGTTTAAAATATCTTTACTTCATTGTATGGAACTAATTGGGGAAATGTTTTTTTATGTAAAGAAGCGCACGTCTTCTAACTACACATTATTTCAATATAAATATAAATGTATAGCCTATTAAGAAAAACTTTATTGTTAACTAGTCAGCAAAATTAACAGTAATTCCATTCTAAGTCAGGCTTTTATTGTGACATTCTGAACTCTCCAGGAAGTCATGTAAGTGTCTGTATGTATGCTAGTTCACAGTAGTTTCATTTGCTTCTTATTAAAATGTTTGTAAAATGCTCCTCCGGTGCCGTTCTAAATAAGTGAAATGAACTATTGAGCATCTACATCTGAGATGTTGTTTGTGAGTAGCGTTTAAATATTGTGCACCACTGTGAAGGCTGAAAATAGCCGCAAGTGCATCACCAGCCTGCCCGTGCCAATGTGCATGTGTAAACAGAGTGGCTCCATTCACCATTCACTAATGCGCTGAGCATGCATACTATATATTTACTTATTAAACACAGCCCTTTGGGATTCACAGAGCTATCACATATCTTCAAGTAGCTTTGAATAAAATGCACGTATCAAATGGACTTTATTGGTGATTGTATGTCATTTCTGAAGCTTGACAGTAACGAACCTGACTAACCCACAGTATCATATTTGGATCAGGCTCGTCGGACCGATACCCGATCCCAATAAAAATGTCATTATCATAACTGATACTGATCCAGGTATCAGATTGGTGCATCCCTATTTCAGACAGGTTTCCCGAACGCCCAAAAAAAAGCAAACAAAGTAATATAATGAAAGCACCACAAAGACACAGTGTTTACACTTTTCAGGAAATGCAACCTAATAGCTCACTTATACTGTAGTTGTCTCTGCATATTAAACTGGGATATAAGAAGGTATTTTAAAATCGTAAAAACAAATTACTCACTTCACCTCTTAATACATTTTATCGCCGTTTTATTATATTTTGGGTTATGTTAGTCTGTGGGTATTGGGATTGCCCATATATTCAAAGAAAAGAAATTGCTCAGAAATATAGCACATTTTTGGACTCAGTCATAAAATGGCTTAATTTGATTTTCTTTATAGCTTCACAGTTCTCTGCTCCCCAATTTAATTTTGATCTGAAGGAGCATTTCCCCCCTTTTATTTTCCATCTGTAGCTATACCTATATTTTGTCTGCAATCTTGAAAGTATTCCACTATTTTCTTTGAACTGGTGTCTGGATAAACATAATGGAAAAACAAAGTCGACAACATATGAGCAATTAAACCTAAGAAACAAGATAAGCATTGTGTTTAGGCTTAGGCCAGTCTGTTGCTGGACTTAACATTGGTTGTGCATTCTAATCTTTGGAAATTCTCCAGAACTGGGTTAGTTCTGTGAGTGGAGTGTTTCTTTTATTTACTGTCTCGATATGCAACTTTGGAAGCATGCACTGGAGGCCCCAGGCTATTGGCATGAGTGCCTGGGTGGCACAGGCTCAGATACAGGGGCCCGACTGAATCGGTGTGGTCGGCTGGGGAAAGGCAGTCAGGCACTGCAGTGCCTGGACCACAAGAGGCCCTTTCAGGGGCCATGCCACCTGGTGGTTTGAGCGGACTTGAGTCGTACTAACTCGGCCCAGCACGGCCGCTCACATCTGCCTGTCTGTCCTGAGGTTGCAATCAATGGGCGCTTCACAGCCGGCCCTTTGAAATACTGTACGCTCCATTTACTGCCCCACATTAAACACTGTCTGGAGTAAATAAGTTTCCTGGCCATGGAAGTTTTTCTAACTTTGACATTTATGTTTGAGTTCCATCAAGCATTGATGAAGCAGCTGTACACTCCAATCAGTCTTTACTCTGAGGGTGTTTAAAGCCATAGTTATGTTGCCTGGGACAGAGAAACAACAAAGAGGGTGGCCATGACTTTAAGGGAGAAAGGAACAATTCTTGACAACTTTACAACCGAGATCACACTGATATTAAAAGGCCCCAGGAAGATGAATTTGGAACACAGTGTTACTGGGTGCGTGGCTTCAGTTGTTAGTATCAGTACCTCTCTGGGCCTAATCAGACCCACAGTCAATGAATGTTTACAAGCGCACTTATTCATAGAGAGAACAATGAGTTATTTATGGAATGTTTGTTGATTGTTGTTTAAGTGACTTAATTGTTTGCACTTATCTGGTTGATTTCACTTCATTACAGGAATGAAAATGTTCACTTTAAAATCTTCAGATTCCCGTGATAATTAATGCATAGACATTGCTGTCGACAGACGTCTGATATGGCTAAATTACCATCAGTACATCAACTTCAATCATGTTGATTGTCAAGTATCTAAAACCCTCTCAGTCATCAAGTAGTGTTTCATTTAAATAAAAGAGACGTTTTCTAATTTGTTGAATTACTGGAATTAAAATATTAACAGTTCATTATGGAAATATTCTTTTCTCCTAATCTTTTATTTTTATTTTTACTTGCATTTTTTTTTCATCTTGTGTCTGTGTCAGAGTTTCCGCTAAGAAATTTTGGAGCTGGCCAATTTGTATGGGAATCATAAAGTTTACCGGACAAATTTGAAAAAAAATTGTCCATTTTAAAATCGATGGTATAAAACACAAAAGCATAGGGCAAAGCATAAAGCTAAACTGCAATTTGCCACATATCTTTTTGTTCACAAAGAAATATTGAAACAAGAAAAATTGTTTTTACAAAACCAGACATTATCAGATATACTCACAAAAATGTACAGTCCCTCATTTCTGGGAATATGGGCCTATAATATTTATGTTTCATCTTGCACTATACAGAGTTTTGTCCAATCAAATGCACTCTCTAGAATAACACTGTCCCTATGTTGAGTGTCACGCCGGTAACTGCCTAGCAACCAAATAATCTCATCCTAGCAACCGAGTAGCAAAACACATATCTCTGCACCAGAACATCGTAGATACTTCTGGATTGGCTCATTTCACTCAGGCTAGCAAGGAGCCTTGTTAGTATAACCCTGGCAACTGCCTAGCAACCAGATTGTGTAAACAACCGAGTAGCAAACACATATATCTGCACAAGAACATCATACAGACTTCCATTTTGGCTCATTTGACTTAGGCTAACAAGGAGCCTTGTTAGTATAACCCTGGCAACTGCCTAGCAACCAGATGGTTTCACCTTAGCAACTGAGTAGCAAAACACATATATCTGCACCAGAACATCATACAGACTTCCATTTTGGCTCATTTGACTTAGGCTAACAAGGAGTCTTTTTATTTTTTCCCTTGAAACTGCCTAGCAACCAGCTGGAACACCCTAGCAGCCGTGGCACAAACACATATCTCTGCACCAGAGCCTCCTATAGTTGTGGGGGTGGCCTCTTTCAACTTGGGGCAGTTGGTGGGACATTGTGGTGACTAATTTTGCCACAGCAAGCACCACTCACATTTTCTTAATTGTTATTACTTACTATAATTGGTAAACCCAGACCAAAGCCAAACATTTGTTTTTATTCAAATTTGTACAAGAAATTATTACATCCAGCACTGGAAGACTGATCACAAGTTATGATTTCCCTCAGCTTTTCTATGAAATAGCATAGGTGTGTATTTCATCAGTTCAAGCTCAATGCTCAGCTTTGATGAAATAACCCTCATAAATGTGTTCTGAGATGATCTAACACCCATATGTTCTAGCAGTGGACTGAATGACCAGTGGGGCCTGCACTTTTCTATTAATTGTTGTGCTCTTCACTGTGTTCTTTTTCCATAAAGTAGCTTCTGCAGTGGACAGTCAGGTTGTGTACATGCGTCACATTCCACTAGAAGCTAATAAACACAATACCGAGAAATCACAGCCGCAGGGTCCCTCAAAACACTGGCTGTGTGATTGTTTGTTAGTCTGATGTTTCTGTTTTTGATTTTAGCTGTTGGCTGCTGATTCATAGTTGCCAGTTATATTACTGGAGGAGAGAGGGGAAGGAGATGGGGTGGGGATTCTCGTAGATCTTCTCGTAGTCTTTCAGATCCTTGGTTTCATAAATAATCGGGATGATTGTTTCACTGATGCTACACATACGTAGGCCAGAGGAGACTTTGCCCTTCACGTCAGCCCGACAGTAGTATTTTTTTATACTTTTGAATAAAAACTTTTATATGCTGTGCAGAAATCATTTCATAATAGCACCTCATAAAACCACACTGTAGAGGGCCTTAAATGGAGGTCTGGGCCAAAACACATTGCAGTAATAAATGTCTCTTAGATTTTATCTTCTAATAATAGGGCTCAACATGCGCACAGCTGTGCGTCAATATCCGACATAAAACTTGCGGCCGCCTCAGTTTTTGACTTGGAGCTTTTTTGTTGGATGCAGACAAGATTATGTGGAACATTCTTTAAAAATATTTTTTCGCAGCTCCTTAACATTTGACCACCACTTGAAACAAGAAAACTCAAAAGATAGAAAGAAATAGTTGTAAACTCTGGAATAGCGAAAGGTTTTTTTTTATAGACTGACCTTATGCACCTTTCAGTATTATAAAACATCTTTTCTTGGTTTCAAACACATTTCTTTACCTCTGAGGTACTTTAACTGTCGAAGCAAGATGAGATGAAATGAATAGAGATATATTTAAGGTTGCTGAGTATGTGAAAAAGAGTGAAGTACTTTTGACCATTTCTTCAAGACACCTCAGGGCTGTTTTAGGATTTAATATATTCTTCATAGAGAGGAAGCTAAGATCAGTAATATTTCTTATTAAAAAACAGGAAGAATTTTATTAATGTCTTGCACATTTTTATTTATTTATTTATTTATTTTCCATTCATGTCCTACACATGGGACACAAGAAGCAATTTTTGCACAAAATACAGAAATAAATTATATTCTGGTTTCCTTTGTACCATAAAATGCAGAGAATAAAATTTTATTTAATGCAGCACCAATGTGCCAGGGCCACCAAATATATGGTTTACTCAAAAAACATTTTGTTATTTACTCAGCACCATGTCATCCAAAAGCTGTATTATATTCTTTATTCTGTAAAACACAAAAGGAGATTTCATTTGTGCTTGTTCAATTCAAAAAGAGCACGTTTAGACGTGTAGCACCAGGTTTGACGTCATTTACAGCAAATGCCATTGGTTTTCACTTGTCATGTTACCAATAGTTACGCAGAAAGTCTTAAAGTCCCCATGAATTCAAAATTGACCATACTTTGTTTGCCTAAATTGATCGTTTTGTGGTGAACAATTCATCCATGCAAGTCGATCCACACAAAAAGATTTTTTGGCTTCGTAATCTTTAATCAAAATCTGAAAATTCCCCGCCCCTCTGCATTGGAGGACCTTGCCTGATGACGTAGGTTTGACGGTTTAGGTGTCTCCTTAACATCCGTAACCACACCCCTCCAACTGACAGTAGACAGGCTGCATGTGTGTTTGCGAGCATTGACAGCGTGTGAAAGGAGAAATGGCGAGGAGGAGCATTTTTGGTTGTGACACTCACGGAACACTTTTTACCATTCGAACCCTCCGCATGTAACGGCTCAAACATGTAAGGTCTGATTCCCCCCGTGACGAAATGATCCTCCGTGTGTTCCTGTTCTTCTTCATCTTCCTCCTCCTCCTGCTGCAGGAACTGGACTGCTGGCGGTGTTTCAGGCGGCGAGTAATCCTCAACAACCGATTGTAAACTTGCGTTAAGATCTGCCTCCATTTCTGAATGAAACACCTACTTTTTTAGATCCAATCAGGTGCTAGTTGGAAAAAAAAGCCACGCCCACTATTTTGCCTCATTTAGTATTCCGTTTCTCTCGGAAATACGTCACAACACTGGAGAAAAGTCGTTTGCAACTTCCGGTTCACGGGGACTTTAAAATGTGGCTGCAAATGAGATTTAAAAGCTACTGCAGGGTAGAAGTTTATTAATGAACGACATCTTAAATTTTGCTCAGTTCCTCACAATGCTATCATATGGCTTCAGAACACTTTTAATATAGAACCCAAGTTATTTGGACAAATTTTAAGGTACTTTTATGGTTCTTTTTCACCCTTATTCAAAGTTTAGCATTATAAATCACTATTCACTTGCCTTGTATGGAAAACAGAAGCTCAAACATTCTGCCTAAGGTATCATTGTATGATCCACAGATTAAAGAAAATAATATGGAATAGGAACAACATTGAGGGGTGAGTAAATTATGATAAAAGTTTAACTTTAAGCAGCTAAACTTTTGTCAGTTTGTTGTGGTGTAGAAGTGTAGATATAATCAGAGCCTGTGAAGTTGTTATTGCCTCTATTCTGATTTAATACTTAAAACAGAAATGGTAAATGTCGGGTACTCATTTCTGTGATAAGCCAGTTGACAAATCAATCACCATCACTAGTTTATTATAATACCTATATAATAAAATAGAATCAGGGAAGAAGAGAGGAGAGAATCCAAAACTATAGAGTAAAGAGGGCCTGACATTGTCCAGCAGTAGAGGGCACTCTTTCTTTTTGTCTGACTTTCATCCCCTTCCTCTCTCTAAACAGACAGTCTGACATGTTCAAAAGAGCCAGAGCTTCCATTCTAACACCATCTATCACAGGGCATTAACTGAACTTAAGCAGCACTGTAAGATTGGTTTTAGATTTAACTCTGTCCCCCAGTGGCTAAACACCCTTCAAAATATGCATCTTCTTTTTCTTCCACTTAAACATATGGTACAGAGCCAAAGACTAGGTTGAGGGGTATTTGATGCTACATTTTTGCATAAATAATTTGAAATTTTTTAAGGAGAAAATGCTCTGTGTATAAGAGAATTATATGTTCCTTCTCTGTCATTCTAAAAACACTTAGCCTTCCCAATGCTTCTCTTTGAAAGTGGTTGCTTTTATTTCCCGGGGAATATGATGGTGGATCTGGGTGCCACAAAGGCAAGTTGCATCCATACATGATTGATTCCCCAAGTGTCTCCACCTCAAAGTCAACCAGCAATGGGGGGGGTGGTGACATGCCATTGCCCTCTTCTTCTGCCAAATATCTCTGGCTTTGGGTCAGTCGAGGTTGATCTTGGCAGTGAGTGAGGACATGGAAGAATCTGTCTGGCTCTATAACAGAGGACAAGATGAGTTGCGTCACCTTACTGAAGTTTTTTTCCACCTGTACCACTGCCTACCAGAGGCACGGTGGAATCTGAGCTCAGAAAAATAGATTACAGACTAGTCAAGATGAATCAGTAATGACTGAAAATACAAGTGTTCCATTCTTTCCCTTCTGTTGCAGGAAATATTGCACATCTCTCCAACCACAGTAGTTTCCATTTTAGCATGGACATAAATGATGTAAAGTACCATTACCTCAGGCTTATTCTTGGAAAGTTTCACCCTTTGATTTTGGTCTCGTTATGGCAATCTGATATCGTCTGATATCACTTTTATAATTGTTTCTTCCAACGCAGGCTGTCCACGGATTTGTGCAGGGTAGATGCTTTATTTCATTTGACGTGAATACAAATTTGGCTTTGAGGGATAGAAGTATTGTGTGTTCAGTGTGTTGTACTGTTTTAAAAGGACAGTTCACCAAAAAATGCTAATTCTGTCATTGCTTACTCTCCCTCACGTTGTTCCAAACCCAGATTATTTAATTTTTATATCCATGGAACACAAAAGTAGATGTTAGGCAGAATGTTACTCTCAATCACCATTACTCATCCATTGTATGGAAAGCAGATGCAATAAAAGAGTGGTGACTGATTTTTTTGTTTTCCAGAATAAATGTTTTAATTCGTAATATAAATTACATTTTCACGATTTGAGTTTTTTGTTCATTAAAACTGAGCAATTGACATCAGGTACACAACAGTACAATCCATTACGACTGTACGTCTGTCTATTAAAGCCTTATTTTCATTTTTGGCAAATCAAATATGCCATCTGCTCGGGCTAAGATTTATAGAAACTCCTTAAATCCACTAACTTGAACAGTCTAAGAGTGTACTCTACTAGTTAACACTTATTTGCATTTGTAATATCACTGAACTACTTCAAATTTGAGCTAGGCTACATATTCCAATGAAAACAAAGCAGTATTAATAGCCTTTTGATGGCATATTATCATGCTAACCAGCCTAATTACTAAAGTGTGTCCTCAGACTCCCAGAAGGGATAAATTATTTCACTAAAATCACAATATTAGATAAAATACCTTTTTATGAGGCATTAAAATAGAGACAGTCCTGTCCAGTTTTTTGTTTTTAAACACTCTTGGAAGTTGTTTAAAAGCTTAACCAAATCAATGATTAAAAACCTGAAACATAAGCGCTCTGGCTTTAGTCTTTGTTTTTGTTTCCCAGCTGTGTAGTCCAATAAAAAGAGGAGGTTTAGATTCATTATTAAATACACTGCATGGCCAAAAGTATGTGTACACCTGAAAACCACACCCGTAATCTATGTGCTGGTTGAAATAAAAAATTGTGCCTTATCTAATTTTCACACTGTTTCTCAGAGTCCGAGCATAGTTGATCCAAACCCGTCAGTCACAGGACAGATCATAGTCTAAGAGATCCAATTTCAGTCATAACTAAATTTTTACAAAATGTGTACTACATTTTGCCATTTACACTGCAAATTTGTCTTCACTGGAATAGAAAACCATTTAATTAGATGGCAATGTCCACATAACTGATGACCATGTAGTGCACATGTAAAGATTACACTTTTTAAAATTGTATTACTACATGCAATGCACAAATATGCATTTTATAAATAGCACTGAAGAATCATTTGCTCTTTTTCAGACCCCCAGACCGCTGAACATTATCAAGCAAAACAATGGTGAGCAGATCATCCGTCGGCGGACACGTAAGCGCCTAAACCCTGATCCTGTACCGTCTGAGCAGGTGGGGTCCAAGCAGCAGCGTGTCAACAGTGAGGAACGCCTTAATGGCAGCCCTTTGGAGAGAAGAACTGAAGAATCTGGATCTGATGGTTCTTTGTCACGGGCTGAGTCCCAAGTCCAGCTTGGCAAATTCGAGACTTACAATTCCTCCGGGACCAAAAGTCACCCGAGTCCCCGCTCCACCCACGCCTTCCTTGTCAACCAGACACTGGAAATCCACAAGCGTATGCCTCCACTGCACATGCACAAGAGCCCTGCAGATGGATTAGCTGAGGCTAATGGACTTGGTGCTGGACCCCAGGGCAGCGATGGCAAGGGTGGCTCAGAACGGGGCAGCCCTATCGAGAAGTATATGCGTCCATCAAAGCAGTCCAGCTACTCTCCTCCCGGGAGCCCCATTGAGAAGTATCAGTACCCGTTCTTCAGACTACCCTTCCTCCACAATGATCTGCAAAGTGAAACAGACTGGTTGCGCTTCTGGACTAAGTATAAGATGTCTGTGCCTGGCAACCCGGGCCACTACCTAGGCCACGTGGCTGGCCTTCCCAATCAGTGCCAAAGCTTTGTGCCTTACCCCACCTTCAGCTTACCACCTCATTTCCCACCTCCACCGACCTCTGGACCTGAGAGCGATACCCCACTCGACCTGGCCATCAAGCATTCCAAACCCAGTCTGACCCCCAATGGGGCCCTTGTTGCCAAGGATAAAGATGCGGACAAGAAACAGGCATCACCTGTATCAGAAAAGGAAAAGGAGATGGATCGGCCCATGGAAGGTGACGAGGACTGTTCTGCTTCACAAGTCTCCAAACTGCAGAAGGTTGATCAGGCCACACAAGATGAACTGTCCAGCAAATGTGTCCACTGTGGCATTGTCTTCCTAGACGAGGTCCTGTACGCCCTGCACATGAGTTGCCATGGTGATGGTGGGTCCTTCCAGTGCAGTATCTGCCTTCATGCTTGCACTGATAAGTACGATTTCACAACCCACATACAGCGAGGCCTCCACCGGGCAGTCCCTGAGGCAAACGCCAGCCCCTCTAACCAATGAACTTTATGGTCTAGTATACCTGCAGTCCTAGCATAGCTAGAGCAGTGAGGAACCCAATGGGAGACTTGCCAGTCTAAACAAATGTATGAATGAATACATTGAACTTTATGCTCAAAATGTGCCAATATGGATCATGGTGCCTAATCAACCAATGTAAGAAACTTCCATCAGTATATCATTTCTGTGGGAGCTCACAAACAAAAAAGCTATTATCTATTTCCACTTGTAATGAACAAGAACTGCTTTTGAATACATCGGTACAAGTAGCTACTCAATTTAGATATATTTTCCTTAATCGAGATATGTAATTTTGACAAGGCAGTTCAGCAAGCAAGGTACATCTACTCAAATGTAATTATTGCTTTTTTTATTGTTGCTGTGTGTGTTCACAGATTTTTGGAAAGTTCTCTTACTTTGTTCTGATAAAAAAAAATGAGGATGTTTCAGCATGTGTGGTTCACTGTAGGAAAATGTGGCAGCCGTCTGTCACTATGGCAACAGCATAAATGACTGTCGTCCTCAAAAAATACATCCAGCATCCTCAGGGAATGTGTGTGGCTGAAATAGACAACATTAGATTAGTCTTACTGTCTCTCATTAACATTATACTAAATGTCTGAAGTTTTACTGTTTGTTGTTGTGTTTTTGGAAGAGATAGGTTTAGGTAACTCAAGTCACAATTCTATCAAAACTTTTAAGCTGCTGCCTTAGTTGCTTGAATGAATGCAATTCTTGTTACTCTAGAAATTTGGGAAGGAATTTAAAAAATAATAATAATTTCTAGGTTGTTAATAGTAAAATCATATTATCAGTGCCTGATATATTGTCCAAAGTATTTTCTACATGAAATGTTAATATGCAACATTGAACTTGCATCTGAATAAGGGCCCTCAGCTTGGCTCTGAAAAACGTTTACATTTGCAAATGTAGCAACACCTGCTATTTTGACTTAACTTTTTCCACGAAAACTGTAAAACATACAATTTTATTTCTTTTCCTCCAAAGGTGGAACATTTAACAAAAGTACTATGTTTTGTTTTTCTCGTCGTCCTTGGCCGCAAAAGGGCACTATGCATTCCAAGCGTCGTCCTTTCCTGTTACCTCTCCTTACCATGTACTTTTGCTTTGTAGATGAAGTAACTTGTTGTATTGGACTAAAGTCTTCCTGTATTTTTCTCCTGCTCTTCTGATACTTCAATTCAAGGGAAGCTGATCAGGCTGTGCTTTATTTGGTATTTTTGGGAGTCAAGGCTCTAACTAATAACACGTAGCAAGTCTAAATTTACTCCGTTCCACCTCTAATTCTCAGATTAGTTTTCAGTGGTTTTACCAACAGAAATACAATTGAAAATACATTATAATTAAATAAAAATTGTTTTAAAGACTGATGTTGATGAAACTTTGAAATTGCAGGTGTTTCTGGTGCCTTTCAATGGCAGTTGTCTTAAAGAGACATAACATTGTTCTTTATAGTCTTGTTTCACCTGGCTGTGCATTGGTTTATGCTCATTTTGCCATTTTTATCATGAGGAGTGGACAACTGTCTACCTCTACAACAACAACAAAAATCTTAAATTGTAAGGAGCTCAAAAGTAATCTCTAATCAGAAACATAATTTATCAAGTCAACTGCTTGATATATTGCAAAGCCATTTATGCATCTCTTCAGCTTTCCATTCTGTTTTAATAGAAAATAGGCTTTAAATAATGTCAACATCCCTTGACAAATGTCTTCTTTTTTTGTTTTGTCCTCTCATCTATGCTTCTACACGCTTGCCCCTTTTCATGGCCATATGTTCAATGAGTTGGGTCTAGTCTGACCTTATTTATATCAAAAGGATAAAGGGAGAGAGGTTCAGGCTACAAAAGTCTAATTTGCTCTCTGTATTTCTCTGAAACTAACCTTACTACGCTGCTTATCTTCAAATGCCTCTTGGAAAAATGATTATTATAAACCATTCCTTTACACCAGACCATTTATACAGATGGGTGTTATATAACTTAAAGAATTGTTTATTTTTATGTTTTGTTTTATCTCTAAATGGCCATTCTTTCTCTTTAATTTGAAAATATGTTCATGCTTGCACTTCAGTTACTCTGATTATTGGAAAGGAAGAAAGATTAAATGTGTTATTAGCATGCTAAGTACAGGTACTGCATTATAATAAATAAAAGAGATCTTGCCTATTTTTGAAGGTCTTGTGCAAGGCTTTAGCAATATTAAAACACAAGGAGTATTTGTTGAAGCCTGTAAGCTTGTTTGGCCAGGGTCAAGGCAAAGGGCATAAATATGTAAATGTTTTAACCATTATTCTTAGAATGTTATTGTTTTTACACTTGCTGCATTTTAAGTGCATAGATGATGATGATTTAGGACTTATTTTTCTTTTTACCTGCCACCTTAACTTTGTTTTTATTTTTGTGTGGTAGGTTTTTACATGCAAAAAGATTCAATAAAAATGGCAAAGATGTCTGTTACATCTAAACTTGAATAATAATAATAATAATGATGATGACGATGATGATAATAATAATTAATAAAATAATAAAACATTTTGGCAATTTGCTGTGTGCGCCTTCACTTATTGTCTCATCAGAAAGCATTTGTCTGAAATCATAAATAAAATGTTTTTTGTTTGTTTGTTTTTTGTTTTGCATAAATACATCAAATAATGGCATGAATCGATAGAGCTAAATTTGAGCCTATACTTTTTCTTAGAATGCAACAATCTTTGCACCACTAAAACAATTTAATAAATTATTAATTAAGTGAAATCTTCAAATTTAGTGAAATTCTGTTTAATCGGGAGAGCTGGATCTAAAGATGGTTGATTATCTTAAGTCAGTGGATTGCGGTATCCCTGTGCTCACTGAGTCACAAGACATACAATCCAAATTAAACCTTTGATCTCTTACAGCGCTGTGTGAAGCTGCTATTGATCGCTGTCCAATAGATTTATCTTTTGCCCTACAAGACTGTTGGTTAAGGGCTCATAATATACAGCCAGTAAGAACAGGTCTGGTTGTGGTAGGCAGGATACCAGTTTAAAGCAGTGGTTTTCAAACTTTTTGATGCCAATAACCCCCAAATATAATGATCCCTTTAAGAGTTTTACATATATAGTGGCATGTAAGACATATATAACTTACAAAACCCACTGAGCAAGCTAAAGGTGACCATGGCAAGAAGAAACTCACTAGAAAGATACTACACAAATACAAATTACTCTTTAATAGTATGTACATTGCAAGGAGATATTCATACTCGTGGTGGTGTTGTGACTCAATCCAGGTGGCGGAGGATGAATCTCCGTTGTCTCCACGTCTGAGACCATCAATCCACACATCTTGTCATGTGGCTTGTTGAGCGCATTACCGTGGAGACCACAACTGGCAAGTGGAGGCTTCACACTATTCTCCACAGCATCCACACACAACTCAACACGCACCCCACCAAGAGCGAGAACCACATTATGGTGACCACGAGTAGGTTAACCCAACGTGACTCTAACCACCCTAGCAACCAGGCCAACTGGTTGCTTAGGAAGCCTGACTTGAGACTCCAGGTGTGGTAGTCGGCATCTTTACTTGCTGAGCTACCCAAATACTTTGATTTTTTATTTATTTTTTTGCATAATATATGAACAAATCAAAGCACTCACCACACTCTCCCAGCTAATTAGGTGCTAAGACCTATGTTTCAATATGAAAATGCAAAAAGGTCTGCACTCTAAAAATATTTTTATTAAGCTCAAACAGGAAATATAAAAAATACAATTGTCACGATGAAGGCAGACAGCTGAAATGTTTGTATTTTTTATATCTCCCGTTTGAGCTTAATAAAAGTATTTTTAGTATGCAGACCTTGATGCATTTGCATAATATATGAAGCCAATTTGTTTTTATTTCTTGCAGTTAAAAAATATGGCTGTCAACAGAAAAATCATGATTAATCTTATTATTCAGAATTTAGTAAATGTTATCTTTAGTTTCTTTCTCCCTGTATACATACGTCTGACAAATGAGGTATCATTTGAAAGCTTAGAATCTGATCTTTTCAGAGATAACCATCACTTCTGCATTTATGTTACATAAATACAACCCCAAGGGAAACAAGGAAAATATTTTTTCAAAGAAAAACTATATGACTGGATATAATGTGCAAATTTTGCATAAAAAAAACAAACAATTGCATTATTCCCTAACACATAACATTTCTGAAGTTATCGGATGGCTCATCGTTGTCATATAAGTCATGTGGACCTCTTTCATGTTTTTCTTTTTTTTTTTTCTTTTTTGGAACTTGATACTTTGTTGTATAGAAAACAGTTTTGTGTTCTAAGGATAAAGATAAGGGCTTGGAATGACATGAGATTGAGTAAACGATGACAGAATTTTCATTCTTATGTGTACTATTTCTTTAAAAAAAACATTGCTAAAAATTGATAGTTCACAGTTTCTTGGCTCAAATCACTAGTCTGAAAGGCTATCTGACGTGGACGAGACCTCTCCTTTTGATTTATTTTTTATGGTACCTGATGATTAAATATCAAAACATTCCTTTTGAGATTAAAGAGATGTTGAGTGCTATCCACAACTGGCATAACCGCTTCTCAAAAGGTTCTCTTACAGTGACAGCTGCAAATGAAAGCGTTCATGGCTTTAATTTTTTCCCACTCTCTTTCTTGTTTTTGTCCCACTAACACTTTACTGACCTTCAAAGCCAAAGGCCATCCAAACCCTGAGGAAAGGTCCCTGACCTCAGTGTGCTTGACCAGTGGATGTTAAAGACACCGGACAGAGTGACTCTTTGAAGACAACCTCTCTCAGGACTCCTGTGCATACAGCCAGTCGGCTCTCCACACTGTGGGACACTGGCACAGTAACTGTCTCTCAGATGGTGGTGGCTTCATAGTCAGGGGCTTGATGGCAGGCAGGCTTTGATGCTGGAGGCTTTGGTTGGCTTCTTGAAACTTGGAGTTAGCTACACAGCTTCGTAGAAGTCTCTGTTGAAGAAGCCTGCAAATACATTTTAAATCTTTAAAGACTATCACACTTTGATCTACTGTATCTGCTTAAACAGTTTAATACAGACCAATTAACAAACAGGCACATTACTATTACCATTAATATTATTTATTAAACAAAGCAGTCCTCCCCTCCTCTTTCCCATTGTTCCCTATATTCTAGCCGCTGATTGACTACTTCCTCCATATTTCCTCACCAGCTTATACAAAAGCAAAATTGGTGTATGCCAGTCATGAGTTGATTTGCAGCTAAGTGTATGCCAGCCAACCCCACCCCACCCCCTTCCATTGCTTAGTTTTCATCAGTGCTGTGCCCTTGGTGAGCAGTTCGATTATCTATCAGCCAAAAGAGGTTGCTTTGCATGTAAACAATATTCTGTCAAAGATGGAGAAAGCCTCTTGAATAATAAACATATTGTTGTCCAACATGACACTCCTCGGCCATACGGGGTGGAGATATGTAGTTGTAAATGCTCACACTTACTTAATCCTTCGTATCTTCTAAGTATAGGTTACCAAATGTCCCGTTTTATCTTGGATGTTCATGTCTTGTGGCTATACATTTGAAACAGTGTATATTTGTTCATTTATGGACTGACCCCATTCACTTCCATTGCAGGTGTCTTACTGTAACCACATTTTTGTTTCTTGTTTTGATAAAAGAGTGGCGAAGAGTTGGCAACCCTACTTTAAAGTGTCCAATGTTGGTGCACATTTACTGCAAATGCTTTCTTGCGTGCATCTGCGCTGTTCAGCGTCTCGCTAAGGAATGCCACTTTTTTTAAACGCAGAGTCAAAGACATCTTGAGACACCTGTGTAGTTACATTCTAGATTTTTTTGCATGTTTTGTTATTTTCATTTAACATTCACTATTACAAAGTTAACTGAAACATGGGCCAAAAATATTAATTAAGCATCATACAGAATGTATCCTTTTCCGAGCAAAATGTTAAAGGTTGGCCTGCAGCCATTTGGCACATTTACATTCGCAATAGTCCAATTTTAAGATGATTTAAAACATGAATTAATGAATAAACCTTGTCATAGACCAACAACTCTGGAGTGCATTTATGCAAGAAAAATGAACACTTTATGTTTGCTACTTGCTTTCTGTTCTCTGATAAATGTTCTAACCCTATAACCTTCTCTATCATCATCATAGTTCTCATTCAGTGTTTGGATTAGAGTCAAAACGTACCTGCCAATTAGCAGGACAGTTAGGACACTGCCTAATTCAACGATAAGCAGAAATAACTTTGAGATCCCTCACTGTTGTGTCTTCTCAAGTGCACACAAAGATATGCCTGCCTGTATAGAATTCAAATCACAATAGATAGTTGAACACAATGGGCTTTATCATAACTGTGTGATTATGTACGCTGTGCACAGGCCTTTATCTCTGTAAAACACGGCTACTCGACTGACCTTTATCCAGCTGTGCAGGCTTTCTAAAGTACCATTGCTCAATGAAACACAATGCACCTTGTTGGTGCCCTTCATTTTATTTTTATTTTTATTTTATTTTTATTTTTTAACCTGTACTTTATTCCATCAACATTCTTTTCAAAGGACCGGCTAGTTCACTCAGGCCACATTCATCACCAGTCAAGTTTTGAGAGGTAGGTTACAACACAACAGTGCAATCATTTTGAATAGGAAATGGTGTACAGTTTTGTGAATATAAACTAGCTGTCACCCCATAACTGGCCAAACACAAAAGCGGATGTCTCAACATAAAACATTTTAGCCAATTCTTAATGGTTCTACTTAAGTCTTATGCTGTTGTTTTCCAAACATCTCCAATAAAAGTCAATTTAATTAATTTGTATAGAGCTCTACATAGACCATACAAGGTTTATAAGTAAGAAAAGTATAGACAAAGTATTTTTAGATAAAAATTAGAGCAGTCAGAATTAAAGTGTTCACGCATGCAATTAATTAAAAAAAGTTTTTTTAATCGTGATTTATGCATTTACTGTTAGTACAGCCTAAACACTGGTGTGAATGGCAGAACCTTTGTAATGTTCCCACCCAGAGTCATTACACTGACAACCAATGGGGAAACTAGTTCCTTCAATTAGTCAAGCTCCCATTTAGACTTTGGGAATTGTTTAATGTTACTCAAATTGGTAGTATTTTAGTGTATTTCTTGTGGAAGTCTTTGTTTGGAAAATGTTAATAAAGCATTATATTGTTACATATTGTTCCCTTTACAAAAAGCTTCACTACGATGTTGCGCTGCTAAGCACTACGGGGAACAGCTTTTGCTGTGAGCCGGGCTGAATAATGTGTGGACACGTCAATGAACATTGACCGGAATTTATAGCCTCGGCTGATGTAATCATTAGATGCATCTGAGGCCAGGCTATAAATGGATACGTCACCAGGTGTCGTCAGAAACTCTTTTTTCAGAGCGATTCTGTTTCTGTGTGTTTCACAAACCTTGTCAAAACTTTCTTTCCTCTGTTAGAAGTTAGAATCAGTTAGGCAGTGTGCAGTGAACGTTGTTCTCTTCTGTTTAGAAAAAGAGAGAATGACTGAAAGCCGCAAATGGTGCGTGTTCCCCTCTTCCGCTCTATAGCTGAAGACGACACACATTAGTTTTTGCTCTGTTTGTTTGGGGGTAAGAGCACGCTGCTCTCGCGTTGCAGCAGGGCGGGTGCGAGCACTGCGATTTGCTTTAACAGGCAGAGTGCGTCGTGCTCGCCTCGCTTGCTTCCGGGAGTCAGCACAAAAAAAACGTTCGTGGGGCTCTTGCATGGATGTGGCTGAGGAGCAATAGACGGGTTGATCCCTTTCTCTCACTCTCTCCCCAAACCCAGCTGGTCCTTCACACATGATCTCGACGCTTCTTCGGGTCATGAGGTGGATCGCGATTCTCTTCCCGCCTCCGAGCTTTCCATCCGCGATAAAAAAATCTACGGAGGAAATTGCTCGATGTTGTTACTCGTGCGGTTGCCAGATTGGACTGGCCATGCGAAAAAGAGACCTCCAAATGCTCCAAATTAGGGGATATATTTTATCTTCCAGTCTAAGAAAGGGAACGCCTCATGGATCCCTTCCCTTCTTTGATAACCTCCATGAAGAGCTTTTTCGCTCATGGAGAACCCAAAAAAAATAAATAAAAATTATATATATATATATATATTTCCTTCCCGTGTTCGCATACCCTCGACGTCATTATATTCGACTATCGTGGGTGCTGAGGCACGGCGGTATTCAGTGATGCCGCCGGTCGAAGAGACGCTGGCGGGCTGTCTCTCGCCGGGCTCGGCATCGTCACTTAAGAAGCCCTCTCTCCCCTCAAAGCCTTGTAGGACAACCTCCACTTTAGTGGGAAGGACTTATCAAGCAGCAGGTCAGGCTGGTGCTGCTCTGCACACTATGCTGTTTTACAAGCGTAACAGGCTGACCCCCTGGACGACCTGAGTGTGGGTTCTGCGCTTGACGAGCAAGCCGCAGACCCGCCTCGGTCCTGACTGAAGGGAGGCTCAAAAACAAAGCGTGGCAGTCGTGCTCCTCCTCCCAGGGATTGGGGACAGTCTCGCCGCCTCGCCAGCCCCAAGCAAGACCCAAGAGAAAACCCTGACGGTCTTGCACCTAGATAAGGGGTAGCTCCCTCGGGACGGGCACGTGTTTCACTTCACCCTCCCGGTACCCCCTCGAAGCCCCCATTCCCACCACCTCTTGGTGTTTCGGGTTGCAGAGGCTTCCATCAAAATTGGGTGTTTTCAGCTGTTCCTGCATCTTATTCAGGACGCCGAAACACCCGACAACCCTCAACAGGAAGTGTTAAAATAAAATACCCATCTCAGAGATCCTGGCAGCGTGGAAACTCCTGCCGGATATATTCTTTTCTGTGGGTCTTATAAGGGCATCAGGATTTAATTCACTCGCCGCTTTCCGTGTTTCAACGGCGTGTTCTCACTACCGTAAACCGGATTTCTTTTTTGTAAAAACAAAACTCATTCTCCTGGTTAAAGGGGCCATGGTATGTGTTCCCCTTCCAGAGAGAGAGTTAGGTTATTACACTAAATACTTCCCGTTACCCATGGAGGGTGAGGGGTGGTGTCTGGCTTAGATCTTAAAACTTCAAATACCCGTGGGTGTTCAAGTCCAAGATGATGCCTGTCAAGACGGTCGTGTCTCAAGCCCTACAACTCGTTTGGCTGGTCACCATCGATCTTATGACGCACTTCTATACTTCATTTAGAAGTTCTGCCACAACATGGAAAGTTCCTGAGGTTCACTTCGGGGCTGAAGTCTTCCAGGGTCAGGTTCTTTCACTCAGCCTAGCCCTTTTTACCCGCACATTCACAATGCATGATGTAGCTGGCTCCTTGCGACTCGGGCATCTGCATTCTGAATTATGTAGACGACTGGCTGATCCTAGCGCAGTTCCAGGAACTGGCAGTTCAGCACAGGAACATCGCCTTAGCTCATCTGTTTCTCTGGGGTTGAGGCTCAACGCCAAGAAAAGCGCCCTCTCTCCCACTCAGAACACTGTCTATCGGGCATCGTATGGAGTTCAATCTCAATGCGGGCACAACTGTCTCCCGCTAGGATTTAGTCCATTTAGATCACCCTGAGCAAAGTCAGGCTAGGTCAAGGTTGCACTGTTATCAGTATCAATGATTTCCAGGTCTCAGGGCTGAATGTGTCCACAGTGATCCCTCTGGACCTTCTGCTCATGAGACCGCTTTTGTTGTGGCCAAAAGCCAGGGATTCTTCCAAGGGCCAAAACCCCTAGGCTAAATAGGGTTACGCTACCTCAGGCTTCGCTCCTTTCTATGTGGTTCAGACCCGGTTTTCTGCCTTGGGTCCCACTCTAGGTGCGTCTTGTTGTCGCAGGCTGCTAATCGACAGACGCCTCCCTGATGGGCGGGTAGCGGCCTTAAGTGGTCGTCCAGCTTAAGGGGATAGGAGGGTCGTCAGCTCGGTTGTCACAGTCACTGTCTCGGGTTGATGGCTGTATTTCTGGCATTGAAATACCTCCTCCTGAGGCTGCCATGTCTTGGTGCGGGTGGACAATGCAGCGGTAGCCTCTTACATAAATCATCAAGGAGACCCACGTTCTTGTCAGCTGTATTTCTGACATGTTGGGTTCTCCTTAGGGCCCAGGTCAAGCTCCTGTCACTCAGGTCAGTTATATCCCTGGATGTCCGTATATGGGAGCAGATTTACGGTCCAGACAGAAAATACCAACGGGGGAGTTAAAAACTCCACCCTAAGGTAGTAGTTGCCCAGAGTTCGCCAGCAAGGGTTTTTGCCTCTTACTGATAGCACCGCGCTGGCCGAACAGGGCTTGGTTCTCGGAGCTAATCTCTTCCCTCGATGGCTCGCCTTTGGCGATGCCGAACAGGAAGGATCTTCTGTCTCAGGCACAGGGCAATATTTCATCCCTGCCCCAAATTGTGGAATCTTTCATGTTTGGCCCCTAAGGGTACCAGCTGAGGAACACAGGGCTCTCTCCTGAGGTTATCGAGACCTTTTTAAATGCCGGGCTTTTTCCACTTGGAACAAGTTTGGGTGAGATCTTAGGGCAGAAGAGGACCTCTTCGTCTCTATGAATAGCGTAATGTCTCCTCTACTTCTCCCTGAAATCACCCAGCCCCCTTGGGTCTGGACGTTAAGACACATACATGACCCAGAATGCGTCTGTATGCGTTTCTTTCCCGGTTTCTCTGCTCCCGGAGTCTTGGCAATGTTCACCAGCAAGGGTCTTGCCTACTATTAATGGCTAGCGCTGGCTGAACAGGATATGGTTCTCGGAGTTAATATCTCTCCTCGACGGCTCGCCTTGGGCGATTCGAACAGGTAGGACCTTCTTTCTCAGGCTCGGGGACATATTCATCCCCGCCCGAATTATGAAACCTTTCATGCTTGGCCCCTGTAGGGTACCAACTGAGGTTCACAGGGCTTTCTCCTGAAGTTATCGAGACCATTGCAAGTGCTAGGGCTCCCTCCCTTGGAACTGATCTGGGTAGATTTTACAGGGCAGAAGAGGACCTCTTCGCCTCTGTTGATAGCACAATGTCTCCTCTACTTCTCCCCGAGTCACCCAGTCCCCCTCGGGGTGCTGATCGTGGTGGCGCATACATGGCACAAATGCGCCTGCATGCGTTTCCTTCTAATAAGTTCAATTACAGAACCAGCTAACTGCCAGTTTGCTTCAGTTCTGGATTTTCGGTGGAAAGAACTGTCAGCGGGCACTTGCCTCGCCACTGCCAGGTTCTATGTGGCTTCCACTTCGGTTTGCCACGCCTTGGTGGGCGGGTGCCCCTAAGAGGCATCCTTGCTAGGACCTCTTCATAGGGTAAGACCCCCCTTTTTAAAACCTCTAGAGTCAGCGTTTGGTAGACTTCTGACTCTCAAGATGTTTTTTTTATGGCAATTACGTCTCTGAGGAGACTTGGGTACCTACAGGCTCTGTCTCTCTTGCCGGCCTGTTTTGAGTTGCCCCAGGTAGGACCAAAAGCATTCTTTGCACCCTCACCCTGACTACCTGCCCAAGGTGCCTTTCGCAACCCTTGGCCGGTTATTCTCTAAGCCTTCTGCTCCCTGCCGTTTGTAAGACGTCTCAGACTTTGTCCAGTCTGTACCCATCAGACTTATGTCCACCGCATTTGCTAGTGGCGTAAAATCAGGGCAGCAATTCTTCATTTGGAAGCCGTGACCGGGTGGCGGTCACGTCCTGACAGACTATGTCACTTTGGGTGAGGGACATTACTGCCCGGGCCTACGAGGCGTGCGATCAAGCTTCGCCAGTAGGTTTTAGGGCGCACTCTACCAGAGGGCTCTCCTCCTCTAAAGCCTTTGCTAGAGGTCCCCCTCTGCAGCAAGTTTGTTGCGATAGGGTTCTCTTCGCACACATTCATCGAACTTTATGGGTTAGATGCTTTGCTACTCCGGACTCTTATGCCCTTGAGTCGACATCTCAGCTCATGCCTGAACAAGTTTGTGATGTGGCAGGCTGGTCCTCTCCGCTCACATTCATCAGTTTTTATGACAAGTTTGTTGCGATAGGGTTCTCTTCGCACACATTCATCGAACTTTATGGGTTAGATGCTTTGCTACTCCGGGCTCTTATGCCCTTGAGTCGACATCTGAAGCTCATGTCTGAGACCTCTCGTGTTTTTGTGAGTACATTGCACAACCGTAGGGGTCCGGACAGCCCCAAGTGCGGCGGCGTGGGTATTGCGTTCCCCGTAGCGCTTAGCAGCGCAACATCGTAGTGAAGCTTTTTGTCTCAGGTTACATGTGTAACCCTTGTTCCCTGAAAAAAGCGGAACGAGATGTTACGCTGCTTTGCCGCACTGGGACGTCCCAGGACTGCTCTTCAAAAAGAAGTATCTGACGACACCTGGTGACGTATCCATTTATAGCCTGGCCTCAGGTGCATCTAATGATTACATCAGCCGAGGCTATAAATTCCGGTCAATGTTCATTGACGTGTTCCACACATTATTCAGCTCGGCTCACAGCAAAAGCTGTTCCCCGTAGCGCTTAGCAGCGCAACATCTCGTTCCGCTTTTTTCAGGGAACAAGGGTTACACATATAACCCGAGACGTTTTGTTACAAATTGTCTTTCCTAAGATGGATATAAATGCATTTTGACATGAAAATGAGTATATAGTGTCAAATTTCAGCACTTTCAAAATCTGAGATTACTCGCGATTAACGACAAAAAATATGCGATTAATCGCGATTAAAAAGATTTCCGCTTTCCAGCCAGAGCGTTCAAATTTGGGAACAATTATTCCCAAGGTTTCTGTCTCAATATCTTTGCCGTCCAATCACCGATTTTATTTCTGAAAACTGCCAGATACTCATGACAAAATAAGCTAAAAACGCATATGATTGGTTAAGGGGTTACTGGGCGTGAATAAGAAATGTATTGTCATCTGCGTCATCCTCCATTTGCCTGGGTGGAGCCAGAGGGGATATCCCGGGAGATTTACTCCAGTGTTGGACTTACTGCTTCAAATTGAAAACTGAGGTGATCTTTCGAGGTAAGACAAGGTAAGACAAGTTATTTAACATGTGTTTTCAATATTGTCTATTGAAAGTCAAAAAGTTTTAGTTATGAAGCATTTATTTGTAAGAGTAACGCGAGAAAACAATTACATGACTGTCTGTGTTCATCGGACAGGCAGTTAGCCTCTATTTTTAAGCAAATTTCTGTGAAACTTGATTTTTTTAAAAAGGCTAGCAATACTATGTACATTTTTAGCTAAATATCAGGAACTTTTTTGGCCAATTTTGTTGATTTATTTGTAGTAGCGCTGCTAACTATTTTTTTCCTGGAAAAAACGTGACCGTCATCTGCGAGCCTCTTTTTATATAAACATTTTTTGGCAGTTTCGGTGAAACTAACTAAATAAACATTAGCTAGCAATACTATGTAAATTGTTTACTGAATATCCGCCTAAAGTAATAGAGAGTAGTAGAGAGTAGAGAGCAGATCTTTTTTCTTTTTGACACTGTTCAGACTTTTTTTTTTTTAAACTGTTCAGACCTGCCTGGAAACTGGCCTGCTAGTGAGAAGTTTTCTAGCTTGTTGATTTTACCATGTAATCAATTTTTTTTTAAATATCTTTCTATAATTTAGCAGATAGCCTTACCCATCAATCACAAAGATATGATATGATTTTAGATTGTGTGTAGCTTCCTGTTCACAAGGAAAATGTGAGAGGGCTGTTTCTGGTTAGACTATTCAGTGTAAAGATTTGTGAAGGACATACTGCTGGCTACCAATTGTGTACTTTTTTCTGTTGTAGAGATGGATAGAGACTACGGCTCTTTTGAGGGCATGAGCACACAGAAGGAAGATCTGCTGGACCAGGAGCTACTGCATGAACACCCGGACCACGAGGAGATGGAGGATGAGATGGAACCTGATTCCCAACCAAGACTATCAACTGCGTGTATTTATATATATATATGAATGTGTTGTTTATTTCTATTTCTCATTTGACTGATACACACAGTAACACTAACACTGTTACTCTTATTATTTTGGATATGGCTAGCCATTCTCGCACATGCCCCAAGTAATCTAGAAAGCATCAACGCTTCCATGACTCTGTTTCTTATTCCCTCGTGCTCTGACATCGATTTACAGGCACCAAAACTTCTCCCATTTAAGCCTAGCTGTCCATTCGGTATTGACTTAGATAGCATGCGTCAGGCTGTGCGGTCAACCTCCAATACGTTGTTGTGAGAAATTGACTTTTTCATGCTGTTTTTACTCAGGCTGTAGTTGCTGAGATATGCAGCTTTACAAACCGTCAAGAGTGGAAGCTCATCCTAAACTGTCTGTCATATTTCAGCTACCAAGTAGCTTGGATGGAGGTGACCCCCAATTATTTTTACAAATTTCTTGGGTTACTCATTTACATGGGGTTTTCAATCCTCCCTGATTCCCATCATCATTGGGGAACCAAGTCACTTCAGGGATCGTGGGCGAGGGGATTTATGTCGCATGACTGCTACAAAGCACTTTTAGCAGCTCTACATGTTGTAGACCCTACCACAGAGGATAATCAGGATCACCTTAGAAAGTTGCGTTATCTTATGGACCACCTCAAATAAAAATGCAAGCAGCTCTTTCAGCCTAACCAAAATCTCTCAATAGATGAACGTATGGTCAAGTCTAAAGCTCGGTCAGGATTTAAACAATACATGAAGGGCAAGCCTACTCGGTGGGGTTTTAAATGATGGGTAATTGCAACATCAGACTCTGGGTATACTCTCATGATGGGCATGTCTCTGACTTGGCAACCAAAGTAGTTGAATCGTTACTGCAGCCATTCAAAGACCAGGGCCACAATGTTTGGTTTGACAACTTTTACATGTCCCCAGCTCTTATGGTTAAGTTGTTAGAAATGGGGACTAATGCCTGTGGGACATGCAGGGTGAATCGTAAACTGTTTCCTGCAGAATTTAAAGACATCAAAAGTTGGGAACGCAAGACAGCTCATGGTGATATGAGGTGGTGTAGGATTGAGGGGAATATACTTGTAATTCAGTGAAAGGACATGCGTGCATTTACAAGCCTCTCAAATTTCCACAATGCGAATGGCTCAACCGAAATTACTAGGTTTGTAAACAATGATGGCGACTGGAAAAGAAGTAGTGCTCCAGCCCACATCATCAATAGTTCCATATTGTTTAAGGAATGGCAACACATTCATGCAGCACCAGGGGATGATTTATCTGGCTTAAGTAGACCAGTGAACTTAAGCCAGATAAATTTCAGAGTAACCTGACTCGTCAGCTGGGAGGTATCAATATTCACGCCTGTAGTCCCTCCTTGGTCATCACTCCACACAGCCCATGTCCCTAAATTTGAAGAGTCCTTTAAGAGACGTTGGATATGCTATTGGAAAGTAGGACTGAAAATAAATTTAAAGTAGCTTGTTGCACGCCGGGGAATGTAATGGCAAAAGACTTTGAAAGGATTGCGATAGGAACTGTTTTCAGTCTTGGCACTCAGCTGAGTGTTACACGTTTTGTGAAGATGCTTAGGTTGGGCTGTGTTTACTGGTGTTGTCATCCTCCCCTCTATTCCCCTCTCTTCTCTCCACAGGTATTGCAGTTGTTGAGTATTTATGAATTTATATATATTCTGTTCCTGCACTCTTTATTAAAAATGTATTTACTGTAGAAAGTTCGAAAGTTTGATTTTGTATGATTTGCTGTGTAATGTGTGTGTAATTCTAATGTTCAAATTAAATAGTGTGTGTTTTATTGAACACATACAATTTATATTTCACTGTTTGTGTCCTTCAATTTTATATGCAATCTCAATTTATTATTACAGATGTGGTTATCTGAAATGTATCTTAACATTCTAAATATTGGTTCTAACTTTTAAACAGTAGATTATATTTCTAATATGTCTGCTATTCTACATTGCCCACAAAATTACGTATATTTCATACACTCTAAGTTTTCCCCTAGCTTGTAATTAAAATGGTTGAAAATGCAGTTGTCGGTGGCTGGAGAAGATTTTTGTAAAAATTGCTGTGTGAAATCTTATTGATAAAGGATGATTAGCCTTAAATAATCATACATATACTTATATCATTTGAAAGCCCTAGTTCTTCTCATCAAACACCTGAACATAATATATCATATTGAAGTTTTATGAATAAAATATGAATTTGGATATGAATATCATATTCTGACACAGATTTTTTTTTCAGAATTTTGGGCTCAGTCAGGAACGAGTTAATTGACTGACAGCACTTATAAAAATCACTATTTGCAGATAAAAATTACTATGATCTGTAATAACCTCACAATGGCTGCCTTAGGTGAGATAAATCTGATATTCAGAAGTACAAATTTATTTTAATTCCAAAATTAGTCACTATGTCTGATTTTGAGGCAACTGATGGCAAAACCCTGGAAGAAAAAGTATAGCATCTTTAAACGTTGACCTGCTGTCTTGACATGCTCCCCACATAATTTTTCAAAAATGTGCTTAACTGTCTGGAAAAAGATCTGTAAGAAATAGTCAATGTCTCACTCATTTCAGGCATGTTACCGAAGTCCCTTAAAATGGCAGTTATCAACCCCCTTCTAAAAAAAGAGCAATCGGGATAACTCTATATTAAACAACTACAGAACAATCTCAGATCTTCCTTTCATAGGGCAAGATCTTTGAAAAAGTTGTTCCCTTTACAAAAAGCTTCACTACGATGCTGCGCTGCTAAGCGCTACAGGGAACAACTCTAGCTGTGAACCGAGCTGAAATAGTGTGTGTAACACGTCAATGAACATTGACCGGAATTTATAGCCTCGGCTGATGTAATCATTAGATGCACCTGCGGCCAGGTTATAAATGGATACGTCACCAGGTGTCATCAGAAACTCTTTTTTCAGAGCGATTCTGTTTCTGTGTGTTTCACAAACCCTGTCAAAACTAAGGAGACCCACGTTCCTGTCAGCTGTATTTCTGACACGTCAGATTCTCCTTAGGGCCCAGGGCAAGCTCCTGTCACTCAGGTCAGTTATATCCCTGGATGCCCGTATATGGGAGCAGATTTACTGTCCAGACAGAAAATACCAATGGGGGAGTTAAGAACTCCACCCTAAGGTGGAGTTCTTAACTCCACCCAAATGAGGTTCACAGGGTTTTCTCTTGAGGTTATCGAGACCATTACAAGTGCTAGGGCTCCCTCCACTTGGAACTGATCTGGGTAGATTTTACAGGGCAGAAGAGGACCTCTTCGCCTCTGTTGATAGCGCAATGTCTCCTCTACTTCTCCCCGAGTCGCCAATCCCCGGGAGGCTGAGCGTAGAAACGCAAATGCGCCTGCATGCGTTTCCTTCTACTAAAGTTCTTATTACAGAACCAGCTAACTGCCAGTTTGCTTCAGTTCTGGATTTTCTGTAGAAAGAACTGTCAGCGGGCACTTGCCTCGCCACTGCCAGATTCTTTGTGGCCACTCGCGGTTTGCCACGGCTTGGTGGGCGGGTGCCCTCAAAGAGGCATCCTCATTATTGCATGGGCCTCACGAGGCGCGGTCAAGCTTCAGCCAGTAGGTTTCAGGGCGCACTCTAACAGAGGGCTCTCCTCCTCTAAAACCTTGGCTAGAGGTCTCCCTCTGCAGCAAGTTTGTGATGCGGCAGGTTGTCCTTTCCGCACACATTCATTGGACTTTTTTAGTTTGGATGTTCTGCACTCCGGGCTCTTATGCCCTTGAGTCGACATCTCAAGCTCATGTCTGGACAAGTTTGTGATGCGTCAGGCTGGTCCTCTCCGCTCACATTCATCAGTTTTTATGACAAGTTTGTGTTGCGATAGGGTTCTCTTCGCATACATTCATCGAACTTTATGGGCTAGATGCTTTTCTACTCCGGACTCTTATGTCCTTGAGTCGACATCTCAGCCCATGCCTAAACAAGTTTGTGATGTGGCAGGCTGGTCCTCTCCGCTCACATTCATCAGTTTTTATGACAAGTTTGTGTTGCGATAGGGTTCTCTTCGCATACATTCATCGAACTTTATGGGCTAGATGCTTTGCTACTCCGGACTCTTATGTCCTTGAGTCGACATCTCAGCCCATGCCTAAACAAGTTTGTGATGTGGCAGGTTGTCCTCTCCGCACACATTCATTGGATTTTTGTAGTTTGGATGTTCTGCACTCCGGGCTCTTATGCCCTTGAGTCGACATCTCAGCTCATACCTGAACAAGTTTGTGATGCGGCAGGCTGGTCCTCTCCGCTCACATGCATCAGTTTTTATGACAAGTTTGTGTTGCGATAGGGTTCTCTTCGCACACATTCATCGAACTTTATGGGTTAGATGTTTTGCTACTCCGGACTCTTATGTCCTTGAGTCGACATCTCAGCCCATGCCTAAACAAGTTTGTGATGCGGCAGGCTGGTCCTCTCCACTCACATTCATCAGTTTTTATGACAAGTTTGTGTTGCGATAGGGTTCTCTTCGCACACATTCATCGAACTTTATGGGTTAGATGCTTTGCTACTCCGGGCTCTTATGCCCTTGAGTCGACATCTCAGCTCATGCCTGAACAAGTTTGTGATGCGGCAGGCTGGTCCTCTCCGCTCACATTCATCAGTTTTTATGACAAGTTTGTGTTGCGATAGGGTTCTCTTTGCACACATTCATCGAACTTTATGGGTTAGATGCTTTGCTACTCTGGGCTCTTATGTCCTTGAGTCGACATCTCAGCCCATGCCTAAACAAGTTTGTGATGCGGCAGGCTGGTCCTCTCCGCACACATTCATCAAAACTGAATGGTTTAGATGTTTATGCTACTCCGGGCTCTTATGCCCTTGAGTCGACATCTCAAGCTCATGTCTGAGACCTCTCGCATTTTTGTGAGTACACTGCACAACCGTAGGGGTCCGGACAGCCCCAAGTCGCGCGGCGTGGGTATTGCGTTCCCCGTAGCGCTTAGCAGCGCAGCATCGTAGTGAAGCTTTTTGTAAAGGGAACGTCTCGGGTTACATGTGTAACCCTTGTTCCCTGAAAAAAGCGGAACGAGATGCTGCGCTGCTTTGCCGCACTGGGACATTCCAGGACTGCTCTTCAAAAAGAAGTATCTGACGACACCTGGTGACGTATCCATTTATAGCCTGGCCGCATGTGCATCTAATGATTACATCAGCCGAGGCTATAAATTCCGGTCAGTGGTCATTGACGTGTTACACACACTATTTCAGCTCGGTTCACAGCTGAAATAGTTCACAGAGTTGTTCCCCGTAGCGCTTAGCAGCGCAGCATCTCGTTCCGCTTTTGTCAGGGAACAAGGGTTACACATGTAACCCGAGACGTTTTCAATCAGCTGAAAAAAATCTTAAACTCAAATGACTACTTGGACAATTTCCAGAGACGGTGATTATAAAGATACTTAATGCTATTCAGCTTAATACTGATTTAGGCAAAATATCAATATTATTAGATCTCAGTGCTGCCTTTGACACTGTTGACCACAACATTCTCTTAGACATATTGAAAAACTGGGTAGGGCTCTCTGGGACAGTCCTTGTCTGGTTAGGGACAAATTTTGAAGGGAGGGGTTACTATGTGAACATAGGCAACTATGAAACTGAGTGCAGATTCAACTACACATCCATGACGTGTTCTTTTTCTTAATTGGTTTTAAAATATTTTTTATCTTGTATTTTCTTTATCATTTTTATTTAAAGCATTTTGAATTGGCATTATGCATGAAATGTGCTATATAAATAAACGTGACTTGCCTAGACTTATTAGTGTAATATCAATAAATGTTTTCATGCTTGATTTACTGTAGTAAGGGTTTTGCTTTTGGCAATATGTCAACATACAGTATACAGTCTCTATTTTATGGAATCTACCAAATGTATCAGATTCTTTATTGTATAAAGTTGTAGTCAATGCATGATATTCAATATGTTTACACAGATTCAGAATTAAAGGAATAGTTCACCCAAAAATAAGAATATTCTCATAATTTACCCTCATGCCATCCCTGATGTGTATGACTTTCTTTCTTCTGCTGAACACAAATAAAGATTTTTAGAAGAATATCTCAGCTCTGTAGGTCCACACAATGAAGTAAATTGTGGCCAGAACTTTGAAGGTCAAAAAGTAATCAGCATAAAAGTAATCCATATGACTCGTGGTTAAATCCATATATCAATAGTAAAGTCATTTCTTTACTGTAAATCTCCACTTTCAAATTCTTTTGTTTTTGCAGATTCATATTATTTGTGAATCATCAACTACTGGAAAGAAAGGAGAATTTATAGTAAAAAAGGACTTAATTATTCATATTTTTTTTTCTACCCACACCTATTATATCGCTTCTGAAGTCATAGATTAAACCACTGGAGATGTGTACATTGCTTTTATGCTGCCTTGATGTGCTTAATGGACCTTCAAAGTTCTGGCATTCTGAGCACCTACAGAGCTGAGATATTCTTCTAAAAATCTTTGTTTGTGTTCAGCAAATACATTTTTTTTTGGGTGAACTATCCCTTTAATAATTGAAACAGCAATGTTTGTATAAAAAAAAAAAAAAAAAAAAAAACAGGAAGACACGCCTTAGGTTCATAAATATTCACTGATTTGATATATAAAAAAGCAGCTGTATTAATAAAACCAGTTATAGGCAGTGCAACAAGTACATTATCATAAACTGAATAAGCAGAATGAATCTTCAGTACTTCCTGCCTGTGCATGTAATAAATTAAAGGGAAAACTCTTGTTCCAATCCCTTATGGTTTTCTTCCTTGGAACACAAAAAGAAATGGCAGAATAACAGCCTCATTCACCTTCAATGTGTGGAAAAAAGACGCAGTGAAAGTGAATGGTGACTGACACTGCCTTACATCTATTTTTATTCCAGATATACAGCTATTTCTGTATACAATTATATTTTCGCTTCCCTGCCATTTTCATGATTCATGCAATTACCTAAAGATATTCTCTATAATGTTTGATGCAAGCTTATCAAAGTGAGCAATTAACCATTAGTTAACTCTTTATTAGATGTCTCACTTCTCCCTCCCCTGCTGTTCAGCCTATATATTATAATTAGCACCTCATTAACAGCATGAATGTGCCAAGTTTAGGTTGGGGTGTCTGATGGCCATTTCCCGTGTGTGACAGTGGTAGAAGCCAGAGAATCTGAGGATGCAGATTGCTTTAATTAATGTCATGTCACTAGCAGTTACATCCCAGAGACAGGGACATCTAAACATGGTGGAGCAGCCACAGCACCACCACATTAATGATTTAGTGTATGAGTAACCCGGCTCACCCTGAACTCACTGAATGACAGGCATCAGACAGCAAGGCACACTTGCTTAATGCTTTGAACAATAATTTTGCTGCTATATCGGCTTTCACTATTCTGGGAAGGTGTTTCACTAGATTTTAGAGCATGGTTGGTGTTCCAATTCATCCTAAAGTTGTTAAATGGGGTTCAGGTCCAGGCTTTGTGGAGGCCAGTCAAGTTCTTCCATAATATTTTCTAAGTATGCCATTTCTTCATAGATTTTGCTTTGTGTATAACGGACACTGTCAGAGTCAGCGCTTTCCCATTTGTGTAATTCTGTTTAACAGACACAATATGCGACTCTTTTACTGTTTACAAGGTAATAGGGGACAGGCGATAAAGGCAGTCACCAAGGTGGGTGGAAACTGGCGTGTGGAAAAAGGAAAAGCCTAATTTTGTATGAATAACCAGTCATTATTGTAACCTTTTAAACTAATCAGCTTTCAGTATCACATTTGTATGCTTTCAAGCCTGCTGCAACAAATGAAGACATTCAAATGTAGCAAAAATATCAGTGAAATCCAAATTATTTGGCAATCTCAAAATAGGGGTCATATAAATTCTACTCAACGAAGTAGTTAATGATGGAGTTGCTAGGTGTGTAGACGTTAACAAGGTCCTCCATTAAATTATGGGTTAAATGTTTGTTTTGTTAATTTGTTGATGGCACTGCATGATTATGATCGTTTACCATATGGACAAGTGTAGGTTGGTGATCGGAAGGATTATAAAGACTATTTTAAAACCTGGAGAGATCATCTCTGTACAGGAGCATAATTATCAGAAAAAAACTAAAATAAGATATGAAAAAATCTACTGCAATAAGTTATTGATTTGAAGTCTTAAAGGAATATCCCAGGTTCAATAAAAATTAAGCTCAGTCGACAGTATTTGTAGCATATTGCTTATTACCACATGCATATCCTTTATGTCTTGTGGCTATACTTTTGAAACAGTGAGTATTTTAATGTTCAGAAATTGGCCCCCGTACTCTTCTATTGAAAGTGCCTCACTGAAACCAAGATTTTTGCTTTTTTTCAAAGAAGGGATGAGTAAAAATAAAAAATTATATGGTAACCAATATTATGACACAAATACTGTCGATTGAGCTCAACTTGTATTAAACCTGGAACATTTCTTTAAGGTATGTTTTTAGGGCTATGGGTGTCTGAGGGGCCATTCACACGTCCGTCCACATCCGTCCACACAGTTTTTCAATTGTCTTACGCAGGCATTTTTTGGTCAAGTTTAAAGGTTCATGATATGAGGAATGTAATTATTCTTACTCTTGACATATAATATGTAGAATTATCCATGCAGAAGATTTGCAGCAATATTATTTTATTATAATCTAGAAAAATCCAACCTTTTTAATCCTAGAATTCCCCAAAGTCATAAATTAAAGGACCAGGCACCAACAATCTGAGTGAAGGCCTGCCTTTGGACAATAAAATGGTCGACATACAATATAATGAAATGACATAATTCAAAGCAAAAAAGGTCATTGGTCAGAGAGGCCCCTCAGAATGACCTTCTGAACATCCACTCCGAGCTAAAGCAGGCTTTCCTTGCAAAGACCATCAGATTTGCACAACTCAAATACTAAAATATTTCATCTTAATCCAGGAACATTTCACACAAAGTCACAGTACTTTATGGAGTTAACCTTCACAATTTACATGATACCAAGCCTTGCTAGGTAGCCTCGCTCCTCAGCTGAACTTGTTGCTTGCTGCTTCCAGATCCTCCGTGCCATGTAGAGTCCAAGGAAGCTCGGGACTCGAAGTCCCGAGGAAGCCTCTCACTCTCTTATCTACAGTTCATACACCCAACAGGAGTTGCGAGTCCTTCTTGCAGAAGGCCTTGCAGTCCAAAACATTGACGGAACGAACTTTCTTCAAATGCCAAAGACCTCAACGCAAGGAAACACAACAACATGCAAGTATATCTCCAGATTTTTGCTCAAAGTGCTGGTGTATAAATTGAATACTTTGGGGAATCAGATTGCAAATTGATATAGACTCAAGAAGGATAAAGGCTTCTTAAGGCATTGTCAACAGACTCCATAAAGTTCATTTTCTCTGTATTGATCATTTATTTCACATTCTGTCACTAGGACTCACCAACCCGTTTCATGTTGTATGTGTTAGATTAGTTTTATGTTTAGAATAGCAATAAAGTTTGTTTGTATTCAAAGATAATTTGACTGGTATATTTTGATAAATAATCTCTTCCCTTTTTTTTTTAAAGTTTTCGCTCAAAGCTGTACCTAAATATGTATGATATTATTATAAACCATGAGAATAATATTAATACAATAGGAGAATTAATCGTAATTCTCGTATTAAATCTCATTCCTTACATTATAAATTGTGGGTGGATACAACAAGACGTTGTGTTACGATTTTAATGTTGGAGAATTTTTTTCGCATTTTTTGTCATTTATCTAATTCATAATGGTTGTCGAATGCGACTAATTCCATTATACATTTCCGTACATAATGATGTAGAATAAGGACAGTTTACATTAATTCCTAGCTCACACCTACTGTTTCCATACAAATAATGGTGGGGTACACGGCACTTTAACCCATACCGTGTATATCTACATCAACCAAATTCCCTACATATATTGGTGTGAGAATGCGGGCATTTTAACTTATCCTGTCTCACATATACTACCAAATTCTGTGTGTTCTCCCTACAACAGAAAGAGGTCATTGTACAATAAAAAACAGTACAATGTAAGTTTCAGAACTCAAAACTTCCAAAACTACAAAAAGTGCATTAGTTGAAACCAAGCTGCCAAAACAGATCATTCACTACTTCATCTAAATTGTGACCTCACACTGTGGTAGATATTTTTATCTGACCACCTCCGCAACAACACATACATGCCTACTTTACCTTTAATCACTTCAATAGCCCACCCAGTAGCACTTAGCAGTGAGATGGAAAAGAGTGAGTTGGTCAGTTAAGAGCAGAGAGCCAATTGTAACAGTGAGCGTTTACTGTCAAGTCTTAAAGGAGAAATAATTTTTCTGACCGAGGGTCAGAATGAGGGTGAAAAATGCTAAATGTTTTTACAGATATATGCAAAAACAAAAACAATTTACTAATAATACAAGTGAACATCAAGAAACATTTTAAAATAATAATAAAAAAGGCATGTCATGACCCCTTAAAAATAACTTTTCAATGCATCTCGAGACATGTGGTTTGCTCTTATTGCATTTAGCTCTTATTACAGGCGCTGTGTCTACATTTCTTTAAGGGAAAGGACAAGATTGGTGTAAACTTTCACTTACATACAGTACAGAGACAAATGTGCACTACCTTGGAAATTTTAAATGCCCTTTTATAGTGACAGAAAATATATGCCCCATTCTACTAAAAGTGCTTGCCTTAGGAGATTAATTATTAGCTGAAATAATGTAGCCAAATCCTTTATTTGTTTATTATTTAAACAGCACTAGCTGAAGTAGTTTATCTCTATGTTACTGACAGCAAAATGTTGTGGAAGGTCATCTGTAGAAAAAGCAATTGATACTTTGTTGAGGGATAAGACTACTTATTCTTTGACAGTATTTATTTGTTTCTTTTTTAGTACTGTTATTTATAAACCTCTCAGAGAGGTAATCAGATATTTGACCACAGAGATGAAGGAACTGTCCAGGATTAGATGATGACCTGTTTATCTGGGATTCCAGAGACCATGAGTGGACCTGTGAAAAACTACTAGTAAGCACTGGTGACACTGCACAGTATATACGTTTGACATTTGTGAGCTGAGCTAATAAATAGTGCACTGATAGATCCAGGGTCTGGTTGTAAAAGAAGACACTGTCCCCTGTACATTTATCTACAAGTGTTGGCTTAGATTACCAGCGCTATTATTCATATTTTCTGAGGGCATTGTCTCACAATAACACCCAACCATTTTGTTGCAAATGACAATTCATCATGTTATTAAGCTGTTATCAGCTCGCCGAAATAACGACAAGGGTGCCGCGTGAACATAACAAATGTAATAGAGTGATTTAGGATGCAAATAGCATGGAGTATCTTTACCTTGTGAACATGTTTGATTGTGTTTTTATCCACTTGAGGATTTTCAAAGAATGTGCATGTCCATATGCAGATTTCAGTGATAAAGAAATTACTTTCCGTAAATACAGATTGTAGTGCCTACGCTTTCTGATTTCATGTAGTCATTTTAGCAGGGATGGGTATCATCAGCTACCTCACGATTCGATATATCGCAATACATCACAAAATCCTCATTTGATTTCAATTTACAAGCTTTCAATTCAAAGTTGTGTATATTTTTTGGGAATTTGCGACTCCAGGGGTGGTAGTCAGCGCCAATACTCAACCAGCTTCTATGTTATTGAAATGCTCGACATTATATGAACACACAAATAGTTTAATATGAATATTGATATATTATTATCGAATCTATACAATATCGTGAGAAATAGTTTTGCGATTTATATCTATATTCAAATGTATCAACACTGCCCTACATTTTAGTTTAGAAGAACTCCAGAAAAAATGCTTGGTGACAGCACCATAATTAATTAGAATCTGCTTTTGTGATGATATGAGGCTGAGTGTGATTGCTGATGATAATAATATTAAGATCAGCATGACGTCTTTTCAGTTCTTCAGTAAAAGAAGAAGCTCATTGGTCACTTGGCTAGAAAACAAGAGCCTGTCCCCACAACAGAAACAATTTTTTTCTAACCATTTTGATTTTACAGGTGCTGGAACCATTAACTCAGCAGGGACTCCTGACTGTCAAGGGATTAATGACCTCCTGCTGACAGACGCCAATGCACGCTACACCTCTCACTTACTGGCCAGTGATAATGCAAATTAAGCTTATGTCTGAAAATTGTACCATCCTGCCAACATCTCTGCAGATGCTGAACTGAGAGTGCTGGTTTTAATTTTAGAATTTGTCTACTGCAGTACAGGAACAATATACATTGCATATAACTGAGATGAGTGTCCAATAGTCAATTATTCATTCCATCAGGCCTGATGCTGACTTTCATTCATTATGTTGCCTGTACTGTATGTAGAAAAAGTATAGTAGCATTTTACGTATAAAAAAAAAGTTGCAGTAGAAGTTTCTTATTGCATCTAAAAGAAGTCAGGATGAGGTTTAATATAGCTTTGAATTTACTTTTAAATTGAAATTTAATTTATTTTAAATTCGGCCTTTTAATTAAGTTTAAATTTAATAACTGTATTTTTCACTTTATGTTTGTTTATTAGATATGTGTAGTTTAGTTACAGTTTTTCAGGATATTTATGGATATTAATATTATGAATTTAGTGCTGCTAATGTTAACCTCTCAGTTACCATCGTAACCTCCATTCCCTGATGGAGGGACGAGAAGTTGTGTCGATGTTGTGACACTAGGGGTCTCTCTTGAGAGCCTCGGTTACCTCTTATCTTTGAGAAAAGGCCAATGAGAATTGGCAAACAGAATTTGCATGCCCCTCCCCCGGACATACAGGTATAAAGGAAGGGAAGCGTGCGTCTGTTCAGACAAGTTTTGAGCTGAGGAGCCGAGAGTAAGGTCCCGGCCATTTCAGCGGCTTAGTACAGTGTTGTGGCAAGAGGGACACATCCCTATCTAAAAATGTCACAATACTGAAAAGTGGTACGTAGACAGCTGAAGCAGGTGCAAGCAAGCTGCTGCGTGCAAAAATAGCAGGTGCATCAGACTGCACGTAACCTTCCCCAACACCCTAAAAGACGTCATATAGTTCCCCTCATCCCTGAGGGAGGGAAGCGATGTAACTAGCATGGGAGCAGGCCATGCCAGGCCTTTTCTCTCTTTATGTTTTCTCTCCATAGAGTGTTAGATGCGGCTGGGGCCATTTAACGCTATAACACGCATCGGAGAAGGCGTTTTTTTCCAATCCTATTCTTTCAGGGGGAAAAGACCCCGTGGAGACCACACCCTGCCCAGCAGGTGAGGTCAACATGTGGCAATTATGTCACATGGGCTTATCAGCAACACATGGAAGTGGCGCGGTGGTAGGTCCTGCCTCGACGTGGTGGAGCTCTACAAACACAGCGACCGAGGGGCAGAGGGAACTCTGCCCAAGGGAGACGCGGGTCACCGACAGGGGGACCGTACCGTAGAAAATACATCACAGGAGATATTGGAATAATCACAACCTGTGGAGCACCTGTTCCAGTGCAGGCAATCAGTGCCTGCGGTGGGTCTGGCTGTGAACTACCTCAGCTGAGTTCAGAGCCAGAGGGCTAGGGAAGAAGGACACCCTGGGTCCGTGTCTTGGCACACAGAACCGAGCCCAAATCAGCTGGACCACCTGAGGGTGGAGTATCCACTCTCCGCTCTGCATTACCTCACATGACAGCACGTCCGCTGTGGTGTTTAGGTCGCCCGGGACATGAGTGGAATGCAGCGACCACAGCCGCTGCTGACTCCAAAGGAGGAGATGGCGAGCGAGTTGCGACATGCGACGAGAGCGAACGCCGCCCTGCCGATTAATATACGTTGTGTCGCTGTGTTGTCTGAGCGAATCAACACGTCACAATCTAACTCTATGCTGAGAAAAGAGATGATCAGTTGAAGGGATCAAGGGAGAGCTTGATCTTTTACCAGTTTAGCCGAAGCCCTAAACGGCTGAGGTGCGTGAGCACCAGGTCCCTGTGCGCACAGAGCAACTATCGAGTGTGCGCTAAGATTATCCTGTCATTGAGGTAGTTGAGTATGCGAATGCCCTCTTCCCTTAACGGGGCAAGAGCTGCCTCTGTGACTTTCGTTAAGACGTGCAGGGACAGGGACAGACCAAAGGGGAGGACCTTGTACTGATATGCCTGGCCGTCGAAAGCGAACCTGTAGAAAGGGTCTGTGTCTTGGTAATATTGAGATGTGAATGTACTCATCCTTCAGGTTTACCGCCTCAAACCAATCTTGATGCCAGACGCATGTCAGAATACATTTCTGCATCAGCATCTTGAACAGGAGTCTGTGTAAGACCTGGTTCAGAACTCGCAGGTCCAAGATTGGCCGCAACCCACCGCCTTTCTTTAGTACGATGAAGTAAGGGCTGTAGAAACCCTTCTCCATATCCTGGAGGGACAGGCTCTATCGCGTCCTTGCACAGAAGGGTTGTGATCTCCACACGCAGGGTGGAGGCATATTTGCCCTGCACCGAGGTAACACGGACGGCGCTGAAACGGGGCGGGTGGAGATTCCTGGCCAGCCACCACGACAGGTTGGAAAGTGTAAGCCACGTGTCCAAGCTCCGGGCGAGGGGCAATAAGGGGCCGATCACGTGTTATCATGTCAGGGAGCGTTGCTTCATCACAAGGTGGCTGTGCTGAGGAGAGGATCGAAGTACTTACCTTGCTCCATGTACCCGGCCTGGGGCGGGTAGGTGACTGAGGAGGAGGTTCTGTAGTGATGACCTCTAGACACGTCACCACCTGCCGGCCTGAGGCGCAAGTGTGGTGCAGTCAGGCACGTGAAGACGGAGGGTCTATGTCCATGGGGGCTCGACTGCAAGTGCGTAAAAAGACACATCTTTAAAAAGACATCAATGTGTTTACTCTTTTAGAGAAATATATAAATACTCTTTTAGATGGCTGTCAAAGCGCTCAGGGGCGTAGTCTGCACTGGCGTGCAGAAGAAGAGAAAAGCAGCTGAAATGCGCCGTATTTCCAACAGCGTATGCTCTTTAGAGGTGAGTGGAACAGCCGTGGGTTTTACTCTGAAACACAACCGCTCAGCTCCGAAAAAATCTGTCTGAACAAATGCACACTTGCTTCCCTTTATACCCGTATGTCCAGGGGAGGGGCATGCAATTCTGTTCGCCAATTCTCATTGGCCTTTTCTCAAAGATAAGTGGTAACTGAGGCTCTCAAGAGCGAGCTCACTACATTGACACAATATTGAGTGAGTAACAGAAGGGGAACTGTATCTGTACAATATCTTTAAATATGTTTAAAGGCATTGAAAGTTTCAGGACCATCTAGTGCTATCTATATCTAGTGGCGTTTTTTTGTTAATTAAAGGCAGGTTGTAAATGTTTCAGATTTTATAAACTGTTTTGGATAAAAAAAATTATATTCTGATATTCTGTTTTGGATTCATGAAAGTATATTTTTGTTTATTTATATATATATATATATATATATATATATATATATATATATATATATATATATATATATATATTTAAAATGAGTAATATTCTTTTAATAAATTTTTTTTGTTAATGAAACCAAGTAACACAGGTTGCAAAATGGGTGCATACTTGTTGCACAGAGTCTCAAACTGAAAGCAGTTTCTGATTTCTGAAATATTTCGTTCTGTCAGATCAGTAGATTCCTTGTTGCATTTACACTAGGGTAGCAACGAGAAGCATCTAGCAAACAGCGTTAAAGTATCTTTGTTGCAGGCTTTGAAATAATAATTTCTCTAAGAAACAGTCTCATATGCTTGATTTACTGCTAGATTATCAAGTCAAGTGGTTTTTATTGTCGTTTCAACCATATACAGTTAGTACAGTACACAGCAAAACGAGACAACGTTCCTCCAGGACCATGGTGCTACATAAAAACAACAAAGGACCAACACAGGACCACATGAGACAACACAGCAAAATAAAATACCTATATAAAATACCTATGTATACCTATATAAAGTGCACGTGCAAACGTGTGCAAAGTATGGGACAGTACAACAAATTACTGACAATGAGCAGGACAATAGACACAGTGCAGCGCCGACCAGTACTCAGTAGTGCAAAAAACATAAACATAACATACTATGAGATAGTGTTCTATGCACATAGCAGTTATTGAGGTAGCAGACAGTTATAAAGTGACAGTAATTAAAGTGCAACTCAGGACACGTGTGTGTGTGTGTGTCAAACCAGTCTCTGAGTATTGAGGAGTCTGATGGCTTGGGGGAAGAAGCTGTTACACAGTCTGGCCGTGAGGGCCGAATGCTTCGTTACCTCTTGCCAGACGGCAGGAGGGTAAAGAGTTTGTGTGAGGGGTGTGTGGGGTCCTCCACAATGCTGGTTGCTTTGCGGATACAGTGTTTTTTGTAAATGTCTTTGATGGAGGGAAGAGAGACCCCAATGATCTTCTCAGCTGTCCTCACTATCCTCTGCAGGGCTTTGCGGTCCGCAAAGTACTGGAAGGCACCTGCCATGTTTTTATGAAACTCATTGCACCCAACTTATTATTACCTCTATGCTGCTGAAAGACAGAATACTTCCTTGGTGTTGGAAGAGACAGATAATTTTGCATGATCTTCTGCCAAGCCCATGATGCTTTGCCATTTTAGTTCTGCTGCACATTTTTCATCAGGTGTGCGTGAAGTTGGAGTGTGTAATTAGTGGCTCCCATGCTCTGAATGCCACCATTAATTATGCTGAGTATTAATGAGAAGTTATCATGTACAAAGTTTCAAAAATCCACACCTCATTTATCTCCATGGCATCTCGGCAGCCTGACTAATGCAGGATGTCACAAGGCTGGAGTTTAATTAAATACTTAATGCAAGACTCAGTGAGTCCCACCTCATTCCAGACTGATCTTATTTTGAAATCAAAATGTATAGGTTGACTTTTATTTAGCAAAGATTGGTCTATGCTGACCAAAATTTTATAAACTGCCCCCAGTGGTCAAAGCGCTAAGTGTTGTTGGGTGTTTGGGCACATGTGAGCTCCGTTTTGCTGGTAAAATGTCTAGGGTGAGGTGGTCGGGATTTGGAGTGGGAGGTGGTTGGTGGTAGGGTGGAGCGCCAAAAGGGAGTTGTAAAATTAGCTGTTTTCAGCTGTGCAGATTGTAATACATTGAAGAGAAATTCATATTTTTTAAACTGTACCCCCCAAACCTAAATGAAGCTGTCAGTGGAGTAAAAATGTAATGTAAAGTTCTCCCACACTGCTAACACAACATGTTTCCAGTTGTACCACAAAGGTTGACACCTTGAATTAACATGCATTTCATATCCGAATAGTATCCGGATATTCTTTAGCTGGATTGTATTCACACCTTGCAGTTAAATGGGTTTCCACTGTGATCGGATAGAGGTCCGATCAGAATTACCTTCACAAATGGGAAAATGCTACTTTACATTAGAGCCTGTGGTAACTGAAAATTCTTCATCTTTTAGGCAATTTTAAAAACATTGGGTGATAATTCAAAAGTTTTCTATAGCGTTTTATCAGGGTTTTCCCATAATTGAACATTTTCAATGCTAAAGATACATTTCGGGTCACCGAAGCAAATTAAAGGATATTTGACTCACACTCTGTGCTTGGCTAAATATGCTTCATCTGAAACGCGCAATTGAAGCCAAATTTCGTGTGACACGCATGATTAGAAAACATGGAGAGATGCTAGAGGGGTTTTGAGGAGATTCCCTGGGAAGAGTCTAGGTTGTTCTTGGAATGGAAGAGTCCTTCTTCCAATTAAGAATTATGGAAGCCACTGTGCTCTTGGGAACCTTAAATGCTTTATTTTTTTGTAGCTTTCCCCAGATCTGTGCCTCGACACTGAGCTCTGCAGGCAATTCCTTTGACCTCATGGCTTGGTTTTTGCTCTGATATGAATTTTCATCTGTGAGACCTTTTATAGACAGGTGTGTGTCTTTCCAAATCATGTACATTCAGTTGAATTTGTCACAGGTTGACTCCAATCAAAGTGTAGAAACATCTCAAAGATGATCCAGAGAAATGGGATGCACCTGAGCTAAATTTCAGTTTTTTTTTCTATTTTTTTTCTATTTTTAGAAATTTGCGAAGTTGGTTTTTGCTTTGTCATTATGGGATATGGAGTGTATATTGATGTGAATAAATAAATAAATACAGTTTTTCAAGCATAAGTCTGCAACATAACAAAATGTGAAAATGTTTGTTTATTGTGTGTTCTTTCATTGGTTCATTTATTTGTGTTTGGGTTTATTCATTTAATTGTTCATTCATTTATTTGTTTTTGTGTGTTCATTCAGTTTTTGCTCATTTATTTATTTGTTTGTTCATTAATTTATTTGTTTTGTGCATTCATATATTAATTTGGTTATTTGTGCTTTTTGTGCTAATTCATTTATTCAGTTGTTTTTTATTTTTATTTGTGTGTGTGTGTGTGTGTTTGTGTGTGTTCCTTCATTAATTTGGTTGTTTTTTGAGTGTGTTCATTCATTAAGTTGGTGTTTTTTGCATTTGTTTTTATTCATTCATTCTTTATTTTTTAATTATTATTAATTATATTTATTTGAATGAACATGCTTCCTTAGGCTTAGCCATTTGCCCACTGAGATTCTGTTTAATTTTGTCTTTCATCTAGAATTCTGTGCATCAAATTTAGACACTTTTTTAAACATTTATAAGAATGCACTCATGAAAGTCAAGTAGGCTCAAAATTAGCGGCGAATTGGATTTTTACAACAAATAAACGATTGGGGGGAAACTGTGCAATTTGACTTGCTAAGAGGAAGTTACAGTCTCTGCCAGAGCTAATTATTCTCCTTACTGGGTCATGGCTCTTTAAGTACATGTGTGGAGCTCGAGTTTGCACCCTTCTAGCATGAGTAGGTTTCCATTATGCTCAAAACATGAAAATGATGAGCCATATTAATTTTGCACTAAATTTACTTAATTTTTATCTGGTCAAAACATTGTTAGACTGGCATTGCAACATGCTGGGAGTCATTTTTGTAGACGTTTTAAAGTTGTGTTATGTTCACACACTTGCAACTGTGTGCTTCTATCCTGGATTAATCCTAATTAATGATTACCTAAATAGACTGAAGTTGTTAAAATATAAGGAAATGTAGTTGTTAAAATGAAAGGAAAAATGTTTGCATGAAATTTCATTCAATTAAACTCTCTTGCATAGCAAATGGGTCTCACACATTTTGGACTTGTGAACAAAGCATTTCTGTCCATTTTAGATTCAGACCTTCAACAGTTTGGATGATTACAAAAAAAAAAGAAAAAAATATATAAGAAAGGAAGAAAGATAAAACTTTGAGATCTGTACTTTGTTTTGCTCTCAAATCTCAATTAAATTTGAGCTGGTTGCCTAATTAGTTACGTTCTGTACATCATAGAGAAGTAATTTTGTTTTGTTATGGATTAAATGTTTTAATGCAAGTGAGGTCATGTGTTTAGAATATCAAGACCAGTATCTTTATAAACAAGTGTTGTTAATGAGTCCCATATCTTGACATCAAAGTTTTTGATGACGATATAGCATGTGAATCTGGACTGGTGCTCATTAGAATCTCAAACAGCTGAATATCTAAAATGTGTATAGAACAGCTGCTCAATTCATCATGTTATGATTTCCATTCATACTTCAAATTAGCAAAACAACTAATTATGTATGACTTTTTGGGGTCAAATGAAATAATTACTCAATTGCGTGTAGTTTTTGTTGGTCTAGTCTGGTATATGTGATATCAGGAATGGGCAGAAATTTGAAATGTCGACTATTCAGCTAAATGCACAAGAATGCCAAGGTTTCCCACAGTGGTCACTGTTGATCAGAAATCATTTTAAATTGGAGAGAAGAGAGGGAAAAACATTTAGCATCAGGAGGGATGTGCAAAATATTTGAGCAAGCTCTCGGAAGTCTGTGTTAAACAAGACTATGCGAGTAGACATATTACTAAACTGTGCAGATAAATGTTGTGTCGAAAACAATTGAACAATTGAGGAATAACTGTGTAAAAAAAAAGTTAAATGAGATATCTATATTAATGTTTGAATCAATGTGAAATTGTTAAAATGGTTTGGAATGAAAAATCAAGCTGAGTTTAGACATGTTTTCCTCTATTGAAAGGCATATACTGTATGTCTCATCAGCCTTGAAGATTCTGCCATTCAACTCTCTCTTTGTGTTTTATGAAATTTCTCTCACAAGTGTAATATCTGGTTGCATACACTAGAGATCCAATGTGTGAAATTCTGTAATGCATCTCAAAAGATCAATAGTGCAAGATTCAATCAGACTTCAACTTAAAGATTGAATTTGTTTTTGAGCCTCTCTACAGCAGTTTATCTGTACGGTTGCATGGGGAAATGTTATGTGTATGGTATCAGGTTTTTGTTGCTAGGGTATAACTAGTTAAATTTAGCAGCCAACTACGAGAGAAAGTCCCAACATGTTTGTAGTTAAAAACTCCATTAGATCAACTGAAAATGAATATTTTCTCATTTACTCTCCTTCATGCTGTCCCATATGTGTATAGCATGCTTTCTTCTGCTGAAGACAAATTATGATTATTTATAACAAAATATCTCAGCTCTGTGGACGAGAGACAGATCAATATTTAAGTAATTTGCTTTTATACCATAAATCTCCACTTTCATTTTCAGATGTGAAAGTGGAGATTAAGAGTAAAAAAATGACAAATATTGATCTGTCTCTTGTGCTGTGTTGATCTGTTCTTTACACCTATCATATCACCTCTAAAGACATAGTTTAACCACTGGAGTCATATGGATTCTTTTTTTTTTTTTTTTTTTTGCGTCATTTATGTGCTTTTTGGAGCTTAAAATTTCTGGCCACTATTCACTTGCATTGTTTGGACCAACAAAGCTGAGACTTTCTTTTAAAAAGCTTCATTTGCATTCTGCAGAATAAAGAAACTTGTCACAGACATCTGGGATGGCATGAGGGTGAGTAAATAATGAGAGTATTTTTATTTTTGGGTCAACTATACATTTAGTAATTATTTTAAACATACATTTTTTACCAGTTAGATATTCTGATATAGATCAGTTCTGTTCTGTTGTCACTGTGATTACCAACCAACAAACACCACGAGTGTTCAACATCATATACATCAGAGATGTGTTCATAAACAAGAGCGATATATTCAAAATGAGTACCAAAAGTACTTCAGTGACAAGTCATAAAGATTTGTTCAAGTAATAGTTTTGACATTTTAATCTTCAGAAAATCAAACTTAAGCACTCATTTGTATTGTATCTGTATGTATAGTGTCTAAAAAGATTATCTTGCCAATATATACTGTATATAAATTATACATGTGTGTATTTTTTCAGAAATAACAATGTAATTACTTGCCTAAAATATATTAATTCAAGATTCTTGCAGATCTTTCCCCCCCTTTCACAAATCCCAGCTGCCTCCGGGTCTGAGACCGTCAACCTATGCATCTTATCACGTTGCTTGTTGAGAGTGTTCCCATGGAGACATAGCGCGTATGGAGGCTTCACACCATCCACCAAAGCATCCACGCTCAACTCACCACGCGCCCTACCGAGAACGAACCACATTATAGCGACCACGAGGAGGTTACCCCATGTGACTCCACCCTCCCTATCAACCCGGCCAATTTGGTTGCTTAGGAGACCTGGCTGGAGTCACTCAGCATGCCCTGAGATTCATTCGAACTAGTGAACTCCAAGGGTGGTAGCCAGCGTCTTTACCATTGAGCTACTCAGGCCCCTGATAATTAAAAAAAAATAACAATAAAATATGCATATTCTATTTGTAGTTGTCACCCGACTTATTTATAGATTGCACTGTACAATGCTTAAATGATTGGTATGGCTAAACAGAGTAGCACCAGGTAACAGCTGTCCATTCAAGGTTCAAGTGTTGACTTGCTTCCCACTGTTTGCATCCCGGTTACACTGTTTCTGCACTATTTATAGATTTTACCTTTTACTCTTTCCACCCTCTCAGTGAGAAATCATAATTAGTACTGTACATTGTTGTTACTCATGTTTGATCTTGGCCTGCAAACGCACACATCCGCTCAGCATCTGCGCTTTATGTTGACATGTTTGATGCATACACACAGAGAACATCTGACTCCTCCAAATGAGATCACAGAGAATAGTTAGATGTGACATGAGATGGAAGGTATGAATTAGAGCTCAGGAACTCTGTAGGAGCTCTGAGTCATCAGCAAGTGCAATGAACAGCGCAATCATATGACCAGACCCTGGAGCACTAATTAAATCGGCTTGAAGCTGTGGCAAATTAAAAGGGGAATAAATTAAAGTAATTTACTTGTCGACCCTCCACCTACCTGCCATGTGAAATGAAGGGTTCACTGCAACCTTTCACCTTTACTTCCAGCTGTTAAGGGTTATTGCAGTCACACAGATGAAATCCATTGACAGGTTCTGATGGTGTGCACAGTCAGTGAGTCAAGTTCAAAGTTTCTCAGTATGTGTTTTCTTAAGACATTGCAATGATTGTGGTAGGCTTCATGTTCCCTAGTGCTTTTCTCGCACTGCAATGTTATCAGGAGTTTACACTCCATTAATTTATGGAGTGGAGCTGTCTCTGTCCACAACATTGGCACAAACAAATGTAGATCCTTCGTGCTATACATGCAAACACAAGCATTTATTCTTGTAAATGTTCTTAAACAACTTGTGTTTTTGGACTACAAATTAGATATCTGCCAATGAAAGTAAAAAGTACACATTACCAAGTCTTTCTAATAGATATCTAAGTGAATTTCAGTTTTATAGATTTAGTTTTGATCTGCAGATTATGACAAACCCCTATGGAAACTTAGGCAAGCAATTTGCCTGATAAATAATGAATTGATCATGTCAAGACCAAACTCAAAAACTGGCATAATCGTAAGATTTGCTTTTTTATTCCCCTACAGACTAACAAATCAACAAATAGAATTTAAAATTGATAATATTAGGGCATCACATTTTAGTTCACCTAATTTCCAACTGTTTATTTTAAGAAAATAAATTTGGTTTCTCATTCCATATTTATTTATGCTTTTCAAATGACTGATGCATTTCAATAACCTGTAATTCCTTCCCCTCGTCTCATTTCAAACCCTAATGTTTTCTCTCTTCTGTTATACACAAAAGTAATTTTCCTATTAAAATCATGTCATTGATGGTTTGGTATATCTGATAACATCCTTCTTTTCAACATGGTATGGTAAATCTAAGACCATATGTGTACATATATATGTAACACTTTACAATTAGTTTGTATACATTAATATTAGACAACATAACAGTTAATATAAACTAGCAATGAGCAGTACATTAACATGTATAAATGTATTAATTTATACATGTTCTAATACATGTAGTTTATTTTTAAATGAACATTAATCATTGTTAGTTCTGTAATGATACCCAATGTATTAACAATGTTAAAGTATAGAACTAAATATGCTACCCATTTATCTCTATTATAGATTGGGAAGGTCAAAATACCTTCTCAAAACCAGAGACTATTTAGCCCGAGATGGAGCGCTTGTATTAAAATGAATGGGAGAAACTGGAATGCCCAATATGTCAGATGTAGAAAAGGAAGTCCCACCCTACAGGTAAAAAAGCCAGTCATCTTGTCGAGTTGACAGACGTAACCTGTCAGTCAACTCGAGGACGTGCACAATTTATGATACCATTGTTGTCAGATTTTACAGTTGATTCAAAATATGTTCTTTGATCATCTTGACCAACCGTTTTGGAGATTTCTGTCTTTGCCTATTCATGAGCTGTCCGGAAGCATTTCAAAGATGGCCCCCAAGTGGACTGACCTTGAAAGGGACTTTGCTAAAAACTCCTTAACTTGAATAAGCACATTGTTGTGAATTCTACATAACTTGACAGATGATCACTGCTCATTTTGAGAGCTCTTACACTCCAGTGTCTGTTGTTAGATGGTTGTGCAAGATTCTCATAAAGATCATATTTGCCATTTTGGTCTCCTTTAAAGCATGTGTTAACAGGGTGAGCATGATAACTTGCTACTTGAAAAATTATATATTATCTCACTTACTGGCTACAGTCTGACCTGTTTATTCCATGGTTTGAACAATCATTCTCTCAGTGTTACCCCAGCAACAAATACAGCCTTTTAGGATTATTTTCTGCCTTCTTTTTCCAAGGCTGTCTGCTTTGGCTTGTGATTGAACTTTGTGTGCGAATTTACTTTTTCTAGAGTAAAATTCACTGCGAGGATGCATTTTCACAATTTTTATGGTGAGTTCAGTGGATGTGTGTACGCAACATGTATTAAAATGGGGCTCTCTTGCACAAGATTTATTTTCTTTTAATGCCACAGTTTAGGGGGGCACCAGAGCATGTCATGGGGGGCACAGAGATTGATAATAAATTCACCAAGTGAAATCAAAGCAAACATAAATACTATAAAAAATTAAATATGAAGATTAAAATGATTTGCTTAATAGACCATTGTCCAGCTTAATCATTAATTCATACAAATATTCTGTCTCTGTAGATATGTTATATCAAGAGAGAAAAGATACTAGAGTTTGAGTAATCAACTCGTCATCTGGCAGGTAGTATTTTTATTTGTGTGTGTGAGAAATACAGCATAATACATGGTTAATTTTTGTATTGTAATTATGATAGGCAATTCAGATCCTCGCTGATGATGTAAGTGGACGATGTAAGTGTCTAGGATGCAGAAAATCCCAAACAAAATCACAACATTCTATTATAACGAGTTCAACATGATATCGGATGGACGTGTTTGTGACAAGTGCAGTTTCAGTTTTGGACAGAGATTGGCTCATGCAATGCGACTTCATCACATATATAGGCTAAAAGAGTTAAGTAATCTCATTGTCATGAGGACAAACTGTATTTTTATTTTTATAAAAATAATGCTAAATATTGTATCATATTATAAACATATTGTCGTTGCAGTCTCTAGGCACGGTCATGATTTCAAGCTTGATTACACTTTATAGTGCTTGACACATGCGCACATCGCTAGATGGCACTACAGTTTAATCAAGCTTTGTTGAAATATTAGCCCTGTCCCAAATGGCGCACTTCATGCGGACTTTCGGTCTCGTGGACTTAAATTGCGCGTGCTCGCTGAGTCTACGAGTCCGTAGGCCGTCCCATTTAGCATTTTAACGCTCTGAAGTGTGCTCAGCAGCGCCCCCTTTGTACCCTTGAAGCGGTCTTCCATGAAGCCCGCATAGATCCAGGCTTCACGCACTTCAAGTACCCAGGAGTCCTTGCGAAAGGCCAATCAGACAACTGGTGTGAAGAGCGCTTTAGCTCACGGACACAGACAATTGATAACATGGCTGAGAAGAAAATATTTAAGTGTAAGTATCATTATGGTTTTTATGACTGTGTACATTTTACCAGTTGTTACCTACAGTTTATACAAACATTATGGTCATCGACCAGTGGTTGATGTCTCAAACATAGTAATAGCGCGCTGAATAATAGGCTGAATGCATAACGATTCATTATATAGAACCGAATGGCAGGGCTTTACTGAGTCATATGTAAGTGAAGTATGGATATTTAAACCTGTAAATTAAAACGACATAAAAAAAACAAGGTACACATAAAAAATATAAAATACATATATATATATAAAGAAAAAAGAAAATTAAACAGTAAATCAAATAATAATGACTTAATGCATTAACGACTTTTGACAAGTTATATGTTTATCTACAAAGTCAATAACATTTACTTGCTTACCCTTTCCTCCGTGCATAACATCAGCATTTGTATGCATGAAAAATAATCTTGTCTTCTATGACGTCGGAGCGTATAAATGTGATTTCTCTGCATGGCAAGCCATCTCGCAAACACAATAGTAAAAACAACAACAATAGGCAGCATATTTCCCCGAACCGAACCTGCAGCTCTTGTCCAACAATAACCACGCTTCACGATCGAGTCTGTCCCAAAAATACTTCTCAATGCGCCCTTGTGGACTTGCGCGAGGGGCCCTATAAGTCTGCACTACATGACGTCACCGAAGTGTGGACTCTGAGGAAGTCCACAAGTCCGGAGTGTGCCATTTGGGACAGGGCCATTGATCGCCAAGGAGACTGCTGTCAAGATGCAGAGTGAGAGTTATATTTTGGTCTGTTCTCACCCAAAACCAAGTGGATCATTTTAGAAGACATTGATAAAACCACTGGAGTCCAATGGATTATGTTTATGTTGACTTTATCTCCTTTTTAGAGCTTCAAAGGCCTGAAAAACTACAGAGCTGAGATATTCTTCTAAAAATCTTAATTTGTGTTCTGCAGAAGAAAGAAATTAGAACGCATCTTAGATGGCATGAGGGTGAGTAAATATGAGAGAATGTTTCATTTTTAGGTGAACTAACCTTTTAAGGAAGCAGTAGTATGAAAAGTGCTGCATTACAAAGTTTCAGTTGTATCAGGAAAAATATTATCCAAGACAGATATGCAACAAGAATAAAATATATATACATTTTTTTTTTTATGAATGTATGGTCAAGTGTTCATGGAAAAGATTTGTCTTTAGCTCCTTTTTGAAGAAAGAGTGGGAGTCTGCTTCACGATGGTGTTGGGAAGCTCATTCCATCAATGAGGTACAGTGATGCCGAAAGGCAGTGAAAGTGATTTGGCGACTGCAGGCTTCTGGTGGGAACGCAGATCTGCAGGAATGATTTGCCAGCAGCCATTTGCTCTGCAGCTCTGCCTGGTTACCCATTGAAGCTAAGCAGGGTTGAGCCTTGCCCGTACTGTACCTGGATACTCCTGGGAAAAACTAAGGTTGCAGCTGGAAGAGGTGTTAGTGAGGCCAGAAGGGGGTTCTCACCCTGTGGACTGTGTGGGTTCTAATGCCCCAGTATAGTGGTGGGAACACTATACTGTAAAAAAGGCATTGTCCTTCGGATGAGACATTAAATTGAGGTCCTGACTCTCTGTGGTCATTAAAAATCCCAGGGCACTTTTTGTAAAGAGTAGGGCCCTGGTGTCCTGGCCAAATTTCCCCCATTGGCCCTTATCTATCATGGCCTCCTAATAATGTCCATCCCTGAGTTGGCTACATCACTCTACTCACCTATCCATCATTAGCTTGTGTGTGGTGAGCGTACTGGTGCACTGTGGCTGCCATCGCATCATCCAGGTGGATACTGCTCACTAATGGTGGTTGAGGAGATTCCCCCTATACTATGTAAAGTGCCTATGAAAGTTATATATAAATGTAAGGAATTATATAAACGTAAGGAATTATTTGATGTTAGCTGAAAGTCACATTCAAATCAAATAATTCATGCAAAAAATTAAGCAGTTCTCAAATCAAATGCTGCACGTTTGACAACGTGCTATTTGGTAATGAGACATGTAAGAATCTGTGTCGTTTGATGTCTTTGATGATACGACTGGATATTACAAACACGTCACAATATGATGCGTATCGCGATACTTGTATCACAATTAATTACTTCACGAGGCATCATGACATCATAATTGAATCGATTGAAACAGCACTAAACACATAAGAGACTAAATATTTGACCAAATCAGGGGGCAGGAATAGGCTGGTTAGCAGGTCCCCATTAGCCCCTGCTGGTAGATGCAGTAACTAAACCCTCCATTGCTTAATTGAATGTATCCCCATTGAAAGCCATTAAAAAAACAACAATGAATTCTGACAAATACATATTTTTCTGGTGACTGACTTATACTGGCAGGCTACTAAAAGCCTGAAATTGACTTGTTTTTTCATGTCTTGTACTATTGACGTCACAGCTCATTCACAATCTGAGCCTGAAGCGTAAAGCACCAAACCAGCACTCACTCGAGTGAGGTTGGAACAAACCTAACTCATGCATCCTTGTTTGACACAGAAAGAGTAGACGATAAGACACTTGTTCCCAACACATGTGCATATCTTATGCATTTAAAGCCTTAGTAATCTGATAAACAAACGGGAACTCATTGATTTTACTGTCTTGTGTCATTGTTATAAAAAAATATTGATTATAGCAACTTGTTAAATAATAATAGATTTAAACCATAATTTATGATACATAAATCTTGAATTATGTCTTTAAGACAGCTTTTAATTGTGCTAATTGCCACTCTGGTCTGGTGTAAAATTCCATAGGTAATTTATTTATAGTAATTTTTATTTAATATTTAAATCTTTTTTTATATGAAGCTCCACTTTCAATTTCACTTTCAGAATGTGAAAGTGAAAGTGGTGATTTAATAAAAAAGGACATAAATATTGATCAGTTTCTTACCCACCCCTATTATACAACTTTTAAAGACATCGATTTTACCACAGGAGTAATATGGATTACTTTTATTCTGCCTTTATGTGATTTTTGGAGCTTGAAATGTCTGACCAACATTCACTTGCATTGTGTGAACCTGTGAACCTGTGAGCTGATATATTTTTCTAAAAATATTTGTTTGTGTTCTGCAGAAAAAAGAAAGTCATACACATCTGGGATGGCATGAGGGTTAGTAAATAATGAGAGAATTTTCATTTTTGGGTGAACTCTCTTTAAAGACATTAAAAACACTTTAGTATGATTTTCTGTAAAGCTTCTTTGAAACGATGAATATTGTGAAAAGCACTATACAAATAAAAATTACTTGAATTGACTAAAAGAGAAAAAGTTAATCTACAGGTTCAGTTTTAATCTCTCTTGCGCCTCATTGAAGTGTTTCTGACCACACTGAGTTAGGACTTATTTAGACGATCTGCTTCTTCATTACTAACATTTTGAAGGTGATATGAATACATAAATGGATGAATACAGATATCGATACAGGCATCTAAGGTATTGATACAATATAGTGAAAAAAGGTATCAAAATATGTCAATATGAGTGTATCACCAAAGCTGTTACGAATGCGGACGGAGGCACACAAAGGTTGAGGATCCAAATGCGAGTTTCTTGGACAGAACAACCACGATGGGTAAAAATGAAAGCAAAACACAAAAACGCTGGAACACTGGAACTAGGAACTCGGGCATGGAAGCGAACATCAACATTTAACAAACGACAAGGTAATGGAGGAACGGTCAGGGTTAAATACACACAAGGCAGGATGATTACCAACAAGACACAGGTGAGAACAATGACAGTGAACACGAACGCTAACAAGGAGACTATGGAGTTAAATAAAGAACAAAAGTGAAAACTAAGGAGCAAGGTGAAACACGACAGGGTAATACATGACATAGCCCCCCCTCAAAGGATCGGATCCCAGACGATCCTAAAAACAAACATGCAAAAAAAACAAAACCGAATCGTCCAAGGAATGAGGGGGGACTGGCAGACCACGGAGAGCACAAGGGGACACCAGACAATCCAGGGGGGGACAAGGGGCAGATAGGTAGACCAAGGGGGCACAGAGGGCAGACAGGCAGTCCAAGGGGGCACAAGGGGCAGACAGACAGTCCAAGGGGGCACAGAGGGCAGGCGAGCAGTCCACGGGGGCACAAGGGGCAGACAGACAGTCCAAGGGGGCACAGAGGGCAGGCGAGCAGTCCACGGGGGCACAAGGGGCAGACAGACAGTCCAAGGGGAGCACAAGACGGGGACTGGGTCAGGTGGCCTGGGAGCTGGCCACAGGACAGGGACAGGTTCAGGGGGTCTGGGAAGTGGCCAAAGGACAGGGAGAGGTTCAGGAGGCCTGGGAGGCTCTGGAGGCGGAGACCTGGAAGGCTCAGGAGGCGGAGCCGATGGAGGTGGCGCCATAGGAGGCTCTAGAGGCGGAGACCTGGAAGGCTCTGGAGGCGGAGCCGATCGAGGTGGCACCGTAGGAGGCTCTAGAGGCGGAGCCGATGGAGGTTGCGCCGTAGGAGGCTCTAGAGGCGGAGCCGATGGAGGTGGCGCCGTAGGAGGTTCTAGAGGCGGAGACCTGGAAGGCTTGGGAGGCGGAGCCGTAGGAGGCTCAGGCGGCGGAGGCGAGGGAGGTGGCTCTAGAGGCGGAGCCGATGGAGGTGGCGCCGTAGGAGGCTCTAGAGGCGGAGGTCTGGAAGGTTCTGGAGGTGGAGCCGAGGGAGGTGGTGCCGTAGGACGCTCCAGAAGCGAAGCACTGGAAGGCTCGAGAGGCTTGAGAGGCGGAGCCAAGGGAGGCTCAGGAGACGGAGCCGTAGGAGGCTCAGGGGGCGTGGCCGCAGGAGGCTCAGGGGCGGAGCCGCAGGAGGCTCTGGGGGCGGAGCCGCAGGAGGCTCAGGAGTCTCTGGGAGAGGAGCCGTAGAAAGCTCGGGAGGCGGAGCTCTGGAAAGCTCGGGAGGCGGAGCTCTGGAAAGTTCGAGAGGCGGAGCTCTGGAAAGCTCGGGAGGCGGAGCTCTGGAAAGCTCGAGAGGCGGAGCTCTGGAAAGCTTGGGAGGCTCGGAAGGCGGAGCTCTGGAAAGCTCGGGAGGCGGAGCTCTGGAAAGCTTGGGAAGCTCGGGAGGCGGAGCTCTGGAAAGCTCGGGAGGCGTTGGCTCTTGGATGGTCATGGCTGCTGACGCTGGCTCAGGGACGGTCGAGGCTACAGGCGTAGGTTCACTGCTGTCGGAGGCTACAGGCGTAGGTTCACTGCTGTTGGAGGCTACAGGCGCTGGCTCACTGACATCGGAGGCTACAGGCGCTGGCTCACTGACATCGGAGGCTACAGGTGCTGGCTCACTGACATCTGAGGCTACAGGCGCTGACTCACTGACATCGGAGGCTACAGGCGCTGGCTCATTGACATCGGAGGCTACATGCGCTGGCTCATTGACATCGGAGGCTACTGGCGCTGGCTCACTGACATCGGAGGCTGTGACATTGACATCCATCTTGCCCTATAGGTGCCATATTTGATTTGAAACATGAATAATGACTTACATTTTTGTTTGTTCCTCACACAAAGGTATCGCATTGCTACAGAAGAAATTAATGTTGCTTTAATGCAGTTTTTGATGCTTGACAGATATGGGTCACTATGAAGAGTCTTATGGAATAGAGCTGTGTATAGATTCTTCAAAATTCTCCTTTTGAGTTTTATGGGGGGAAACAGTGACATGGGTTTTAAACAACATATGGTTGAGTGGGCTAAATAATGATGACATTTTCTTATTTTGGTTGTTTCTCTGGTTTTGCAGTGGATGTTTGCTTGGCCTTTTAACAGAAAATTGTTCAACACATGGTGCCAAATAGGGTGTTTTCTTGAGGTGATATTAAGGCCAACTGGAAGTGATGAGTTATTGATGTGCCTTTAAAATCTCGCAGTGTAAACGTGATTAATGCTCATGTATTTTTTCAGTACTTATTGAAATTAGATTGCTGAAATCATCAAATAGACATGACGTAATGTAGCCACATTTATGTACATCATCAACATAGATGTATTCCCTGTCTCCTTCAGGATTTTTATAGCCTATATGTTCATGCTGATATCCAGAGTTGTTAATCTTATGGCATCATGCTGAGGGGAGTATTTACCTTTATTGTGATGCAGCTAAAGACTATGGCCGGTTTGATAATTAACACACTGATTGCTGTAAGTTAGGTCTAACTCACTTTTATGACATCCTCCGCTCTACTCCAGTCTTCAATTTGTGTGGGCAATATTTGTGAAGCTAAACTAGTTCAACTACACTACAATATTCTAACAAAATATAAATAACTATATTGAAGCTATATGCTATAATAGGCATTAAATAGGCTTTATGATTACATTTATTTTAGGGATTTAAAAAATATCATATTGTACAATACAACACTCTCAATACGATAGTGTATGCATCGTTCGATACATAAATAAATGCAGGAGAAGCAGCGCTAAGCACTCACAGCCCAGTAGTATGTGAGTCTTAAATCGGATCAAAAGTCGAATTGAGAGCTAAATGATCTATGGCAGGTAGACTGTAGCGTACAGCTTGTCGAATTAGCCAAACAATGGTGTCATGTTCCGGTGCTACATCAAACATATTGTTTTATTTATGCCGACTTAACCATGCAAACTGGCAGAACTTGCAAAAAATATGAGGAAGAAACACAGAAGCAGCAAGTCAGCCTCATTTAACAGACGTCTCCCAGTTGACATGGAGCACCATTACATGCAAAGCAAGATGCTGATGACAATCAAAACCCAGCTTATTAAAAAATGTATGACAACGTGGCTTTATTTTTAGTTTATTTTTATTATATACTGTATAGTGCATTTAAAAGTACACTTTAAAGGTTCCATTCTATCAAAAGAACACTATAGGGGTTCTTTGAGCCAGGTGGAAAAGTTCTATATACAACCTCTTAAGGGTTCCCAACATTTTGAATGAACATGTTAATTAAATAGTTCTTATAGATACTATATTACTAAGAAAGTGAAACAACCATTTAAAAGACATTTAAGTTTTAAATAAAGCATTTTTATTAGTTTGTATTTACTAGAACACAAGCAATAATGAACAAAATTAACAATTCAATAGTTATGAAAATTGACTTAATAATTCCACAGGTTTGTAATAATAAGCTAAAAGTGCACACCATATGAATGATGGATGTGATGATGCCTTTAAGTATGTGAAACATTTAATAGACCTGCTGTCAGTATGCAGAGTAATAAAAAACAAAGAAATTGGTATCTCTAAATTTGATCTTAAAATATGAATAGGAGTGTTGTGTTTTATCTGTATAAAGATGGTCAAACTACTAATGCTGCTCTCCAGAGTCACTGCAAACAGAAATTAACCATTATTTAGTATCATAAAAACCTTGATGCAATGCAAAATAATGAGAAACAACAGAAAAATGTATACCTTTTATGAATGTTTATGCCATTGTTTTGAAGTCAAATGTCCACTTTGACTTCCACTTCTTAAGGCTCTGATGATGTAGGTGTTATGTCAAAATAAATAAAAATAGCATAAAATTAATCAACAAATTAATTTATTTCTCATACCAGGGTAACGTCGCCCTCAAGCTTTCAGCTCAACCAACTTTCATAAAAATTTGAAAAAAGAGTTTCGCGCATTTTGATCACTACCAAGCTGCGCTTCTGCGGTTTCAATGTACCTTACGCTGTGTAGACAGGTGGGGAAAACAGAGCTACACGCTCAAGTTGTTTATTGTTTAGGATAAACACAATATTTTTGCATCATTTGTTGAATTATGAGTCAAGAATAGATTATACCATTGACTGTATAATAATAATACTAATATAAACCTATCGTCTAAAAGAGAAAGGACATTGGAACTGATAATCTTTCATTTATCCTTTTCTAAATAAACCCAAAGCTGCAGTACACTGTAAATTTTTTTTTCTTCAATATGAAATGCAAATGAAAAAGCAGTGTAGTGTGCTGTTCAAAACTATTTATAAACACATCTTTCAGTAATGTAATTTATGCATGCACATACATACATACTCACATTAAACAATTGTCAACCCAGAGAACCCTTTTGTGCAAAAAGGGTTCTTTTTTCTGTAAATCTCTGTAAATAGAACCTTTTTGGCATAACGGGTTCTTTGGAGATGAGTAAAGAACCCTAGGGTTCCCCTTCTGTCACTCACTGAATGTCGTGTCAATTGTAGTGACACAAGGGGTCTCTTCTGAGAGCCTCTGTAACCTCTGAACTTGAGAAAAGCCACTGTCAAGTTGGCAGACTGAATTTGCATGCCCCGGCCCCGGACATACGGGTATAAAGGGGAGTGGGGAGTGAATGTCAGACAGATTTTTCTGCTGGCAGGACCATTAGATTTTCCGAGCCAAGCGGTTGTGCAACAGCAAAGCTGAGTTCACTACTGTTCCACTCACCTCTGTTGGCAAGAAGCACTGCTGTTAGATCTATGGCACATTCTAGCGGCTTTCTCCTCTCTGCACACTGTGCAGTCCACGCCCCTGGGTGCCTCGACAGCACTTTCATTGCCTGAAAGAGTGTTTCTCCTCCTAAAAGAGTTTATTTCCTCTAAAAGAGTTTGAGTTTCCACTCATAAAAGAGCAATACACAGCAGATGTTGAACGTCCTTTTCAGGACGCGTCTTTTCAAGATGCCCTTCCGCCTCTGTGTAGTTCCTGGATGCGGTCGATTTCTCTCAACTTCTGACGGTCATAAAAAGCTGCTTCGTATGCCTGGGCTGCAAACACACGCAGGCAGAGTTTTATGAATGGTTCATGTTCTCAGTGCGAGAACATAGCCATGGCAACATTGGCCTTTTCTTTTTCGAGAGAAAGCCACTTCAGCCGCCCCCTGCTGGCGTTGAAGGCGATTCGGGGATGACAACGGGCTCAGTTTCACCCCGGCATGCTTGCTTGCTTCCGTCCAAGCTCGGGATTAGTGCAGCTCACGTCGAGGCAAGCCGGCAATCTCCTTCGAGCCCCCGGAATTGGATGACGATTTTGCCGCTGCATCGGAGAGCGTCACAGCGGTGTCTGATGCTGATGACTCGTATGGGCTGCCACCTTCGAGTCTGCTCGCCCAGTCTGAGCTTGACTCATGGATGTCTGCTATGCTTTCCTGGGCCGCCACGAGCATGAGGTTGACTGGACCCCCCCACGGCAACTTCATTGGTTCTGTTGTATTACAAATTTATAAAATGTTAAACACAATCATATATATAAACTGGGAAAGTAGAGTAGACTGCATTTAGCATTTAAGGTATAAATTATAAATATATCAGCTGTTAGAAAGAGTATTCCAGCAAGAGATTTCCTTCCAGTTCTGTTCTCTCTATTGTAAATTAAATTAGTCAGACTACTGACAATCTCATCCTCTGTCTTTTAATGGCTATTGGAGCCCCAGCCCCAGTTGTCTAAATAGTTAGGCTGATTGGATTAGCATCTCTGTATCTGAATAGTTATGCTGATTGGATTAGGACTGGTAACAATCTAGAGTCTAGGGTGGGTTTCCTATGCCTGTATACATCATTTGCATGCTTTAAAGTTATCACCTGGGTGCTTTGTGTCTATCTCTAAGCACTGCCCTCTAAATGCATGTATAAATTACAATGTAAAGTTCCCTTAGTTAGATGTTGGTCCCTGCAGCTGCTGACAGCACGAATTTCTCAATAAAGAATCCTGCTTGAAGATACAACCGAGTCTCCTGATCTTACCTTCTGAGTTTCCCACTCTCTAGAAGGATAAAAAGTTTACAACAGTTTTGGTGCCGTGACCCGGATAGAGCTACTCACCTGAATCCAGATTGAAACTTCAAGCTCAACAAAGATCTGACTGCATTCCAGCCTGAATCTTTCTTACAACCAAAGTTTGGTGAGTGCTACTCTATCCAAAAGAACCTTTAAGACCAGTACAAATCCTCTGCGCCGTCAGAAAAGTGTTAACAGACAGCTGTAGGTTTGGTTAACTAAGTTGTCCCCTAAAATTGTCTTTTTAAAGAAGATTAGCATTACGTGTTAATATTGGTTACCCTCTGTTGTTTTCAGGCAGGGAAGATTAGCATAAAAGGCTAATATTTTGTTTATCCTCTGTATCTGCAGAGATGAATATTTGTTACCCTCTGTTTTTAGACAGAGAAGATTAGCATAAAGTGCTAGTAATTTGTGTTATCCTTTGCTTGGGTCAAAGAAGGTTAACAATAGTTGAACTGTGTTAACAAGTGTACCCTCTGTTGATCAGAGACGTTTTAGTGTTTGTTTGTGTGATAACAGAACAAAGAAAATCCACAAAATGTTTAAGAAAAGTGCTAGACTAATCCCCACAACTGAAAAAGGTGGTCTTGCAACTCCTTTGTGGTCAGATAGTGAATTCAAAACACTGTTAGGAGAACAACTGAACCTAATTGTCACTGAGAATGTTAGACAAGAACTAACTAAGAAATATGAGATTCATCCAGACAAGACTTGGTCAGTAGATGAGTGTAAAAAGGTACTAGGAGCAAGTATTCGCAAGAACAATGTGAAAGGCATTATCTGCTGCCATAGAGAATTTTGTTTAGCACTTGCTACAGTTGAGTCAGTTGAGTTGGTTTGGGCATCTGGTAAGGATGCCCCCTGGCCGCCTCCCTAGGGAGGTGTTTCAGGCACGTCCAGCTGGGAGGAGGCCTCGGGGAAGACCCAGGACTAGGTGGAGAGATTACATCTCCACACTGGCCTGGGAACGCCTCGGGGTCCCCCAGTCAGAGTTGGTTAATGTGGCTCGGGATAAGGAAGTTTGGGGCCCCCTGCTGGAGCAGCTGCCCCCGCGACCCGACTTCGGATAAGCGGTTGAAGATGGATGGATGGACTTGCTACACAACAGTCTAAGCATAACTCGGAGCTAGAGAAAGAGAACAAAGAGCTCCGTGCTAGAGTATCCTCTTTAACCAAGAAATTGAACCACAACAAAGCTGCAGAAAAAACTGTTGTAGAAGTTGTTAATCAGCCGGATAACATTTTCCCTGACTTACAAAATTTCTTTGAAACAGATGTAGCTCTCCAATCCGTAACTGCTGTGCCTGTAAATTCAGTCAATGTGTGTGGTGCTAGGAGACGATCTCAGGGAATTGAGAGAACTGAAAGTGTTTCTACCAACTCTTCTGTTGTCCAAATACAAACAGTCACAAAAGCGCTTGGACCTAAAGATATAGAGAGACTATCCCAGAGCTTACCCTCAGCATGCACACAGTTTTCTGAATTTAGAAGAGCATTGATCAACAAAATGCGTCTATATGACATGTCGTTAACAGAAGTCACACAGTTAATGTCACAAATTTTGACTGAATCTGAATTCAACAGTTTTGAATCTGCAGTGACTTCTGAACTACAGCATGCCAGTAGAAGCTGATATAAGAGAAGGTGTTTTGAAAATTCTAAAGAATATCATGGGACCCAAAATAGACTGGTCAAGAATCACTAGCTGTGTACAAAAGAAAGAAGAAACTGTGAGTGAATACACTGAAAGGTTTTGTCAGTCAGCTGTAACTTACAGTGGAATTGTTGATAATTCTGAAAGTGTGTTAGATGACAAGGGACCCCTAGTCCAGCATCTGGTCAGATGGCCTTTTAGCTGAGTACAGAAGAGCCTTGCCATTCCTAGATCTCACTTGGTCTAACAGAACTCTTAGAAGTAACCTAGACAGGTTGGCTACATGGGAAAGAGATGCTGATGTTAAAGCCAAAGTGAGAGTAGCAGCAGCAGCTACATTTAGCACAGAAAAACAAAAAAACAGGTGGTCTAAAAAAGAAGGCAAATGCCACTACTGTGGAAAATTAGGACATTGGGAGAAAGAGTGTAGGAAGAAGTTACAAGATGCAAATAGAAATGCTATGCATAATTCTGCTCCTCCCCCGCCTGCTTACAACCCTGAAGCAGTTCAGCAAGTGTCCACTGAAACTTTAGGACAGCTCGTTCAGGCTCTTCTAAGAGCACAACAAGAATTTGAATTGTTTGTTGATGGGTCAGCTCAAGTAATTGAAGGTAACAGACGAGCAGGTTATGCAGTAACGTCCACCACTGAAGTGGTTGCTTCAGGTCGTCTTCCAGATCATTTTTCAGCACAAGCTGCAGAACTAGTAGCCTTAACAAGAGCATGCACACTAGCTTCAGGATCAGTTGCAAATATCTACACAGATTCCAGGTATGCTTTTGGGGTCATTCATGATTTTGGTATCATTTGGCAAACCAGACAGTTTCTAACTTCTGCTGGATCCCCCATTAAGCATGCTGGATTAGTGAAAGATCTAATGTTTGCCATGAAACTTCCAAAGAAATTGGCAGTAATCAAAGTGAAAGCACATCTCACCACTAATACAATGGAAGCTAAAGGTAATGCTCTTGCTGATGTAGCAGCTAAACAAGCTTGTTCCTATGCAACTGTACAAGTGTGTTCAGGTAGTATAGCACAGAAGACAATTCTGCCTCCTGAATCAATAATTGATCTGTACAAAGACGTTCCTCTGTATGAAGCATGGACATGGTTAGACAAAGGAGCCACAGTGGATTCATCTGGCTGCTGGACCAAAGGGGAAAGTATGTTGCTCCCGAATCACTGCTGCCATATTTGGCTCAACAAATACACAATTTGGGTCACAGTGGTCCAGCAACAATGAATCACATGTTCTCTAATCAATGGTGGAATCCAAAATTCAGAAATGTAGCCACTGAAACAGCAAAGAGGTGTGTTACATGTCAGAAAAATAATGAGGTACCAGCAGCTACTACACCAGCAATACATACCCCAGCTCCACCAGGACCATTTCAGTCACCTGCAAGTTGACTACATATCATTGCCTCCGTGTAAGGGAAAAACTGACGTTTTGGTAGTAATAGATAAGTTCTCTAGATGGGTAGAAGCTTATGCAACAGGGCGTGCTACAGCTGCACATACTGCTAAATGTCTTGTCACTGATTTCATACCCAGATGGGGATTACCAGATTGCATTGACTCAGATCAAGGTACACACTTCACAGGACAGGTAGTCAAGGAAGTGTCTAGAATGTTGAAGATTAAGTGGAATCTTCACTGCCCATACAGACCACAAGCATCAGGACAGGTTGAACGATGTAACAGAACAATTAAAACCAGGCTAAGCAAAATGCATCAGGAAGGAGTACCATGGGTAGAAGCGCTGCCAGCAGTACTGTGTAGTATGAGAGCGTCACCTAACAGATCAGTAGGACTGAGCCCTCATGAGATTATTACTGGACGCCCAATGCAAATGCCAGGTGTGCTTGATCTTAGAAATGCTGATGTACACATTGCCTCAGATGCCCTGATCGCTTACTGTGAAAACCTCACAAAGGCAGTACAGAGTGCCAAAGAGAGAGTTGAGTCGTGTTGGCAAACTCCACCAGAAGGTGGACACACAATCATCCCAGGTCAATGGGTCATGATAAAGACATTCAGAAATAAGCCATTAGAGCCTAAGTGGCACGGACCACATCAAGTGATGTTGATTACAGCAGCTGCAGTATTGTGTCAGGGAAAGAAAACCTGGACTCATGTGTCACACTGCAAAGTTGTTCCCCACCTACAGGGATAGGATAGGACACAGACCAGTGAGGAGCCCAGGGAAGAACCGAATGCAATATGCATCGGGGACAAACCCTGTGGTGAAGACTCCCTCATAGGCCTTCCCCATCCACTAGTCCATCCGTACCTCACTGTTCTTTAGGTGTCAAAGGAATTATGAAATAGGGAAAGAAGGAACAACATTAGCAGACTCAGAAAAGGACACAACCCGGTGTTTGAACAAATACTGCTCTACTGTCTTTTGTTTTAGGACACAACCCTGGTGTTTGAACAAATACTGCTCTACTGTCTTTTGTTTTTCTTTCTACCCTCTTTGCAGATACCACTTGATGGCTGTCCCGAGACCCATGGGCATCGACCTCCTCACCTGTGTATGAGGCCACAACTTCCAGAAAACAACTAGACCCACTGCCAAGCCCAGTATCACAAGAAGAACGAAAAAAAAAAAAAATAAATAAAAATACACAACACAGAGACTTACATACAGAATCTTCAGTCATCCATCAACATGATCAAGATTGTCACATTTCAAACCATCATGGACATCGCACAAAGTGTGGACTCCAGAAACAACATATTCTTAGAGCTGATGAATATGTCAAGAAGTGCCTTGTTTGCAGGAAAGGACGTAGGAGTAGGAGCAGGAATCCCATGGGTGGCACACCCTATCTCCAAATGTGACACATGTACCTTCTTTGATCATCATACCAGTGGATTATACAACAAGGATACATGTCACAATGTAACAATTCCTCCACCCTCTCCATGTTGCATTCCTGGATTACCATCCTGCAACCTAACTTCAGCTCCTCCCATTATGACAGATCTACTTTTGCCAATGACTTTTTCTTGGTGTATGGAAAATTATGCTCCAGCCTCGACTCCCTTGGGTGAAATTCCTCGTGAACTTTGCAGCTTTGTGGTCGAAGTGAGAACAAAATCCCATGTAGACATTACTCCATCAGCAGGAAAAGAGGACAAATACTTAGAAGAGTGTCTCCACAGGACACCATCCCTTCCAAAACTCTTGGCAATAAATCAGTGGTGTATGATTCGTCCACCGACTGGCATTTTTTGGTTATGTGGAACTTCTGTCTACAATATTCTACCCAGTCGATTCAATGGCAGGTGCACCCTGGTTTATGTTTTACTGGCTATCAGAGAAAATACACACTCCACCCCAAGCTCTACACATTTACAAAATTCACCACCTTCCACAAACAAAGAAGATGGCTGCATTCCAGGACTCACTTGTGCACAAACATGGTGGTCGAGAACTCTTGGAGCAATAATCCCGTCTTATGGTGTCATGCAGGACCTTGATCAAGTCAGAAGCTTATCAAATTCTGTACAGAAATTGGCCAATGATACAGCTTTGGCCCTTGGTAACATCAAGGACACTCTCGCTTCGCACAAGATAATGATCTTACAGAACAGAGTGGCCTTGGATTACATTCTAGCAACGCAAGGGGGAGCCTGCACCATTATCGGCCCCGAGTGCTGCACCGGTTTAATGGATCCAACAGAGAACTTGAACAAAATCCAGCAAGACATTCTTGATCTTGCAGCAAATTTACATCAGATGACTGAAAATAATTCTTCATGGTTTGGAAACTTGCTAGGTAAACCCTGGCTGTGGATAAAGGAAATAGCAATTCTGCTGTTCTTTTTCCTACTGGTGTACTATTTATGCATCCACAGTATCAAGTGTTTCATTCAACAAATGACTCAAGCACCTCACGAGAAAATAACAGTTCCAACCAGAAAAGATTATTACCCATAAGAAATTCACGGACCCTAATTGCATGTTTGTTCTGTGTCAGCATGCAATCACAGAAAAAAACAACACAGAGCAAGTGCTATGTGCCTGTAACGATCACAAGTTACAAGAATGAACTTTTAAGTGTCTAAATTTTTATTTTGTGAGAGTTATTAGAACTCTCAAAGGGGAATTGTTGTATTACAAATTTATAAAATGTTAAACACAATCTTATATATAAACTGGGAAAGTAGAGTAGACTGCATTTAGCATTTAAGGTATAAATGATAAATATATCAGCTGTTAGAAAGAGTATTCCAGCAAGAGATTTCCTTCCAGTTCTGTTCTCTCTATTGTAAATTAAATTAGTCAGACTACTGACAATCTCATCCTCTGTCTTTTAATGGCTATTGGAGCCCCAGCCCCAGTTGTCTAAATAGTTAGGCTGATTGGATTAGCATCTCTGTATCTGAATAGTTATGCTGATTGGATTAGGACTGGTAACGATCTAGAGTCTAGGGTGGGTTTCCTATGCCTGTATACATCATTTGCATGCTTTAAAGTTATCACCTGGGTGCTTTGTGTCTATCTCTAAGCACTGCCCTCTAAATGCATGTATAAATTACAATGTAAAGTTCCCTTAGTTAGATGTTGGTCCCTGCAGCTGCTGACAGCACGAATTTCTCAATAAAGAATCCTGCTTGAAGATACAACCGAGTCTCCTGGTCTTACCTTCTGAGTTTCCCACTCTCTAGAAAAATAAAAAGTTTACAACAGTTTCTCAGACCCATGCCCCCCTCCGGTACTTTTCTTCCCGGAAGTGCATGATGAGCCGACGAGGTCGTGGAGGGCAGCTTTTACTGCCCGGAACGGACCTCCTCGCTCATCCACTCTTACAACCCTGGACGGTGGGGCGGTCTCTCCCACTGATTCGGGGCAAGCACGTCATCCTCAGACCACGACCGGGCTACATGCCCTAGGTTCCTACGACCCCCTTCAGGGTTTAGTTTGTGAAACTGCAAGCGAAGCTGCCCTGGGAGGAGGCAGACCCAGCCTCTTCGTTGCTGTGTCCGGTACGTGCTTTGCGTATCCATGTGAACCACACACTGGGCTCTGAGCAGCTCTTTGTCTGCTTTGGCGACAGTGGAAAGGGAACACCATCTCCAAACAGAGGTTAGCTCATTGGGTTGTTGATGCTATCCCCTAGCCTATCACACCTAGGCCGTACCCCCCCCCCCCACCCCCCTCTTGCGGGTTCGAGCACACACTACGAGATGTGTGGCATCCTCGTGGGCACTGGCCCATAACACCTCCCTAGCAGACATCTGGGCTGGGCAACACACAACACCTCAGTCATGTACTGATTTTGGGGCATGCAAAATCTGTCTGCCAACTTGACATTGGCATTTTGCACATATTGAAGTTTATTTAGTGTGGATTTACAGATCGCAGCATGGAGCGCATTGCAATAGTAAATGCGAGAAAAGACAAAAATGTTAATCAAGTTTACAGCCACTGAGTAAGAAACCTGTGTTGACATGAGTTATATTATTCTCTGCTTTTGACCTCAAAATGTAAACTGATATGAGCACAACACAAGTGCGTGTAGGTGTTACCAGTAATGCAAAGTGTTTAAAATAACATGGAATCAGGGGAAAAGGATCAAAAAAGGATGTGTGCTGAATGGTTTTTGTTCAAACCACTAAATTATATTAGCATATTTACATATAACGTACAGCCAAGGTTCAAGGTTTTTTCTCAACGCTTACAATGAATGAAGTTTTTTTCCTTTACAGTCACCTTTAGCTTGCTCATTGGGGGCTTTAATATGATTTTCTACAAAGCTGCTTTGAAACTATGTGCATTGTGAAAAGTGCTTTATAAATAAAAACATTTTGAGTGTAAACAAAAAAAAAAATTCTCAAGGAAAACATGAGTTTTTACATGTATTATCTGGTCTTTAGGGCTGTCACTATCGATTATTTTTGTAATCAAGTAATCTGACGATTATTCGTACAAATAATCAAGTAATCGTAAAATAATATTTAATAACCATGGTCACTTGCCAGCATTAAATTATAACTGTCATTGATTTTTAGAGTGTAAAGTTTCAGGCAACTGAATGGCAACATTTTGTATTGTATCTACAGGTTGTTAAATCTTGAGTTATTCCCATTCTAAATCCAATTATGAGACAAAGTAGTATGGTAATATCACATATATTTAAATTCATTGCATAAAAAGCTGTACAGGTATTAGAAAAATGGATGAGAGAAAATGGATTTTTTTTTTTTAATCAAACACTCTTTTAAACACTCAATCCAGAAATAAAAATAGCCACATAATGTAGAAGGGTTGACACTCCTCAGAACATATAATATTTAATTCCTATTTTTTTCATTTTCACATTAAGGAAAAACCTTAATAAGGTAAAACTATGACATGACAGTTGTAAGTGGCACTGACAGTACATGATGAAAACCATCCAAAACACTAAGCGGCATATACTGTTTTAAAACTGAATATTCTGAAAAAAGTTAGAAGCTACTTTTAGTTAGTTGCTCATGAATATTGCATGGCTGTGCAGGGCTCAAGAAAGATGCTCAACACACCGTCATCATAGCTCAGCACAGGTCAGTGTTTGTAAACATACAAAATTTACCTGAAAACCGCTGAGTTTCTTAATGTGTTCATTATTGACAGCGAGTGATGAACAGCCCCAAAATTCACATAAACCAAAGTTTTGCAGGCAACATGATGGGAGGCATAATAATAAATAAAAAACAGGGAAATATTACATTACTTTTAAGGACTTCATTTTCTTTCTCTCTCCCTTTCTTCTCCCATTTTCACTGTTTCTCTCACTCTTTTTGTTCCGACTTCAAAGGATGCCCCTCATGCTTTCATCGGCAGATCAATGTAATGCTCTCTGTAAAACCTAAACAACATCAGTATTAGTCATCAGATGTGGTAAAACACACAGACTGCTTTAATCCTGTATGCACTTGTCAATATTCCTGATGAGTAAGAGCACCATGTCAATACACACAACTTTAATGTCAGGATTTCTCACCTAAACCTATTTTACAGTGTTCTTTCATAAGAGTTATGATGCACAATATTTAAATCTTTAAAGTGAGTCCATTTATTGAACAGACGGACCAGGATTTTCAATAAAATCAAAGGAAAATTTTAGCTTCGTGGCAAGTTTGACTATTGCAGTTTTTATCTAAACAGAACAACCACTTAAGATGTGAAGGAAGTGTGGTGTATATGGCATTTAGTTTATTTGAAAAACGTTGCTATACCGTCAAAAACAAAACATATGAAATGGCTCATGATTAAAAACAAACCTTGGTTTAACTTTGCTTAAATCAAAGAGCACTCACATCACCACAGTGCCAGACAATTTATCATTTGACGTGTTCCCTGTTGCCATGGATACATTGCCTCCTTGCTATGCAGTGGCGATAGACCATTGTCTTGTCTCTATCCAAGAGTGGTAGATCAAAGAGCAGTGGTTTTACTACATGAATGGATTTTCTCATAGGCACATTACATTTAAGGTCTCTGGAAGGATGCCTTGCCTGAAGTTACCTCAAGTGTTGCATTTTCACAGTCATGTACTGTAACTTGAGCTTACAATGAAGGGCCACTTTTTGTGCATAAAGTCAACATCAATCCTCATCCATAGACTGATGAGCTTCTGTTGAATGCCACTGTATGTGCAATGGATTACTGTGCTCTTTTCTTCAGCTTCGATTGAGTAAACAATACAGTACACATGTAAATATGCATATACACTGGCTGCTAAAAGTTTGGAATAATATACATATCTTCTATTTTTTGGCAATTTTAAGCTTTGTATAGCCTTCATTCATCAAAAAAAATGATTGAATGATGAGTTTCTAGAGAAAGACATTTCTTTTTGCCATTTTTGACCTAATGTTGACCTTAAGACATGCCAGTCTATTGCATACTGTATGTATTTACCCTCTGGTTCTTCTGTTTTTCTTTGTGAATCACAAAATGAGATGGTTATCAGAATGTTAAGCCCAAAGCATACTTCGGTCAAACACGAACACCGAGTGTCTGCGTACAGGATGCATTATGAAAATGTAGTCATCAGCAGAGTGCTGGAGCATTCTAGCAAGAATTATTTTATAATGACAAAACCTCTGTGGTTCTATCATAGGAGAGAGCGTAATGCCAAATAGCATGTTACGACAGTAAGTCAGCGTTTGCAGGTACTATAAAAGGAATGGCGAGAGGCATAAACTGACACCCACCTGTCCATGTCTTCACTTATAAAACAGCAATTTTTTCATAATAAGCTTCACACAGTTTACTCTAAAATGATTTTTTAAGCCCCAAGTATACTTCTATACTTCATAAACGCTTCTAGCAATTCTTTGTGAGAGCAATAGCTCAGCTGTCCTTGTGGACCCACTAATTAGTGCAAATAATTCAAGTACATGTACATTCTGCGCATTCAAAGACACGCTGCGGATAACAAGACTTGCGTCACGGATCCTGTATGTGAACTGACCGAAGTTTACATTTGGGCTTAAATGTATAACATGTTTAATATTAGTGTACAGGCAATCAGTTAATTAAGTTCTGAGCTGTTTCCTCACAAGCAGTTTATTCAGCACACTCAAGTATCTTCTCCATAGACCATTAAAAAAGAACAGCCTCTTGTCTCCTCAACAGTATACTGCCCATAAACTGTCTATGGAACTTTCATAGTTATGCATTGCTTTGCTAGCCTTGTAAGGTCCTCCTTCAGAGGGGCTTTGGCGCAGCACGATTTTTCGAACCATGCGTCTTTGAACGTGTAAAATGCAAGGCTTCCCAGCGGGCGGAGAAGGCAATATGGTGTCGGGAGGCAGAAGCGTGTCCCGAGGCTCTGTTGCTGAGAGAAGACTCGAAGCACTTACCTTGCTCCGCACCCCCGGCAGGGGGTGGGTTAGTGAATGAGGAGGAGGTCCCGTGTAGGCGTCCTCTGGACTCGTCAGAACCGGCCGGCCGGGGGAAGCAGTCATGGATCCGGATGCAGGTTGTCCGCATCCGGCGTGCCGGGACTGTTGAGGTGTGGCACCGGGTTGCCATGAGAATGGCATTTGTGGGCCAGGTGACCTAGAGAAAGAGGAAATTGCTCTTTTAATGAGAATGTGGGTTCCACAGCCCAAAGGGGGTGCGGCAAAGAAACCAAACTGAACTGAGGACCTGCTCACCTGCTCAGTAGTCTGCTAACCAGCTCCGGAGCAAACGTCTCATTCCCTGGGTCGTCAGTCTCAGGAAGGCTTGGGAGCCTTCCAGGTCCTCAAGGACGTTCGAGAGACGGGGGCCTGCGTTTCCTGTGGGGCACTCGGCACAGGGGCTGAGAGCTGGGCCCAGGTTGAGGCGGAACTGCACATTTTCTGCTGCAGGAGCACGGCTCAAGCTAGTATGACGGGGCATGATGTAAGAGATGGTCTCCGTCTGTTTCTTCACCACTGAGAACTGCTGGGTGAATTCCTCGACTGTGTCGCCAAAGAGACCGAACTGGGAGACAGGGGCGTTGAGGAAGCGTCGGCCATCGAGTCTTCCACGTCAGACGCTCAAGGGGATAAGCAGACTGGCCGTGAGGCAAGCCGCTGTCACCCCGAGCCCGGGCGGAAGTAAAGGAGCGTGTCGGAGTGCGGGTGGTTCGTGGGGATCTACCCAGCAAAACCGAGCCCACTACCATCCCCAAAACGCCTCCATCGCCAGCTGGGTCGTCCTCAATCCCGTGGGAAGAAGGAGCAACGTGGGGGTGGCTAGACTGGCGTTCCTTTATAGACTGCAACATTGCCATGGTAAGGTGCTCGCATCCACAAATGCTGCCTCAATGTGATCGCTGCCCAGAAACACAAGGCAGCATCTGTGACCATCAGGAGTGGAGAGAACTCGACCACATCCAGGAACTACACAGGGGTGGAAGGGCATCTTAATAAAAACGTGACCAGAAAAGGACGTTAAATGCCGCTTGCTCTTTTAGAGAGATAAACTCTTTTAGTGAAATATTCTCTTGTAGAAGCGCTATTGAAGCGCACTGTTGTGCAGAGAAGGAGAAAGTCGCTGATATGCTCCATAGATCCAACAGCATATGCTCTGTAGAGATGAGTGAACAGTCAGTGAATACATCTCGCTGATCACACAACTGCTCGGCTCCGAAGAAAAAATCTGAATGGACAGATGCATTTCCCTCCCTTTATGACCGGGGGCGGTACATGCAAATTCTATCTGCCAATTTCTCATTGGCCTTTTCTCAAGTTCAGAGATGCACAAGGCTCTCAAGAGAGACCCCTAGTGTCGCTTCTTCGACACAACATTGAAGTGAGCGACAGACGGGAACTACAAACAATTAATTCCACTATAAAAATGTTGATTCATTTTTATGATTTTATTCATTTCCATAGCTTTTCCAGTCCTAGACATCACCATTTTAAAATACCCTAATATTTTGAGGTTTCTAGTTTTTCCATGACTATCAAAAACCTGGAAAAATAAAGCAAGTAAATGAAAAATAAAAAGAGAAGTGAATGGAATGGAATGGAATACCATCTCTGTCCCAAAGGGGTCTACATAGGTTGATACATGTCTGTCTAGTAGACGTTTGTGTAGTTCAACTGGAAGAACATTGTGCTAGCAATGCCTAAGGAACTTAAATATTAGTAAAATGTATACCTTGAATGCACTGTAATTTGCTTTTGAGGAAAGTGTACTAAATGCAGCAATGTCAAAGTAGATCACCTCCAGTGCAATGCAGTTCAGGTACTGCAGGACGGAAGATGGTTTCCCCATCTTTGTCTTCCTCTGCCTCCCTCTTTCTCTCACTAACTCTTTCCTACTCTCTAAACCCACCTCATTCCTGCTCCCAGTCTCAGTCTGAGCACTGTCAGACAGGTGCTGTGAGCTGAGCCAGCAAGACCTCCATGCTGCTGATTTATTCATGGGGACTGCTTCCCACAATAACTGTGTTTAAGCAGTGAGAGCAGCTTGTCTGGATTTCAGGCCCAATGGATGACTGGGGCTCTCCAGAGTGTGGTGACACATGGGAGATCAGAATGGGTTTCATGCCACATCAGCTCCCATGCACAGAGATATATAGATCTTGGAAAGTGAGCCTCAGCACTCCATTGGACCTTCAGGCCCTGTACTACCGAGATGTGGGGTTGGCTCTGTCGGTATGCAGGTTGATGTTTCTTGAATAATTCATGAGCCACTCAACATTTTAAGTGCTCTTTATTGAATTGCACAGCCCCACGATTTACCAACATCACTGGCTGAGAAAATGGCATGTTGCATGTAAAGGAATAGTAAACAGATAAAACTGATTTTTAGCCTATTTGCCTCTAACCATGTACATGTCATCTGGAGAAAATTGGACAGAAAATACTTATACAGTGTGACTGTAAAAAAAAGTTCGGAAAGATCGAATGCTCTAATTAATTAGCTTGTTAATTAACCAGAGGTTTCCTCAAAGCAATGAAGTATAAAGTTTAAAGCTGAGACAACTCTAAGTGAGCCATTTGTAGGTTGATTCCCTGAAAAGTGTAAACACGGGGGCTCAGCAACATTGGCTTAAACAATGGTATGATTTCGAGGCAGGACTAGGCATGGAAAATAGTTGCTGGTTCATTTGAAGCCACTTTCCACAGAAAAATTGCACACTATAGCTTTAATGTAAACCTTGTTATTTCATGACAGAACATTGAAATTTATTTTGTAAAAACTGTGTTGTGTTCATGTATGGCAAGGTTTAAATTTATTAGACTAAAAATCATTGTTTGTAAGTGAAGACTTGTTTTTTTGGGGGGCACTAACCCTTTAAGAACACATTTCACTATGATAATGGATTTTCATGCATCTGAAGGCTTCATAATGATCTCTATGTTACATCAACCATGTAATCTGACCACTTTTGACACACTTTCATTCCAACATCGTATTTACTATTGCAGTTTACCGGGTTTGGCTTCATTATGTTGCACTCATCATAAAATATTTAATGACCACAAGTCTTCAAAATATTTATGTCTTTATATTAAATGTCATTTAAGCCTGTCCACAGAGTTTGCCATTACTAGGTCGTATAGACTTTTACAGAAATTAAAAATGTAATTTTTATGGTTTTTATTACTGGATTGATCAGGCTATTGATTCTCATTTGTCAAAATGGCTAATGTCCAGTGCAGTGTCATAGGTAAATGAATGGGGAAAAGGCAGGGTAATAAAAATTGCTGCTCATGCCATACCTCTACCATATAAATTGTACTAGAATATATAAAGAGGGCAAATAATCTAATGGGATAATCAGGGACATATGGACTATGGACATTCAGTTCAAATCTAGGTTTGGCAAATATAGATGAGTGATAGGAAGTACTAAAATATAATTGTGTATATGTGAACAGCACCAATTAATTATCACTATTTTATGATTGCACAGGACAGCCAGAGTTGGCATTAGCTTCAGATGCCTAAACTGAAAGTTTCAATGCCCCATAGTACAACAAGTCCTGAAGCTCACTAGACGCACATCAACCTTTGATGCCTTATTCTTTTTTGGTTGTATTTTTTGTAAGGACTATAGACACTGAGGATGCAAAAACTCCTTTTTGTAGTACAACGGATCTGGGTTTCACATCACATTTAGTTTATTGGTCAGTTGATTATTATATATAACTTTTTATTTAGGTATATATCGGAACTCTCTGCAAATTAACATTATTTGTTTAACTAGATTGTCAGCACAGTTTCATATTGACAGAGAAGAGACCATTAATAAAATATATTTCTGTTTTGGTTAAAAAAACAATTTGAATGGTCAGGAATGAAAACAAATAGTTTTTAAAAACAATTTTCAAATTCTTGTAGGATATTTGGTGTGCAGCATTTAAAAGGGAACTGTAAAGTGCCCTCATTTTCACACCATTATATGTAAGGATATTTGGTATGCGACATTCATTAACGTGCCCATCTTCTAACACCAATATATGTAAGGGTGAGCTGTGTGATCTATTAACTAAATTAAACTGTCCTTATTATACATTATTAAGTAATGAAATGTATAATGGAATTAGTCATGTTCGACAACCATTATAAATTAGATAAATGACAAATAACTAGATTATTTGTCTTAATAGATTCTCCACCATTAAAATTGTAACACAACGTCTCGTTGTATCCGCTCACAATTTCAACTGTAAGGAATTACCTTTAATAAGTGAATTATGATTAATTAACTTATTGGAGTGATATTATTCTCATGGATGATTGAAAATAATATCAGTATTTAGGTACAGCTTTGAAGCGAAATCTTTTAGAAACAGGGATGAGATTATTTATCAAAATATACCACAATCATTCATCTTTGAATACAGACAAACTTTATTGTTATTCTAAACACAAATCTAATCTAACACATATATACATGAGACAGGTTGGTGAAAAGAATGACAGAATGTGAAATAAATGATCAAAACAGTGAAAATGAAATTTCTGGAGTCTGTAGACAATGTCTTAAGAACCATTTAACCTTATTTGAGTCCACATCGATTTGCTATTGGATTAAACAAGTTTTAGTAGTATTCAACTAATACACCAGCACTTATATTGGAGATGTACTTGCGTTTAGTGGTGTTTCCTTGCGTTTTTGTGTTGCTTGGTTCTTGGTCGAAAGTTCGTTCCGTCAATGTTTTGGACCTCTGTAAGATTGGAGTTATTATCTGTATGAATGATGAGGTTGGCTTTGAAGCGAGGTCTTCTCATATGTGTGTGAACCATAGAGAGTGACAAGCTTTCTCGGGACGTCAAGTCCCAAGCATCCTTGGACCTCACATGGCATGGACCGGGTTCCAACAAGATCCAGTAACGACCACGAGGGAAGCAGTGAGCAGATTGAGCAGTCAGCGGAGCAGGAGAGACGACGAGAGATGACAAAAGGGAAGAGACAGAAGAGAGAGCGTTCTTCTTGATTGAAAACATTTGAAATGAAATTGGCCGCATCCCCAAAGGTGTCCTGCGCCAATCAGAAGTGACTTTTCAGAGTCATATGGTCAACTGGGCTGTCTTTTCCGACAGTTGATTTAAGGTCGTTTGTTTCAGATTCTTAAAAAGCTCCTGCTCAAAAATAATGCATATTTAATCATGAACTTTTATCTTGAGAATAGTACAAGAGACATGATATTCATTGTCATCAGATTTTCTCCATGTAACTAAGTGAGCGTTTGCATAAAAAATTTGACATTCTTTCATTAATATTTGTACGTATAGGTAACAAAACATGAAAATCCCTGGTTACAAATCATACTGGTAATTAATCGGTTATACAACATGGATGAAACATTACACACATTGTAAAGAGGTATATCAGGCTATAATCATTAATTTGTCAGTTATACAAGTTACCACAGTTTGAAGCAATTGTCAGAATTGCCTAGCAAGCCTAGGTATTGTGTGAATCATGGATTTAATTGCATTTTGTATATTTTAGAAGGTTAAATTGGTAAAGTACTGTGACTGTGTAGAATGTTCCTGATTAAGATAAAATGTGTTATAAGTATTCGAGTCGGCAAATCTGATGGTCTTTTGGAAACCTTTCAAAGAGAACTTTAACTCTGTGTGGAAGTTCAGGAAGTTGTGCAGAGGGGCCATTCTGAGCAATGTTGATGCCTGGGCAATCTAATTTATGACATTGTGGAATTCCAGGATTAAGATTGGGTAAATCCTAGATTCAAATCATGTCATTTCAATTCTTCTGCATGTATAATACTACATTCTGATTGGATGAGTTGTGTTCACAGCCATTGTTAAATGACTATAAAGCACACATGTGTCCCTACATTTTTATTAACATGTCAAATTGCTACATTGCTTGGCAACCACAAACAGCCCACGCTAATTTTAGTTTTATTGAACATCGGTGTATTTTATCATATTGCTGTTGCCTCCATTGAATAATAGCAATAAGCCACTCAAGTCTCTGAATTGCAGTGATTTTACCACAGTTAAGGGGGTTCCACTTTTCATTATGCCTAAGTACACCCCTTACCTGTGGTAAAATCGAGTTTGAAACTTATTGCTTTAATATATTAGCTTTGTTATTGTCGCCTATTGTTGAATGAAATGTACCATGAACTTGGCTAACTTGGTCTTTTGCTTCTTTTCTGTGGCATTGTGGTTTTAATAACATAAATAAATACTTGTCAGTAACTAATCAGGTGTAATTTCCATTTTAATGTGGACAAAGTTTATTGACAATGTTTCCAGAAAGTCAGTTTTGTATCTGCCATCATAGACAGAGTAATTTACGGTCTGACTATGAACACTTTACTATTGAGATGATAAGAGAAAGTAAAAATGTGCTCTGCTGGGATTTTAGGAAACTCACATGATTAACATGGATTGAGTGACCTTGCAGAAATGATGCAAATTTCACATTTAAAGAAGACAGTAAATTAATCACATGTCCCTCTTCCTGCATGCATGACAGTTACGTCTGTTGTTAAGAGGCATCTTGATTAGACGCACATCATTGCTGTTTGTTATAATGCCGATAATGAGCTCTGAAATTAAATTAAAGCACTTGAGTATGCTGCAGATGTGATGTGCTTCCAGTTGCACCACAAGAGGAGGTATATATTCTTGAGCTGATGCAAAAATGTCTGATAGGAGATGCCATTTGTCAGTGAGTCAGCATAATGTGCCTGATTTTCGGGTACTGGAACTCTTGGAAACAACATGCCAACTTCCTGTGTGATCATGTGTTACACACATACTCACATTATCCAATACACAATGAGTACATACATTTCTTTGGATACCTTTTGACTTTTTTGTACATTCATTAGGACATTCATGTCTATTGTTGTATTCTGTTCTTGCAAATTCAGTAAGTCAGAGATTAAGTATGCCTTCAATGCGAACTCTGTGAATGTTGAACTTTCAACATATTGGTCTTTAACAGCTGCATATTATTTTTACCTCTTTTTTCTAATTTCATTAAATGCCTTATATTTAAAAGATAAATTAACACAGGACCCATGCCATGTTGCATGATAAACGAAAACGGTACCAATAAACTAACACATCTTACTTTTATAAAACCAACTAATAGGTTATTAAAAAGTGTTTCAGGGTACAAAGAAAAGCCAGGGTGAGCCAAAAAAAAAAAAAAAAAAAAAAGGTGCAATGAGTGTAAGATACCCAGAATGACCTAATTTTGTCTCAGCACTTTGCTTGTCCTCAAGGCCATTCTGATTGGAATAGTTTTTAGAATATGATTGGGATATGCTTTGGCAGAAATGCCTTGCTGAACATTATAGTTGCCATTGGGGAAGAAAATAACCTCTGTCCTGGGCTGCTGTCCATGGTAGGGGGTACACTGCGGCCAGGGGCTGGAGATGAAAGAGAGAGAACAGCAAGGACAGAGTGACAAAATGGTGTGCTGTTATGAGGTAGCTTTTTATCACTAAGATGTTGCTGAGTTTGGTCAATACCAAATGCAACAACTTAATGAATGCACAGGAAAATGTAAATGCATTTAAAATAAATGCCTCTCTAAGGGGCTGTCCGAACACACTTTTGCATGCCATGAGCTAGATGAACATCTTTGACCTTTGTGCCACGTCTTGCTGTGTTTTGTGTGCTGTGTCAAGTTAAATAGGTATTAAACTTTTAAAAACACATCTCATGACACCTACTTTCTATTCTATTTATTGTGCTATAATTTTAGTGCCAGAACCAATTCGGCGTTAATGGCCCTCACATCCTAACGTCACACCCATTGTTGTAATAATTCACATGGGATGGAACATGTGATTAATTTAAAAGACCAGAAATCTATATTAAGACATAGTTATGGGGAAGTTCCCAGACTAGCTGGTGATAACTCTAGAAGAGGATTTATACAGAATTATACTGAATTTGTGTTTTGTTGTTCCACTGTATTTTCCTCTGTTGTGATTAAAGGCTGTGACATACATGCTATAAGTGGATTTGATTATAATTCATTCACATATGTTACCCCGAGGCTCTTTTTTCTTTTTGTATTTTCCTGTGGAGATCTTTTAACGTATTATGCTCTCGCACTTATGCTTTTACCTACTTCAGTCGGAGCAGTCCCGATGCAAATTCTCATCACGCTGACTCATTAAATTACCTCCTCATTCAAAGCACTGGGCATAAACAAAGATGTGCTTGCCTGCTAAATGTGAAATCCAGATTCATTTGTATGGTAGTCGCCCCATTGTTAAAACTACAAAAGGTTACAAGGGAAAAGAATCCTGGGATAAGCAAATATATATTCACTTTTGTTTGAAATTCATTGTTTACTTTGCAGAATTTACATATGTTTTATTTTAGTAGTTCATGAGGTCAATCTAGAGTGAATAAAAAAATAATAAGCATAAGTGAACATCATATCATAAACAGTTTTTGTATTAATAAAAATTTTGTGGATTTTTTGCATTAAAGCTGAAGCATGTATTTTCTGCGACACTAGCGCCACCAAACGGAACTGCAAAACTAAACAATGTTTTCAAAACAGCTTTATGAATATGCGCCTCATCTGCTGTTGTTTAGAATCAAATAGAGTTGTCCCCAGCTCACACTATTAGTTGAGTAACATTGTTGGGGTGGGTCTACATGGGTCTCAAAACAAACACCAGAATTTGTATAGTGCCACTTAGACTCATTGTTTACAATTTATGGGAAAATATACCTTTGAAAGGCTTACTTAGAGTGGTCTCTGCATATTAAGCTGGGATAGGATGTTACCTACGAGCTGCGATATCCTCACTTGATGCACACTGTTAGTGCTTACACATGCCAGGAACTACAGACATTTCAGTCTCCAGAATTATATAATTATTTCCTCTGTGGATTGGTTCTGGACATTAAATGTACCCATGGGAAAGAACCATCAAGAAGACGAATTAAGCCAGGCACACACGGTGGGAGTTCTGACAGTCTGGAGGTTGTGAGCCCCTTCACACTTTACGAGTCAGTTTATCTGATAATTGTTCAGGTGCAATCGTACACGACTTTACAAACTGGTGAATTCCGGAGCAATCACATTAATTTTCACACTATTTATCATTATAAGACATAAAGCCAGAGGAGGACATTGCTTTAATTCCTCATAGCTTGCGATTTAGAAATAAAAAAGAAGACTGGCATGGCCAGGGGCTGCATTAGCAGAAAAATTCAGCTTTAGATATAGGATACGTCCTTCTCATCTGTGTCACTGCTTGCATGTTGATAGAAGACATTCTGAAGAAGATCCGTGAGGTCTTGTCCATGTAAATGCGCTTAAAGCCGAATGCAGCAATATGGATACGTCACCAGGTGTCGTCAGATACTTCTTTTTGAAGAGCAGTCCTGGGACGTCCCAGTGCGGCAAAGCAGCACAGCATCTCGTTCCGCTTTTTTCAGGGAACAAGGTTTACACATGTAACCCGAGACGTTCCCTTTACAAAAAGCTTCACTACGATGCTGCGCTGCTAAGCGCTACGGGGAACGCAATACCCACGCTGCCGCACTTGGGGCTGTCCGGCCCCTACGGTTGTGCAGTTTACTCACAAAAATGCGAGAGGTCTCAGACATGAGCTTGAGATGTCGACTCAAGGGCATAAGAGCCCGGAGTAGCATAAACATCTAAACCATTCAATTTTGATGAATGTGTGCGGAGAGGACCAGCCTGCCGCATCACAAACTTGTTTAGGCATGGGCTGAGATGTCGACTCAAGGACATAAGAGCCCGGAGTAGCAAAGCATCTAACCCATAAAGTTCGATGAATGTGTGCAAAGAGAACCCTATCGCAACACAAACTTGTCATAAAAACTGATGAATGTGAGCGGAGAGGACCAGCCTGCCGCATCACAAACTTGTTTAGGCATGGGCTGAGATGTCGACTCAAGGACATAAGAGTCCGGAGTAGCAAAGCATCTAACCCATAAAGTTCGATGAAAGTGTGCAAAGAGAACCCTATCGCAACACAAACTTGTCATAAAAACTGATGAATGTGAGCAGAGAGGACCAGCCTGCCGCATCACAAACTTGTTCAGGTATGAGCTGAGATGTCGTCTCAAGGGCATAAGAGCCCGGAGTGCAGAACATACAAAAACTAAAAAAGTCCAATGAATGTGTGCGGAGAAGACAACCTGCCGCATCACAAACTTGTTTAGGCATGGGCTGAGATGTTGACTCAAGGACATAAGAGTCCGGAGTAGCAAAGCATCTAACCCATAAAGTTCGATGAATGTGTGCGAAGAGAACCCTATCGCAACACAAACTTGTCATAAAAACTGATGAATGTGAGCGGAGAGGACCAGCCTGCCGCATCACAAACTTGTCTAGACATGAGCTTGAGATGTCGACTCAAGGGCATAAGAGCCCGGAGTAGCAAAGCATCTAACCCATAAAGTTCGATGAATGTGTGCGAAGAGAACCCTATCGCAACACAAACTTGTCATAAAAACTGATGAATGTGAGCGGAGAGGACCAGCCTGCCGCATCACAAACTTGTTTAGGCATGGGCTGAGATGTCGACTCAAGGACATAAGAGTCCGGAGTAGCAAAGCATCTAACCCATAAAGTTCGATGAAAGTGTGCAAAGAGAACCCTATCACAACACAAACTTGTCATAAAAACTGATGAATGTGAGCGGAGAGGACCAGCCTGCCGCATCACAAACTTGTTCAGGTATGAGCTGAGATGTCGTCTCAAGGGCATTAGAGCCCGGAGTGCAGAACATACAAAAACTAAAAAAGTCCAATGAATGTGTGCGGAGAAGACAACCTGCCGCATCACAAACTTGTTTAGGCATGGGCTGAGATGTTGACTCAAGGACAAAAGAGTCCAGAGTAGCAAAGCATCTAACCCATAAAGTTCGATGAATGTGTGCGAAGAGAACCCTATCGCAACACAAACTTGTCATAAAAACTGATGAATGTGAGCGGAGAGGACCAGCCTGCCGCATCACAAACTTGTCTAGACATGAGCTTGAGATGTCGACTCAAGGGCATAAGAGCCCGGAGTGGCAAAACATCCAAACTATAAAAATCTAATGAATGTGTGCGGAGAGGACAACCTGCCGCATCACAAACTTGTTTACGCATGGGCTGAGATGTCGACTCAAGGACATAAGAGCCCGGAGTAGCAAAGCATCTAACCCATAAAGTTCGATGAATGTGTGCAAAGAGAACCCTATCACAACACAAACTTGTCATAAAAACTGATGAATGTGAGCGGAGAGGACCAGCCTGCCGCATCACAAACTTGTTCAGGCATGAGCTGAGATGTTGACTCAAGGGCATAAGAGCCCGGAGTAGCAAAGCATCTAACCCATAAAGTTCGATGAATGTGTGCGAAGAGAACCCTATCGCAACACAAACTTGTCATAAAAACTGATGAATGTGAGCGGAGAGGACCAGCCTGCCGCATCACAAACTTGTTCAGGTATGAGCTGAGATGTCGACTCAAGGGCATAAGAGCCCAGAGTGCAGAACATACAAAAACTAAAAAAGTCCAATGAATGTGTGCGGAGAAGACAACCTGCCGCATCACAAACTTGTTTAGGCATGGGCTGAGATGTCGACTCAAGGACATAAGAGTCCGGAGTAGAAAAGCATCTAACCCATAAAGTTCGATGAATGTGTGTGAAGAGAACCCTATCGCAACACAAACTTGTCATAAAAACTGATGAATGTGAGCGGAGAGGACCAGCCTGCCGCATCACAAACTTGTTTACGCATGGGCTGAGATGTGGACTCAAGGGCATAAGAGCCCGGAGTGGCAAAACATCCAAACTATAAAAATCTAATGAATGTGTGCGGAGAGGACAACCTGCCGCATCACAAACTTTCTGCAGAGGGAGACCTCTAGCCAAGGTTTTAGAGGAGGAGAGCCCTCTGGTAGAGTGTGCCCTAAAACCTACTGGCGAAGCTTGACCGCACGCCTCGTAGGCCCGAGCAATAATGAGGATGCCTCTTTGAGGGCACCCCGCCCACCAAGCCGTGGCAAACCGCAGTGGCCACATAGAACCTGGCAGTGGCGAGGCAAGTGCCCGCTGACAGTTCTTTCTACAGAAAATCCAGAACTGAAGCAAACTGGCAGTAAGCTGGTTCTGTAATAACTTTAGTAGAAGGAAATGCATGCAGGCGCATTTGTGCTATGTATGCGTTACTGCGATCAGCCCCTCCCGAGGGGGGGGGGGACTGAGCCACTCGGGGAGAAGTAGAGGAGACATTGCGCTATCAACAGAGGCGAAGAGGTCCTCTTCTGCCCTGTAAAATCTACCCAGATCAGTTCCAAGTGGAGGGAGCCCTAGCACTTGAAATGGTCTCGATAATCTCAAGAGAAAACCCTGTGAACCTCATTTGGTACCCTTAGGGGCCAGACATGAAAGGTTTCACAATTCGGGCCAAGGATGAGAAGGTCCTCCCTGTTCGGAATCGCCCAAGGCGAGCCGTCGAGGAGAGGAATTAGCTCCGAGAAACATATCCTGTTCGGCCAGCGCAGCACCATTAATAGAAGGCAAGACCCTTGCTGGTGAACATCGCCAAGACTCCCGGGAGCAGAGAAACCGGGGAAAGAAATGCATACAGACGCATTCTGGGTCATGTATGTGTCTTAACGTCCAGACCCAAGGGGGCTGGGTGATTTCAGGTAGAAGTAGAGGAGACATTGCGCTATTCATAGAGGTGAAGAGGTCCTCTTCTGCCCTAAGATCTCACCCAAACTTGTTCCAAGTGGAAAAAGCCCGGCATTTAAAAAGGTCTCGATAACCTCAGGAGAAAGCCCTGTGTCCCTCAGTTGGTACCCTTAGGGGCCAAACATGAAAGATTCCACAATTCAGGGCAGGGATGAAATATTGCCCTGTGCCTGAGATAGAAGATCCTTCCTGCTCGGAATCGCCCAAGGCGAGCCGTCGAGGGAAGAGATTAGCTCTGAGAACCAAGCCCTGTTCGGCCAGCGCAGTGCTATCAGTAAGAGGCAAAAACCCTTGCTGGCGAACTCTGGGCAACTACTACCTTAGGGTGGAGTTCTTAACTCCCCCGTTGGTATTTTCTGTCTGGACCGTAAATCTGCTCCCGTATACGGGCATCCAGGGATATAACTGCACACTGCCTAACTGATTCTAACTCCTAACAGAGGAAAGAAAGTTTTGACAGGGTTTGTGAAACACACAGAAACAGATTCGCTCTGAAAAAAGAGTTTCGGACGACACCTGGTGACGTATCCATTTATAGCCTGGCCGCAGGTGCATCTAATGATTACATCAGCCGAGGCTATAAATTCCGGTCAATGTTCATTGACGTGTTACACACATTATTCAGCTCGGTTCACAGCTAGAGTTGTTCCCCGTAGCGCTTAGCAGCGCAGCATCGTAGTGAAGCTTTTTGTAAAGGGAACACAGTTTTAACACAACCATTTTCTCCAAATGTGTAAAAGCTTCATGAACACTCAGTTTTCACTGATTGATTCACCTGATTGGTCAACTTCAGGTAGATCACCAAATCGGCTCGTTCAGCCACACACACCTCACAAATTCCATCTGACAGCTTTTATAGACAGTTTAAAAATTATTGGGACGTTGTGAGCTGCTCGTAAGCTGCTCGGCTTCACTCGTAATTCCTCTCACACGATGCGAGCCATGACAACACAAGCACCAATGATTTCTACATGGCTTTATTTTAGATGTAGTTCTTCTATTCTCTTTTTTAGGTCACTCATTTAACCATGTTTACAAATTTTGACAATGTAAAGCCAGGGATTTTTCCCTCAAAATTGAAATTAAGTACTTAGAATGCATATATCAACAATGTTTAACATGTGTGTTGAGTTTTATTATAGTTCACAAAGCTAAGCATATTTTGGTACTTGTTCTTTTTAAGAGACCCCATATAAATCATACCCTTTGGTTGTAATGTACATTTAGCGAAAGTGTTTTTTTTTGCAAACATAGTTAGTTCATCCTTTATTCATAGGTGTATAAGTTATTTAGTTCACCTTATACACAGGTGGATTTTATCCATTATTGGTACTTTTGAGTTTGGGGGAAGGGCAAGGTGAAAGAGCGCATGTGTGAGATGTGATTGCGAGAGAGAAGGAGAGTTTACGCGCTCACAAACTGATGAGTATGTGAATATTTAGTTATACTCATTCTCCCACTGCACCGGAAGACAAAATGTGTGTTTTGATCTGGTGTCTCCCTACAATATTGCGATGGCATGTGTCGTGACTTCATCAGAATACTATCTATAGATGAACACCAATAGTATTTGTTTAAATGGCCACATTTTACAGTGCCTCGAAATGTTCAAGGGCATTCAGTGAGTTTTCCATCTTTGCTTCATGGACACTTGGTTTCAGAAACATTATTTTTGAGCCAGTCACCATAAATGCTGTGTAATCACTCTGGAACATCAGGAAAATAATTTTTCCCTCCAAAATGTTCACTGTTGAAATATCTTATCATATAATGATATTTTATATGTTGTTAATTTCATCAAAATACATGACTTATTTTGGATGGCTGTCAATGGAGAGACATGTTTTTTGCCCTCATAATTGTGTAGGTAAAGCATCTATCGGCAGGGGCTAACTGTTAAAGCTAACCATCCAAACTGTGACTCCCTGGTGAAGTCATCCGAGAAGGAAAGTTGTTTCAGAGGCAGACCAAGTTATTGCATTTTGATGAACAATTACAAACAAGGAGCTCTAAAATACCTGGGGAAAGCTATCCATTAGCATCCCTATTAATTTCAATAGCATCTGCTCTACTAGTTCAAGATTCAACAGAGATATGTGATCTGTAGTCTGAAATCTTAACTCATGGGTGCTCGGTTCTGGGATCAGCGGTCACGTGATCAATCACTCATAAATGTCAATAGATAAGGGTAAAATTTAAGTCCCTTTTATGCTTTTAAGACCTCTTCAAAAACAATTTCTTGATGTAAAAAAGGCTACTTTTGAATGGCTGTCAATTTTTTTTGCCATAATAGGGAGTAGCTCCAGCATGTACCATCAGGAGCTAACAGGGACCCTCTAAATTGCCAATTCCAGACCCCCTGATTACGAAGACAAATTAGTTTTTCTTTAATCTTTAGAATAACATGCATTTATTAATCATGCACAATAAGACCAGGAGTGCATGTTAAGAAAGAAAATAGGGTTGATTTGAATTTTGCGTATCAAAGCACTCCATACATTTTGTACCACGATTAGTGCAGGACTCAGTAGAGCACAGGAGGTAAAAGAGAGAGAGAGAGAGAGACAGGGAATGGTAGAAAAACTTGAGGAGAACCACTTTTCAAAGTAAATCACAAACTGTGCCCTGCTAGCTATGGCTATACTGATAAATGGATGGGTTTACTTTGAAGGTGTTGTGTTAAAGGGAGTGGACACCTGGTTATCTTGATCAAAGCCCTGAGGTCATGTGCTCTGGCCTGTGTCTGGAGTCACGAATGATGGTGATTCTGTGTGACATGACACATCTTTGACATTTCATTTCACCCATAGCAAGGAGGATGGTAGCTTATTTGTGCAACTTTGGAATAAATCTGTGGATTTAGGAAAAGCAAGAGAAGGATGGAGGTTTCAGACACTGAAACAATTGAGCTAAATATAGCTCTTGAGTTTATCATAGGACAAAATGGTTTGATTTATATGCTACACATATTCCCAGATGGATCCATTCAGAGTGGTTATCTGAGTTAATGTAGAATTTCTGTCTGCTCCAACCAGTCTTGCCATTTTCCACTGACCTTCTTATCAACAAGGAGTATCTGTCTGCAGAACTCCCACTCACCAGGTGTTTTTTGTTTTTGGCACCATTCTGAGTAAACTCTAGGTATGGTAGTGTGTGAAATTCCCAGGAGAGCAGCAGCTACAGAAATACTCAAACCAGCCCGCCTGGCACCAACAACCATGCCAAGGTCAAAATCACTGATCACATTTTTTACCCATTTTGATGGTTGATGTGAACACTAATTGAAACTCCTTACCTGTATATTACATATACAGTGATGGCTCAGTGGTTAAGGCTCAGTGGTTAAGGCACTGCCAAGATACCACTGTTGGGCCCTTGACCCTATCTTCTCCAGGGGTGCTGTTTCATGGCTGACTCCTGTGCTCTGACCCCAGCTTAGTTGGGATATGTGAAAACAACTGCATTTCATTGGCTCTGTACCTGTACTCTGCACAATGACAATAAAGTTGAATCTTATTCTTAATAAAGAGCTCAATGAGTTTAAACAAGCTCTAACTGGTATTCTTACTCATTAACAATGTAATTGAAAGCTGTATTTCATTTCAATAGGTTCCTAAACCTGGGATTAAAACATAAGGATAAGTTATTCATTAAAGGAATAGTTAATCCAAAAATGAAAATACATTTTTTACTCTCATCTCATTTCAAGAAAATCCAAATTACCTTCTTTCTTTTTTGGAACAAAACAAAAATGCAGGTCAAATTATATATATATATATATATATATATATATATATATATATATATATATATATATATATATATATATATATATATATGATGTTTTACATTGAGAATTGTATAGTGTTTTTGAAAATATAATGTAAGTTTAAATCAGATGATTGCAACATGCTCCAAAAAAGTTGAGATGGGCAATTTACATTTACATTTATGCATTTGGCAGGCACTTTTATCCAAAGCGACTTACAGTGCACTTATTACAGTGACAATCCCCCCGGAGCAACCTGGAGTTAAGTGCCTTGCTCAAGGACACAATGTGAACGGATTATCATCGTGTTTTTTGGACACGTCTTTTAGGATTTCAAAACAAACCTTTGATCGTGGCAATCACCTCCCCACTCATATTCTCCTTCCCCATCCCATCATTAATATTCACTATATGCCAGTTGATGTAAGAATAAAGAGACTAGACACAAGCATGCAGTTAAGTCAAGGTTTACCACAAGCTTATCTCAATAATAGGGAGCGTGAAAACAGAAAGCAAAAGTAACCTTTGCGCTTGAGGTCGAACATTACCAAGTGCCGCTAGATTTTAAATTAGTATTTTTTTTTTTCACATTCTTTCAGGATATATCAGAAATTACATCTTTCCTTCATTACAATAGTGTTTGACACTGTTTAACACATGGTGAATTATTGAATTAAGGTGAGTTAAGAGGTGTTTTCCCGTGATGGAGCATTAGTGGAGAACTCTTGGAGCAAGAGCAATGATGCTCCGATTTTTTAAAAACCCACTCCTCGCTCCAGGCAGAATCATGCCGCTCCATTCCTCGCTCTGCTCCCACTCCACTCAACTCTGTTGGATATTTGGTATGCGACACTTAAAAGGGAACTTTAAAGTGCCCTCATTCTCACACTATTATATGTAAGGATATTTGGTATGCTAAATTTAGAAGGGAATTTAGGGTCTCGAAATATGTGAGCTATGAACTAAATTAAACTGTCCTGATTGTACATTATTATGTAATGAAATGTATAATGGAATTAGTTGATGTAAAAATAATTCATTCACTTTACTGCATGTTTGTAACGATACACAGGCGAGGAACTCCTGGATAGTAAGGAAGGGTTAACATTTTCCTCAGATGAAGAGCGGGACTACGATGAAAGTTTGTATTTTGAAGAGAGACTTGATCCAGCCGAGGATACAATTTCGGACATGTAAGTCATTTAGTTTTCATTAGTTGACATGCTATTTTATATAAACATGTACATATTTTACTAGTGGGACTGTTTCCAGACTTGCCAGCCAGGATTCAGAGTATTGAAATTTGAAATATGTCCTAATAAGCACGTTTTAGTTACATTTAAATGCTGTTTCGGCTAAAGCAGGTATTTACATATATGAATGTTTAGATTATATTGTATCTAGTTTATGCTGCCTCATTAGCATCGATGCTTGTGCTTGCAACTATCTGTTCAGGTGTAAATGAGTAAAATGCACTTTAAATATGCCCATATTAGAAAATTACCATCTTATAATGATTTCTGAAGGATCATGTGACACTGAAGACTGCAGTAATGATGCTGAAAATTCAGCTTTGATCACAAATTGCATTTTACAATATATTAAAATAGAAAACTGTTCTTTTAAATTGTAAAAATAGTTCACACAATGTTTTTACTGTATTTTGGATCAAATAAGTGCAGTCTTGGTGAGCAGAAGAGACTTCTTCTAAAACTTTTAAATGGTAGTGTAGGTCTAAAATTAAGTAAAGTCTTTATGTAAAGAAACTGTATAGTCAGATTACTTATTTTAACTTAAAACTTGATTTTGATCATTAAGTCTCCTCACATTCATTCTCTTTCTGTCACATTCCTCATTGATGGGCCCAGGGGAGGGGTCTTTTGTCTCCTCAGGTGTGAATAACCTCAATATTCATGATCATTCATGCCTCCTCGCATATTACCTTTCTAACACTAAAAGTGTCTTACAAAATTGTAATTAGTGTATTGTTTTGTATGAATGAGTGATCAGGATGGTTTACACATAATTTTGTAGCAAAAACTCTAGGCTACAAGATCCAGTTCTCAAAAGGCTTGTGGAAAAATGTTTAGTATGTGTTATATGGCCTTATTTCAATGACTTAAAATTTTAGTTTTTTCAAAAACCACGCATAAACGTGATTTTCTGAAAAATACAAACCTGTACATACATGTTGCTCACAAATTATTGTAGCCCAGTTTCTGCTGAATACAGAGTTATCAGACTTTAGCCATTAATATGTTTTTAAGCAAGTGAAAAAAGCACAAATGTCAAGGCATGTCAAAACTTCTCCAGGGCCCAAAACACTCTCAGACCCCAGAGGGTTAATAAGATCAATCTGAGGCAGCTGAATTAACATTACAATAAATTTATCTGTTCGTCCAGCAAACACTCAGTGTTGATTGTCGATCAATTCTCAGAAAGGATATTTTTCATGGCCACACAAAAATAACTCTTTCTTAGCATGGAGCTGAGATCGAATTGTTACATTTACATTGATTTACAAGCAGATCAGAATCAACTCGCAAGAATGTACACAAAAGTTTATTTAACTAAAACACGAACACATAACTAATCTAAACAAAAAACATACACAAGAAATCACTCATACATGGGAAAGGGAAAAAATCAAATGAAACCGGAACAGTATTCGGGAAATGCAGTTGTGAAAAGAGTAATTTTGACCATTTGAGAGAACCATCCGTTTCTTAATTTAAAAGCACCTTTGTTACAAAGGGGTTTTTATGTCTTGTACTAAACTAAGTTCAGTTAGTTACTGGTACAATGTGTGCCTCTTTATGCTCTGGTTAATATAGCAAGCACACAATGCATGCTATCAGAATTATATATATATATATATATATATATATATATATATATATATATATATATATATATATATATATATATATATACCACTTTGCAGTGTGTCACACAAGGATTCATTTGATAGGAAACATGGCAGAACTAATTGTACATTATCTTGTAGTTCTGTCATAAGGCATGCATAAAACAGTATACAGTACAAATAAAACTTCATAAGACAGCAATGATCCTATACACAATGTCCTGGGGATATACATGTGAAATTATGGACAGTTTGTCTGTTGACAGTTGGTCTGTTGTACTGGCCTTTGTGTCCATTTCCTATGGGGGACAGGAGTGAATCACGCTTTCTGCTTTCCTTTGCTGATAATGATCAGTGGGGGATCAGACATAGATGGAGCCTGTGTGGGCCACTGCTTGCTACAGTCGTGAGACATCAGTTGGTTTATTCATTAAATAATGAATAGGTATGTAATAGTGTTTTGTTTTTTTGCACTTGTTTGTTGAAATGATTCTCTTGTTTTAATTTTTATTTTTTTATATATGAAGGATATATATTTCATTGTTTATTACAGGACAAATGACTACTATAGTCATACAAATAAATACTATATCACATTGATTTTCAGTATCATATCAGATATCAGTGCAACAATGGTGATTTCAGTATTCCATAAGCATGTACACATCCATATTATACATGCTATTTCTTACACAAGGTGATGCTAATGTTTCAGTTATTGACTTGATTTATATTTGGCATTGCTAATTGATGAAGAAACAACATGGAAGTAAACTTAAGCAAATACAACACACAAACAGTATGCTCTCGACCATGTGTAAATTGTGCATAAGACAGCCGAACATGTTGTTTTCTTTCAGCCAAACTGCCAGGACTACATTTTAATAGAAGCAATATTAAACAAGTAATGAAAAAATTTACTAACATTTGAATGAGTGAAAGAAACCTTAAAAACTAACAAAAAAAGCTTTTATTTAGAAACATTTCTTTGCTGCTTGAATTTACTTTTTCAAAGAATAGTTTTTCCTCCAACTCTGCTTATCATATTTCCAGCATAAATTATTGACATGGGGTGAAAGTTCGTGGAAAGAAGCAGTTTGCCTTTGATTTTCTGAAACAAATTAATAATAATAAAATAAATAATGCCTTCTAATTTGACTGGTTGGACATTTTTTAATAGACTGTTTGATATGAGCTCTAATTTAGGTTTCATAGTAGGCCTTTATGCATTGGTAAATTGCGTTCAGTTGATAAGGTATGGTCAATGCTAATGCTGTTAAACCCATAAATAAACACATTGCAGGCAGGTGCAGACACAATACAATGGGGAAAAAAGAGAAAAAGCCCTCACACTGTCTTATATCTTGAAAATCTGTAATATTTTACAGTGTTTTGGTCAAAGACCTTCTTCAGGCATTCTATAAATTTCTTTGAAGGTTTTTCCTGTAGCAAATCATGGATTTACTTGAGAAATGTCTCCAATGGCGATGGTGATGTGATCATGTGAACCAGAGAAGTGGACCTCTTCCTGCTGGTGTGAATTGACAATTTTTTACACTAAAGCCTTCATGTCAAACTCACTTTCCTTTTAGAATGAGCATGCAGGTATTTGCTAAATCAATTAAACAATTAAATTAAACTGTCCTTAGTCAACATTATTATGTAAAGAAGCTTTGAAGTGAAAACTTAAAAACAGGGATGAGATTTTATATCAAAATATACCACAGTCAAGTAATCTTTGAATACAGACAAACTTTATTGCTATTCTAAACATTAAATTAATCTAACACATACGACATGAAACAGGTTGGTGAGATCAATACAGAGAAAATGAACTTTACAGAGTCTACTGACAATGCCTTAATTTATCCTTCTTTGGCTCTTTGTCGAAAGTTTGTTCCATCAATGTTTTGGAATCTGTTATGATCACGGATAGCTATTGTCTGGATGAAGCGGTGCCTTCTGCAAGGAGGACTTGTGACTCCAGTTGGGTGTGTGAACCGTAGAGCAGAGAGTGAGAGGCTTCCTAGGGACCTTGTGTGTCCCAAGTTTTCCTTGGACTCTACATGGCACGGAGGATTTGGAAGAAGCTCACTTCATTGAACTTCGAAGAACTTCATTGCAAGAGCGACGTTCAGCAGAATAGGAAGATCAAGAGAAGAGACAGAAGAGGGAAGGAAGTGTTCTTCCTTGGGTATGAAAGTTTTTAATTGAAATTGGCCGCACCCCAAAGGTGTCATGAGCCAATCAGAAGTGACTTTCGAGATTCACGTGGTCGACTGGGCTGTCCTTTTCAAAAGTTGATCTATGATCCTTTGTGGAGGATTCTTACAAACTCCTCATAAATTGTGCTTGTTTAATCATGAACTTTTATATCTTGAAAACGGTACAAGAGACATGACATTCGTTGTCATCAACATTCTCTATGTAAACAAACAAGCATTTACATACTAAATATTTACATTCTTTCATGAATATTATAAATGTAAGTAACAAAACATCAAAATCCCTGGTTACAAATCATACTGGTTAATTCAATAGTTTTATAAAACTTTACACGTTATGAGAAACCTGATAGTCGGTCAGTTACCATACAAGATTAAAGATTGTAATCATTGATTTGTTAGTTAGAAGTGATTACAAATCACTACACATATTTTAAAAAGGTACATCAAGCTATAATCATTAATTTGTCAATTATATAAATGTGATCACAGGTCATAGAGTCATTTTCAGAATTATCTAGCAAGGCTAGATATGGTGTATATTTTATAGGGTTAAATCACAAGTACTGGGACTGGGATGAGGATCTCATGGGATCTCACAAGGAAACCTTTCAAAGAAAACTGGCTTTAGCTCTGTGTGGAAGTTCAGAAAGTCATGCTAAGGGTTTTTGGAACAAAGAAGGATCTTCTTTATTGGTCAGCTCTGTCATTACAAACCCTAGTTTGAAATTAAACAGGCATTGGATAGATGGTCTCCTTCAGCAATTTGCTGCCATAGATTCGTTTTTATTACTCTCTAATGGCTCGTTGGGGAATCTCTCTGATCTTTGGAATGTGATGTTGTGTTCATTTGATGGATTTGTTTGTGGATAATCCTACAGCCTTCCATAAAAAATAAAAAAAAAGTTTATTTCTGTTTGCATAGATGTTTAAAGATTTCCATTCTCATTTACTAGCGAGTCTGAAGCCTTTCTTAAATGGTATTTTCATGGGTGTGGATTATGATAATTGTGAATGAATGTGCACATGGACTCTAATTACAGTTTGGAATTCACAAACACACCTTTGTTTTAGTAACAAATCGGGAGAATATGAAGAATTTTGATGGAAAGTTTTCGGGAAGCTCCATTTTGCAAGTAAATTACTCCCAATTTTTTTTTACACATTTTTCTTTATAAATCAGGACTGATTTGTCCTGATTTGCTGCATTATCTCTTTAATTTATGAAAAATAAAACATCAAAATATATCAAAATTTATTTTCTTTTATTATTTTCTAGTTGTCTTGAAAATATTTAGAAAATTTTACACTATCTGGGCATTTTGTAGATCTATTTTTGATAGATATATGTGCCGGGTCTCTAGTTTTTTGGTAAAATTCCCATGCATTTAAGAGATACACACTCACGTAGCACTTTATTTTGAACACCTGCAAACCTACTTACTCATGCGATTATTTAATCAGCCAATCATGTAGCACTAGAGCAATGCATAAAAACAGGCAGATACAGTCAGAAGCTTCAGTTAATATTCATATCAACCATCATAATGGGGAAAAATGGGATTTCTGCGATTTCGACCATGGCATAATTGTTGGTGTTTGAGTATTTTTGTAACTGCTGATCTCCTGGGATTTTCACACACAACAGTCTCTAGAGTTTTATCGGAATGGTGCCAAAACGGATGGAAATGTCTTGGGAGAAAGGTCAATGAAAAATGGCCATAACCACTATGTACAATTGTAGTGAGCAGAATGTACAACACGTAGAACCTTGAGGCGGATGGGCAACAAAAGCAGAAGACCACGTCAGGCAATTTATTAGGACAATAGTGTCCCTAATATAATGCTCAGTGATATTTTGCTGTGTACTGTACGGGCATAAGGTATCCTTGGCGGTGGTAATACCCCTCGGGTTGATGAATATGAGACCATTCCAACATTAGCTACAGACTCGAGTCCCGAGGTGGGTATGATGCTACGGCATCCAGCGCATGTATATCACGACATGGTGCCACCATACTTTCAGCCCTTGGTCAGATCTGGTATTTCTACAGGCAGAGGTTCCCTTAGAGCAGGTGTCGAGGCGCTTCATGGTCACGACAGATGTCTCTAATTTGAGCTGGGATACATAAAATGTATCATTATATATTTTTTTAATCATTCATGGAGCTTAACTACTGTGGTCACTATGGACCATTGTTATAGTGACACCTTTATAGAATATAGAATATCAAAAAAATAAAAACCTTACCACATATGAAAGTAACAGATGTTACAGAGGGAGATTAACCACGGTGGCTTATTATCATTGTCCAACATTTCTGTCAATGAAAAGCTCTAAAATTATAGAGAGGGTACATAAGGCCAGCCTCATGCAGACAGTGTCTGCAAAAACGGTTACTTCGCTAGTTTTTAAATCAAGTAGCGGCATAGCATTGACAAAAGCTACACCGCTACATCGTGACTTGTATCTGGTGTTTACTAGTTTACATTTGAGTTAGTTCTTCACAATGAATTGGTCACACATGAGAGTAAAGAGGTCTGAATCGGTTGTGTTGATGTTGTGACACCAGGGGTTTGCTCTTGAGAGCCCCAATTACCTTTACTTTATTCAGAAAAGGCCAATGAAAATTGGTGAGTGGAATTTGTATGCCGCTCTCTGAACCAGTCATACGGGTATAAAAGGAGATGGCATGCACCACTCATTCAGACTTCTTCTTCAGAGACGAGCTCACATGTGTGTTCGTCCAGTCACCTCGCTATTAGCTGCTGGAATTACAGCATGTATCAGCGGTCACAATCGAGTGTTGTGTTTCCCCTGAGTCTTTGCGTGTAAAAAAAGAGTATATTTTACACAAACGATTGGCGTCTTTTTAAAGATGTCCTTTCACATTTTGAGTACTTGGTTTCCAGCACGCTGAGGCAGACTTTGTGGAGGGGTCATGTTCTCACTGCGAGATGTCACAATGTCCACTTTGGTGGTCCAAGAGTGACACCTGTGGCTCAACCTTGCGGAGATGCATGATGCGCCCATCTCCCAAGGGGAGAACCATCAGTTCACTCGGCAAGGCTGTCCTCCTGCAGTGTCGGCCCAGGCTCCCCCACCATCGGAGCCTCTGAGATGAAGATCCTTCTGGCCCCCGGAACCCAGATTGTCAGTAAAGGAGCAGTTTCCTCACTCCCTTGGTCATTCTGGTATGCTCAGTCCTTCTCACCCTCATGCTCGCGATGGCCAGGCACTGATATTCTTTCCGGTCAACGAGCAGGATGTGAGTTTCTCACATTTCCTTGTTCTCCATCGAAAGGAAGCTGGCAAACAGGTAAGTACGGCAGTTTTCGCGGCCAACAGACCCCTTCTTTGGTTTGCCTTCGAGGCATGAGCATACTAGTACAAGGTCCTCCCTTTCGGTCTGTCCCTGTCCCCTTGGGTCTTTACCAAAGTCACAGAGGCTGCCCTGGCTCCACTAAGGGAGAAGGGCACTCACATCCTCAATTATCTCATCGACTGGTTGATCCTAACTGACTCGTGAGTTATATTGTGTGTGCACAGGGACCTCGTGCTTCAGCACCTCAACCAAATGGGGATTCAGGTCAACTGGGTTGGACTCGGTCACCTTGATGGCATGCCTTGTAAGCAAGCGTGTGCAGTTGGTGCTGGCCTGTCCAAGAACCTTCATGCGGAGGGTAGCAGTGCCATTGAAACAATTTCAGAGGCCCCTGGGGCATAAGGTATCCTTGGCTGTGGTACTCCCCCTCGGGTTGATGAATATGAGACCATTCCAACATTGGCTACAGACTCGAGTCCCGAGGTGGGTATGATGCTACAGCATCCAGCGCATGTATATCACGACATGGTGCCACCATACTTTCAGCCCTTGGTCAGATCTGGTATTTCTACAGGCAGGGGTTCCCTTAGAGCAGGTGTCGAGGTGCTTCATGGTTGTGACAGATGTCTCTAATTCGAGCTGGGGTACTGTGGATCTGTACAGGGCTCCACTTGCAATGTCACATCAACTGCCTGGAGTTGCTTGAAATATCACTGGCCCTGTGGAGGCTTCGGCCATTGATTCAGGCCAAGCACGTGTTGGTCCAGACGGACAACACAGCGACCGTGGTATACTTGAACTGCAAGGGCGGCGTACGCTCATTTCGCAACTTGCCACCGCCTCCACATTTTGAGTCAACAGACATTGAAGTCTGTGGTGTATTTTTATCAAGTTAAGTATACATTAATCAGGTGTAATCAATGTAAACATTGTTGATTTGTACCACAGTTATGTCTGACGGGCAAACATGCAGTTTACTGTGTTTGTGTAAAGGCCTGTGGTCATGATGGAATGTGTGCTCAACATATGTGTGACTATTTGAAGGTATGTGCAGGAACAGGAATAGCCTCATATATGTGAACTCATGACTGCTGAGAAAATATTTGGTGAGGCAGGTGTCTCCTGTCCATGTCTCAAAATAAGCTGACCAGAGTCAAAGCACAGGAATAGCCCCACCTTGTTAGAGGACTGTATTTAAGTGAACCAAAACTCAGAGATGCTTTAGTTGTTTGTTGTGGTTGTACTGCAGGCAACTCGGCTTTATGGTATGATAATAAAGTCTATTCTTCTGAAATCAAAATCCCAAAGAGTGATTTTTCACAAAATTGGCAGAAACTACTACACTGCGAACCACTCACCTCCCGGGCATCCTCAATCATGCAGGAGATGCACTCTCACGACAGATAATGCTCAGTGAAGAGTGGAGTCTCCACCCCCACCTCTTCGCCCCCCGAGGGTCCTCTCATTGCTCTCTTGGGGTCCCCTTGGCATGGATGCCTTGGTGCACAGCCGGCCTCAGGGGCTGCGCAAGTATGCATTTCCCCCAGTGAGCCTTGTTGCACAGACATTGTGCAAAGGCAGGTAAGATGAGGTACTGATGGTTGCGCCATACTGGCCCAAAAGTACTTCATTCTCAGATCTGATGCTCCTGGCAGTAGACCCTCCCTGGCACATTCCCCTTAGACAGGACCTTCTCACTCAGGGGAAGAGCACACTCCGGCACCTGTGGCCAGACTTCTGGAACCTCCATGTCTAGCTCCTGGATGGGACGGGGAAGACCTAACAGGCCTTCCACCAGCGGTGATAGACACGGTCACTCAGGCCAGAGCCCCCTCCACGAGGCGGCTGTATGCACTGAAAAAATGTCTCTTCGCAAATTGGTGTTCTTCCCACGGGGAAGATCCACAGAGAATGCAGCAGCTTACCCATGTCCACTCCTCCGTACATCGTGACATGGTTCAGTGCCTGCTGTGTTTCGTATAAGAACCCCTAGTGTCACTACATCGACACAACGTTGAGTGAGTGACAGACAGGGAACTTCTTGGTTACTGATGTAACCTCTGTTCCCTGAAGGAGGGAACGAGACGTTGTGTCCCTCCTGCCACAGCGCTGAACCGACCGCTGACATGGCCGGGACATCGGCTTCTCAGAACAAATCAGAATGAGTTGTAAACACCATCTCCTTTTATACCCGTATGTCCGGGGCAGAGAGCAGCACTCCACTCTGCAATTTTCATTGGCCTTTTCTGAATAAAGCAATGGTGATTGGGGCTCTCCAGAACGAACCACTAGTGTCACTACATCGTCACAACATCTCATTCCATCCATCATGGAACAGAGGTTACGTCAGTAAACAAGATGTTTTCACTTTGAACACGTGTTTGTAGAGGTAATACTATATAAAAATAAAATGTTAAAATAGTGAGTTTTCATATTGAACATGTGTTTGTAGAGGTAGTAGTATAAATATGAAAAATAAAATGTAAAAATTTAAATTTTTCATATTGAACATGTGTTTGTAGAGGTTGTTGTATAAATATGAAAAATAAAATGTAAAAATAGTGATTTTACATGTTGAACACATGAGTGTGTATAGGTAGCATGTCTAAATGTGAATTTACATGTGTTTTTTTTACGTGCACATACGTATTGCACCTACTGTATACTTGTATACTGTGTTGCACTAAACTGTAATATTCTGTACCATGGATTTGATAAACATCATGTGAATACGTCTTTTAAGTACTTTGTCCATGACAGTATGCTCTGTGGATCAGCAGTTGAAAAAAAAAAATTAAGCAGCTTTAATGTAACAAGCTACTTTTGGTGTTTAGCTTATAGTGCTATTTTTCCATGTTTTCATAAAACACGTGTTTACAATAATCCAGGCTGATCTCACTGTAAATTTGGCATCAGTAGGTTGAAAGTTATTCAGCTAAACATGGTCTGTGCTTACCAAAATTTAAATTACTACCCCCAGTGGCCGAAGCGGGAAGTGTTTTTGAAAGTATGGGCATTGTGAGCTCCAGTTTCTGAATGAAATGTCCACAGAGAGGTGCTAAAAGCAAGTGAGTTGTTTTTAGTTATAACATAACTTTATAGTTATAATCAGCAGGAATGCATATTCTATTAATCATATGATGTAACCCAAACCCCAACTCTAAACCTAACCATCAGTGGAGAAAACACTTGGTGAAAATACATCCTCTTAATGGCCCTCATCTTTGATCATGTGAATTACTTCCTGGTTTCCATGGGACAGTAACTCTGAATGGGGCAGATAACGATGTATTGGAGCATTCGGTAGCAACATGTCAAGTTCCCATGTGATCATGTTGTTGTAAAATAGGGGAGTCTAGAACTAATTGTCACTGGGAAGTTTTCAAAAGGGCTATATCTTAAAGTTACTGTAAATGTTAGGTCAAAAGTCCAATTGTATGAATGTTTTTTTTCTCTAGCAGGGGTTTTCTGTCTTGCATTCAAACACCTAGTTAAAAACTGTCATAAATACCATACTTTTCTTCCCCCTCTAAACAAAAATGTCAGTATTATTAAATTTTTGTATTTCTGTTGGATAATTAAGGGGACACAATTAAACCACACTTGCATACATTAAGGTTCAACTGAATTATAAAGGTACATTTTAAACAAAAGGTTGAAGTGTGTATTCAGGAGAAGGACAATTTTCAGAAATGTCAGGTTGGGGCAAGTTGTCACAAATATGGGGGCAAGTTGTCACAAATATGGGGGCAAGTTATCAGATTTGTTGCTATTTTACACAATTCATTAATTACATTTTCTTTTGGCTAAAACAACATACTGTTATTTTTTTTTCTTCTTTATGTTTGCTGTTTCATTAAATATTGTGGATTTCAAAATTGTGGAATTTTGCTGTGAAGCGATTAAAAAGCATATACCATGTAAATATTTTGTCCTGTGCAATAAAAGTGTACATGTTTCATAGCTTTTTTGTAGTCAGGATTATGTAGCCCTATATGTGTCATAACAATAATTATCATAATAATTAGCATCAGTATTATACTGTACAGTATAAAAGATTATCTGGTATGAAGTTCATTATGTTTGAATGTTATGTGTGAATCGATATCGATTCCATATCTCCTCATACTTGTAAGACTAATCATTTATACAGTTAGTTATATGTCAATGATTTTAGAAATCATGCAGTTATTAACAGGAATGTCAGTTACCAACTTGAGGTGGAAACAGAGTTGGTGTCCATTCCCTACAAGCTCGAGGCAGAGATCAGAGACCTAGACTCTAAATCATTGGTGTTAAGGTTTCTATTCCTCACCTTACTGATGCATGTATCACCTCAGGGCACAGTCTCATGAGAATAATTGTAATTTTATCAATGTGTCTCGCAGCCAGCTCAATGCCACTCATTCTGACAGCACCAGCCATGGGCTCACAAACCCTGTATTTGTCTTCCTCTGACAGCCTAAGAGGGCTACACATGAATGTTTTATCTTTAGGAAATACATTTTACTGTCAAAGATTTCGAACCCATACAGAAGTCATTATTTGCTAAGCTCAACAGTTGTAATATAAAGACCTGAATGGGATTTAATAGTTGTAAAACCTTGACATTTCATGACAAGATAACTAATTATGAGCAATGACCCTTCTCCAGTAGACTAGACTAGGTAAATCTCCCGTGCATTTAAATATTTATATACAGCTCCTCTGGGCTTACCAAGAAGCAAAAAAGGTAATTTACTCAGATGTCATCAAGAAAATCAAGCAATGAAAGCTGAGATGGAAAATCTTTGATTCAACAGATGAAAAGTACTTGTAAAAATGAGTAATCAATTTTCAAAATGAACTGAGATGTATACTTTATGCTTGCTATAGAACTACTGTGAATGTTTCAGTTCGAGAAATGGTATAGCTTGCAGACTTCTTTTTATATTAGAGTGAGTGTTTTGTGCCTTTCAATAGATTCTGGCAAGGTAAAAAGACTTTTTTAACACATATCCTTTGCTTGCCCTGCTCCAAACAGCAGGTCTTTGAAAACCTTGGGGGAAAAAAATAAAATAAAATAAAGATCTTTAAAGTGAATACAAATGGAATAGGGGCTTTCTGTGAGAATCTAAGATAAACGTAGGCTGAGACACTTCTCCACAAACTTTTTAGCCAGGAACTTCTAAACTTGACTCCAAAAGAGAACTATCCCATATGCACCTGAAATCCACTGAGAAAACAAATTTCTGGCTCTGAGTTACTTAAAAGTTTAAATGTAACTTTTGCTTTAGATCCATAGTCACAATTATGCCTGTAGACTATTTTCTGTTTTGTTTGTCACTGAACAACGCAGTTTGTTTTTAAACACAGATGCTGAGGGAGCTACATTAATTCAGTTTTGTTTTAATCAATTTGATTTGACAAATATGCCTTTTGGTGACCAAAAAAATAAATAAATAAAAGACAAAAACACTAACTCCAATCAAGAGAAACCTACTACAGGTTTTAATTGCACTATGTGGTTCTTAGACCAATTCTGTCAAATTGCAACATGCTCCTTTAAACTGCAACACACAGAGAATGGTGCAAAAGTCCAGAGAATGGTGCAAGAATCAAATTATCCTCGCAAACTCAGCGAGACAGTCTTAAAATCAAGTGTTAACCTTACATGACCAGTAGAGGAGCAAAAAAAAAGAGCATTTCAGAAATCTTGGGGTTTGATGTTCATTTTTCCCACCACCGAGTGCACACCATGAATAAATTTTATCCTTTGAAATGTTTTTGACCAAGTTTTCTTCACAGAAAGAGTGTTGAGGTCATTGCTCATCTTTCTATACAGAGTCCATCTCCTATTCCTTTTCAAATGCACTGTGTAAATCCTGATCCATATCTCATTCACTTTCACTCGCTTGCTTGCTTCTATGGTAAAATGAATGAACGTGAATTCAAATGAAAATTAATTAATAAATAAATGAACAAATTGTAAATTCATGAACGAATGGAGGTGTGTTTTGAATTGGAAGATAATTTTGCTTAAATGTAATTGTTGAGGATGTGTAGGTATGTGATGTACAGTAACAGAAAGTAAAGTGATTCATCACCCCCCAGGTTGTGCCTGTAGATAATTGTTTGAAAAGTATTTGTAACAGGGTAAAGTGGGCAAGGGGGGGCTCACTGGGTCTGGAACAACGTTCCTGGTTGTGCCTGTATGTAATGGTTTGAAAAGTATTTGTAACGGGGTAAAAAAAGGCCACGCCCTCCTCCTCATCACAGTATTATAGTAATTAATGTTTTTGAACTGAGTCATTAAATTACATCAACACTAAAATAAAAACATATTTGTTCCATTAATCAGACATTTATTGCAAGGAATTTAACAGTTCTCTAATTACAAAATGAACAATCCTACTGTTGCATACTGCCTTGCACAAACTTGTAGGAATTCAGGAATCTTTCAAATTCATCTATCACTCCAATCAGACTTCCTGTGTAGATCCTTTGGATTACCTGTTGAGATATGTAATCACTACTTCATCAAAAGCAATAATGATACATATACACCAATCAGCCACAACATTAAAACCACCTGCCTAATATTTTGGCATTTATCTCACAATATGAACATTTCTGAAGCTCCCGACCCCTATCTGCTTGATTTTATGCACTGCTGCCACACAATTGGCTTATTAGATAATCGCATGGATGATTGTTGATTCCAGAAGGGCTGGTTTGAGTATTTCTGTAACTGCTGATCTCCTGGGATTTTCACGCACAACAGTCTCCAGAATTTACTCCATATGGTGCCAAAAACAAAAAAACAATCAGGGAGCGGCAGTTCTGTGGACTCAAATGCCTTGCTGATAAGAGACATCAACAGAGAATGGCCAGACTGGTTCTAACTGTCAGAGTCTACTGTAAATCAACTAACCGCTCTGTACAATTATGGTGAGAAGAATTGTTCTCTGGCTGGCATTGTTTTGGCGGCACAAGGGGGACCTACACAATATTAGGCAGGTGGTTTAAATGTTGTGGCTGATCAGAGAAATTATAGTACATCATTCCTCCAACAATCTATATATAATATTAGCAATGCTCAAAGCTGCTTTCCACCACATTTTAAAGGGATATTTCACCCCAAAAATGAAAATTCTCTCATCATTTACTCACCCTCATGCCATTTCAGATGAGTATGACTTTCTTTCTTCTGCTGAACACAAATAATTTTAAAAGAATAGCTCAGCTTTGTATGTCCATTCAATGCAAGTAAATGGTGACCAACACTTTCAAGCTCCAAAAATAACATAAAGGCAGCATAAAAGTAATTTTGTGGTTAAATACATGTCTTCAGAAGCGATATGATAGGTATGGGTGAAAAACAGATCAATATTTAATTACTGTTTTTACAATCAATTTCCACTTTCACTTTGACATTCTTCTTTTGTTTTTGGAGTTTCACATACTTCATGCATATCACCACCTACTCTGCGGGAAAAATTATTTATAGTAAAAAATGACTTTTTGGTCTGTTTCTCAACAACACCTATCATATTGCTTCTGTAAATATAGATTTAACCACTGGAATATTATGGATTAATTTTATGCTGCCTTTATCTGCTTTTTGGAGCTTGAAAGTGTTGGTCACCATTCAGAGATGACATATTCTTCTAAAAATCTCTGTTTGTGTTCAGCAGAAGAAAGAAAGTCAGACACATTTGGGATGGCATGAGGGTGAGTAAATGATTAAATAATTTTAATTTGGGGTGTAATATCCCTTTAAGGCAGGTTATGTACAGGTAATTTAATATAAATATGTTTAATGTCTTAATTTACAAATTACAAAACTATCTCTGTGGTTAAAAAAAAAAGGTCTTAGCTGTGTCCCATATAAGACACGATACACACACTATGTGCACTTACACTATGCACTATCCACTCTAGATGCCATGAGCATCCCACACTCTTTTCGGTTGAAGGAGTACTGTACATCATCTGGGTAATCGTAGCATTTTTCATTGCATTTTCAGTACTCGCACTACTTGCACTACATATGGACTTTTCTATATGGAGTAGAAAAGTGCAGAAGTATGCGGTTCTGTGCAGATGCATCTGACTTTGTTGGTGGAATTAATATATTTTGAATCTGTGATCAAGACAGATGACTTACAATCTCACTTAATCAATATCTATCATTGATAATAGATTGTCTTTCAAAACAATGTGATAGTGGGTTTATGGTTGTTTGTCTTTGCCTGAATAAATGTGGGGTTCTTTACATTCAAACAACAAGTCATGCCTCATTGGCTGGCTGTGCTTACATATGAAAAGTGTTTGAGTAAATCCCTCATTAATAAAAACTGGTGCAACACACACTCTGCATTCACAAAGTGGGAGTATATAGAAACCATAATATCATGTCATTGTGAAGTTTTAAACTTTAGCTTTATTCCAAAATCTAGTGAGTCTGCTGCCTACATAGGCAGCTTCCTTCTAAAGCAGCATCCTTACCATCGTGCAACAAAAAGTGACTGATTTGGAATGCTACATAGGCTGCAACTCAAAAACACAAATAGCACTAGACTTGCAGTTGATTTCAATAAAGTTTGATGTTAGCATGTTGCTAAGCTAACAACACAATAATCTCATTAGAATAAAAATGCATAAAATGCACAAACACTTGGAAAACAAATAATATTTCATTTGTACTGTACTATTTTATTGATAATTTATTTATCATTTATTAAAATCAACATTTCCCTTGCCTCTTTCTAATTGTAAAATATTAATAATGTTGCAACACTATTAGGGAATGCTTTAGAGTGTGATCTTTGAATAGAATAGGTTGTTGTTTTATCTGACCTGAGGCCAGTCTCTCTGTTTAGTGACCTCAGATGACTAAAAGTTGGAAAAAGCATGTACCTTAAGTAACCTCCATCTTCTGGTCTGACCACACGAAACACAATCTATAACATGTGTTGTAGCTGTAGTAAAGGCGAAAAGGGCCAGGATGTGTTATATGCTATGTGACCCGAATTGCACTAAACGCTTCGACTGATTAAATCCTGGAAGCTGCTAAAACTCCTCTGCAGAACGGAAGGTGCTCTTTCAATCACACAGTGAATTTCGTCATGCTTTGTATATCAAGCCCCAGCCACAGGTGGCACACATGGATAGAATTACTAAAGCACCCAGGGAGAGTTATCTCGATGGGAGTGGGTGAACTTTGTTGACATCAAACACCCTAACCATTTTGATTCGTTCATTAAAAGCACTCAAGTGAATTATGAGCAATTAGAGTCATGGATGATATGCTGCCCTGCAGACAAAAAAGCTTAAGCTGGTTTGCTGGTCTTAGCTGGTCTGATTTGCTGGTTTTAAGGGGGTTTTGGGCACTTGTAAGCTGGACAGGCTGGGGGACCAGCTCCCTGACCTACTCAGTCAGCTGAATACCAGCTTGGCCAGGCTGGAAAACCAGCTAGACCACTGTTTCCCAACCATTTTGGTCTTGTGTACCCACAAAGACTGACAATGAGGCTCAAGTACCCTTTCATCAAACACAGAAAACAGAAATGTGTTTCTAACAACTTATACTGAACATAATTTCTGTCACAATTTATTTACGTTATGTTGTTCAAACCCTGAATTACTTTCTTGATTCTGTGAAACATAAAAGAAGATGTTAGGCAGCATTGTTAGTCTGCATCTTTCTTCCATGTATTGAAAGTAAATGGTGACTGAGACGGTGGTGTCATTCTCTCTTACATCTCTTTTGTGTTCTATGGAATAAAGTTAATGGTTTCTTTCACTAGAAAAAAATATTTATCTGTAACTTACAGACTGAATTGTACAATTTCCATCATGGTCTATTTTTACATGCCATACTTGTTTTCATTTCATAATGGGGCGGCTATGGCTCAGGTGGTAGAGTGAGTTGGCTGCTAATCGCAGGGTTGGTGGTTCGAATCCTGGCCCACACGACTCCACATGCTGAAGTGTTCTTGGGCAAGACACTGAACCCCAAGTTGCTCCCAATGGTAGGTTAGCGCCTTGCATGTAGCAGAGCTGCCATTGGTGTATGAATGTGTGTGTGAATGGGTGATTGGGACACAGTGTAAAGCGCTTTGGTAACCTCTGAGGTTAGAAAAAAGCGCTATATAAGTGCAGACCATAAGTACTAGGGCTACATTCAGGGCTGTAGCATCCATTACAGAGGATATATAATAGATTTTTGACTTCCCAGGTGAGTCTGGTAAAACCAATGAAGTTCCATGTTCTACCTGTCAATCAACTGCTGCGATAAACAAATAATTTTAAACTTTGCTGGTTATGTGCAGCTTTGACCCTTCTGCACGTACAATGAAACCGGTGTGATTACACTTGGCTGGGCTCAGTGGTGTATGATCAAACTGGTGAGATCTGCATTTGTTCTGCTGTTTACAAGCAAAGAGGGACTAAAACATTTTCATAATGAATCAGCTGCTCAAATAATCTTTTTAATATCACAATATCTTTATTTTTTATGTTACAAACAGTCAAATAATCACTAAAGAAAAGTATAAAGCCATTACTGTTAGAACAGAGTTTTCATGTAGAGCTATGATGCTGTTTTTTGAAGTCATACAAAGAACATATTAACTAGTTAGTCCACTCGTGCCTTCTACCATTTCATCCGTCACTCATTCTGACCACTTTTGGGGCTGGGAAAGTGGAAGGGCTAGTTTTTAAGAAACTCTTTGCTTGACAAACTCAGAATCCAGTGCTGCATTGCAATGTAAACAATATGGCGGCAAGGATAGGTAGCAATCGATTTCGCAATCGCATCAGATATATCATCATCAATCATTATAAACATCTAAAAACCACATTATATGTTTGATAATATGTAATTTTTCCTCCAGTGCATCTGCTGTGAAGTATACTGTGACATTATTTTAAATGACAATGCGCATTAAAGAACTCTCTCTGGGGGATTTACATTAACAACATTTCATTTGGCAGATGCTTTTATCCAAGTGACTTACAAAATGAGGAAGGATACAACATAAGCGATTAATCTTAAGGAGAATCTGTCTATATAGGAGAAACTAAACTGCGAAAGGGTTCAAAAGAAATAACCATGCGGTCTGAAAATTGTAAAAAATGCATACACGCATGCACAAGTGCATGAAACCTTTTTCAGTGTGCCTAATAACAATATAAAGTGTCATAGATGAGCACACACATGTGAAGCTCAGTTAATAAAGCACTCCACTGAGAATTCAGAGATAACAGAGAATTCAGCTGTTTGAGTTTATATTAAATACAAGTATAATTATCAGAAAGATAAGCCACTTTTGCGCTTTCTTTTACTTATAATTTTGCACTTTATTATCATGCAGTAATACACTTATGTAATGACTGATGTATGCAGTCATGAAACCAGAGACCCTCCATTCGAAATCTCAACACAAATGGTCAAAAGAGATTACCAGATGTATGCGATGGCCCTGTCCACTTGTGATTGGATCGCCTAAAACTTCTTAATACCAGGGCACACACACACAGCGGAAGAGAGAGAGAGAGAGGGAGGTAAAAACTGATGCACTAGGTTGAAATGGTTTCTCTTTTATGTCAAAATGACAGAAATTCTTTGGAATAATTCATCAATGTTAAAAACTACATCCGTAAATGACGGATCATTTTCGGCTAACTCAACTCCTGGTCTGGAAAAACATGAGAGTGAAGAAATTATGACAGATTTAGCATTTTTGGGTTAACTATCCCATTAAGTTTTCTGTATATATTTCTTATTTATGTGGACAGATGATTCTCTTCCTTCGCTTATGTGAAATTATACTTTATAACCATTATAATCAGCTATGAAGTAATATTCATATATCCATATTCATGTACTCATTCTCTATGCCTTCACATTATCAATATTCCCATTCTGTCACTCACTCGACGTTGTGTCAAATGAAGCAACACTAGGAGGTCTTTCTTGAAGGCCTCAGTTATCTCTGAACTTGATAAAAGCCCAATGAGAAATTGGCAGACAGAGTTTGCATGTCCCTCCCTCAGACATACGAGTATAAAAGGGAATCGTGTGTCTGTCCATTCAGATTTTTTTCTTCGGAGCCGAGCGGTTGTGCGATCAGCGAGCTGAGATCTCTTCTATTCCACTCACATCTGCAGAGTGTTTGCTGTTGGATCTATGGGGAGTATCAGCGGCTTTCTCATCCTCTGCTCACCAGTGCACCCTTTGCCCTTGGGCGATTCCACAGCGCTTCTGAAAGAGTATATTTTCTTCTGAAAGAGTATAATTTCTCTAAAAGGCATTGAACATCCTTTTCAGAATGCGTCTTTTTAAAGATGCCCATCTGCCTCTGTGTAGTTCCTGGATGAGGTCATAATCTCTACCCTCTACCCCCTGCATCATGTGTCTGGGCCGCGATCACTCTGAGGTGGCGTTTGTGGATGGTTCTTGTTCTCACTGCAAGAACTTAACCATGGCAACTTTGCGGTCGCGGCTTATCTTCCTGAAAAGGAAGGCCACACCAGCCGCCCCCCGCGTCGCTTCTTCTTCCCACGGGATTGAGGACGACCTGGCTGGCAATGGAGGCGATTTGGGGTTGGTAGCGGGATCGGTTTTGCCGGAAAAATCCAGACGAACCACCAGCACGCTCGTTGACTTCCGTCAAAACTCGACTGGGCTGCAGCCTTCAGGTCGGCCCGCCCTGTCTGAGGCTGACGCCCAGATGGCCTACATGCTTGTCTGGACCGGAACCCTCCATCCTCCCCACAGCCCTCACAGCTAGACGATTGGTTCCTCAGGTCTGGGCTCCATTCACAGCCACGCCCCATCCCCCAGTTCCTTTCTTCCTGGAGGTGCACGATGAGCTGACGAGGTCGTGGAGGGCACCTTTCACTGCCCGCAACAGACTTCCTCTCACTGCCCTTGACGCCGGGCCAGCCCATGGGTACTCAGAGGTCCCCCAGGTGGATAGAGCAGTTGCGATCCACCTGTGTCCGGAAAACGGCACCACCTGGCGGGATCGCCCGGTACTCTCCTCCAAGGCCTGTAGGATGACGACATCAATGACCAACAAAGCCCACAGTGCCACCGGACAGGCTGCCCCCGCCCTGCATGCTGTCCGGGCTCGAGGTGAGAGCGGCACAAAAACACCAGCACCCTACGACCCTTTTACTCAAAGACGCGATAGAGCCTGTCCCTCCAGCCGAGATGAAGGGTTTCTACAGCCCTTACTTCATCGAACACCAGGTGCTCAGGCACCTCAGCCGTCTAAGGCTTCAGGTTAACTGGGAAAAGAGCAAGCTCGACCCGGTTCAGAGGATCTCTTTTCTCGGCATGGAGTTAGACTCAGTCACAATGACAACACATCTCACCAACGAACACGCTCAGTCGGTGCTGAAATGCCTCACCTTATTCAAGCTAGGTTGGCCATCGCCTGCCCGAGTGTCCGCAATGTGAATTTTGTGGCCCGGAGGGCGAGAGCGGTCGCCGAGCGCAGTTCCTGCAACATGTCAGGGTCAGAAACACCCAAGTTCAGGTCCTTGAGTGCCTTGGTCTGGTAAACTTGCAGTAGGGCCATGGCATTCAGGGTAGTCTGTAGTGACGTCATCCTATAGGCCTTAGAGGGGAGCACCGGGCAATCCCGCCAGGTTCTCGGGACACAGGTGGATCGCAACCACTCTGTCCACCTAGGTGACCTCTGAGAACCCTTGGGCCGCCCCACCGTCAAGGGTAGTGACAGCGAATAAGCGCTCAGTTGCAGGCAGTGAAAGGTGCCCTCCACGACCTCATCAGCTCATCATGCACCTCCGGGAAGAAAGGAACTGTGGGGGGGTGGGGGTGCTTGGCTGTAAGCGGCACCAATTGTCTAGCCATGAAGGCTCTGGGAAGGATTGAGGGTTCCAGTCCAACCCCACGCTGATGGCGGCCCGGGCAAGCATGTCGGCCATCTGGGCATCAGCCTCAGACATTCGAGTCTTCCACGTCAGACAGACAGCTCTTCGATGCAGCAGCAAACTCATCATCCAGCTCAGGGGGCTCAAGGGAGTAACAGTTTGGTCCTGAGGCGACCCGCTGTCACCTCGAGCTGAGGACGGAAGTCAACGAGCATGCCGGGGGAGGGTCGTTTCTTGGGGATGTACCTGGCGAAACAGAGCCCGCTGCCATCCCCAAATCGCCTCCATTCCCAGTTGGGTCCTTCTCAATCTCATGGGAAGAAGGAGCGATGCGGGGGCAGCTGGAGTGGTGTTCCTCTTTAAGAAGGAAAGCCGTGACCGCAACGTTGTCATAGTAAGGTTCTCGCAGTGAGAACACATTCTCAGTGTGATCGCGGCCCAGACACATGAGGCAGCGCCTGTGACCATCAGGAGCAGAGAGAAATCAACCGCATCCAGGAACTGCACAGGGGCAGAAGGGCATCGCTATAAAGACGCGTCCTGAAGAGGACGTTCAATGTCAGCTGTGTATTGCTCTTTTAGAGAAATAAACTCCTTTAGAAAAATACTCTCTTTTAGCAGTTGTTTTAGCTTTTAGCACTCACTGTCGAAACGCCCAGGGGCAAAGCTACAAAGTCGCTGATATGCACCGTAGATCCAACAGCATAAGCTCTGCAGATGTGAGTGGAACAGTAAGTGATCTCAGCTCACTGATCGCACAACTGCTCGGCTCAGAAGAAGAAATCCGAATGAACAGAGGCATGATTTTTATACCCATATGTCCGGGGGAGGGACATGGAAATTCTGTCTGCCAAATTCTCATTGGCCCTTTCTCAAGTTCATAGGTAACCGAGGCCTTCAAGAAAGTCCCCTAGTGTCGCTTCACTCGACACAACATCGAAGTGAGCAACAGACAGTGAACTAGCATGCAAGGGTGGTCTGTTTTGGACCTTTAGACTTAACCATATTTTTCACACCTCTGTAGGTCAGAGCGACCTGACCTAAGTTATTACTTAACATCATGAAGAACAGCTTTATATATATATATATATATATATATATATATATATATGTAACTCTTGCTCCTAAAAAGGAAGTGCTTTTGCACATACACATGGGGATTTAAAGACCCTAACCAATCTTTTGGGAGTGAACTAACTTCTCTGTTCTCTGCACCTGATTCATTTACTTACTGTGGAGATGAGGGCATGACCTAGCGATGTCTGTGGAGAGTGAGGCCCAGAGAGGAAGAGCGTTAAGGATTGACACCTATGGTAAATGACCTCTAACAGCTGTTTTGTGTTGCAATGAGTGCTGGAGAGGGATAAAAGGACAGTCCAGACTATCGGAGGGGCGAGAGAGATGCACGCAGCCATGATCGTGTGTGTATGTACATTTGTTGTGCTGAAAAGCACACCATTTTATGTTCTGCCGAAAAGCATTCGTTTATTTGTCACTGAAAAGTGTGTGAATGAAAGTCTTATGTTGGATTGTTTATCCGGCTCCCGCTTCCTCCTTCAAAGAGAGCTAGAGATTTGTCACACTTTCTTAGTTCATTAGACGAGACAAGACAATGTCCTATTAGATTTAGATGAGACAAAGTATCACCAGCCTTAAGACTAAGTCCACATTAAGTCCTCATTAAATTTCATTTATTCAGCATTAATCTTTATATAGATTTTTACCTAATTTTGACATTTTAAAAAGGTGTTGTTTTTCCATCAACAAATCATTTGTCTTAAGTGAAATAATTCCATCTGCTGAATCACCCTGCACAAATATTATAGGTTTTACAAAGCAAAAGCAAATCTTTTCCAATTATGCTACATGCTTATACACCCCCTGGCTGGGAATCACTGAGCTAGACCATCTTAAACCAGCTAAGACATGTACACCTTCTTAGGCTGCTTTAAGTTGTTGTTGTTGTTGTTGTTGTTGTTTTTGTTGTTTCAGCAAGTTAGAAAGAGCTAGTAAGCTTATGGCCTCTCTCATGTGTTGGCACTCCCTGTATACAAATGCTTGTCTTTGATAAAGAGTTTGTGATCTCACAGGCTTCTCTCTCTGAGCCGGAAATTGTGTCTACATTAAGTTGTGGATATGATACTAAACTGTACGGGTTTGATCTTCATTTCACCTTAATTAAAGTATGGCTTTTGGCTCTTTTCTGCCGTGGTGATAAGCGGATAAGAACGCTGTGACTCCACTAATTTCCCTGCAGCTCTGTGAGGAGGCCAGACCTGGATTAGAGGTGGATGACAATTAGAAAGTGAGATGGCAGGAGTTTCAGTTCAGTTTCATGGGCCAGTGTTAACAATGCTATTGGCTGAAATAAAACAGGACAATTGGTTAAGACATTATCATCAGGGAAAATCTCAAAATAAAGATGTTTAAGCACTGTGGATTGGCATAGCTCTAGTAGGGGCAAAAGAGGTTATTATGCTACCCTATTGCAAGGGTAAGAAATCAACCAAACAAAGGCCTAATAAATACTTTATAATTACAAACAAGTCTCGAACTAGTCCCGTACAAGTCCAATTATTAGTCAATAATTATTTTCTAATTTCTGATCCCTAAAATAAAGTGTTACCTTAAATATATACTTGAAATAGTTTATTTTGCTTTTGCCTGCTCTTGTGATAAACATAGTGAATACTAAAGAAGACCACAGGCTCTGTGTGAACTGATTATTTTGTAGAAATCTGTTGAGTATGAAAAAATTGCATGAGTGTGAGGGAATTAAAATAAATTGGTAAGGAAGTCAGAGTTGTGTTAATATATTTAACGTTTTGTTTAAAACAATTTTATTAAATAAATAATTATGAGAAGTGACCTTTTTCCCACTTGAGCCCCTGCCCCCCAAAATGTCTCTGCACATCCATGCTGCCAGATATATGAATCAGAGTTAAATGTAAATGTTTTTGGATGAACTGGACTGAAAAACAGTATGTAGCATCATGACCATATGGTTACCTATGTAGGTCAACAAACCTACATAGCCTGTTTTCAGCTGTCTCTGTTCTCCAGCCTGTGAAACATTACTTAATTTTCACTTTTATATTGTTAAACAGTATAAAACATGTCCACTCAGAATGTCTTCCTAGTTTAACAAAACGTGCACATTTTGTCAGTAGAATGCAGGGTTCAAATAAAATAGCACCATCAATATAGTAAGAGGTGACAGGGTTACAGTAGTACTGCACTTTTATATTACCATCATCAACAACACACAGTTAGCTGCTGGCAAATTTTACGGTCTCTCTCAGGACATCTGGCATTGAGCGAGCCACATTCTAACAACAAGTTTCCAAAGTAGCTAAGGGCTTACAGTAACCGTACTTTGACCGTACAGTGACCATAGGTCAAAGGTTATCTGTATCACCCAATATATGGAATTCACTCCCCCTGACTCTTCGTAGCATCTCTTCTATCTCTGAGTTTAAATCTCAACTTAAAACTTCTTTGTTTTCTCAGTTTTATTGATCTTAATGCGTTATGTATTCACTCTCAGTGACTGTGCTATCTGAACTTTGTTTTTGTGACTGTGTTTGTGTATTATTGTGTTACTATTGTAAAGTGTCCTTGAGCTCTGGAAAGGTGCTATATAAATTAAACTTATTTATTATTAGTAGTAGTAGTAGTAGTAGCATCATTCCAACCGTTTAGCTATCTAGAAATCAATATCAATAAATTATTACGTTTATCTAGAAAGTACTCTTTGCATATCAAACTATTTGTGTGTATTTTCATAAACCCCTGCAGATAGAGACGCGCCCTCTAGCAGTTCATGCTGAGCAGCGTAACAATATTAAATAATTTATCATTACAATTCAACTAGCAAAATTTGTCAAAATAGTCGCTTGCCAAATAATGGCTATTGATGCAGTACACTTGAAACACATCACAGAACAAATAAATAATTAGCGATCTAGCTGAATCATCAATGCAAATGTAGTGGCAGATGTTTGATTCTCCCAATATTTAGCCTCTTCATGATTTGAAATGAAGTGCAATAACTTTCATGCAAGTAATGCTCTTTTATGGGTAAAAAGAAAAGAAAGGAGCCTGTTGAGTGCATGACAGACGACTTGAAAAAAAATATTGCAGCTGTCTTGTACAGTTGAAGTCAGAAGTTTACATACGTCTTAGCCAAATACATTAATATAATATTATGGGTAGTCTTCCATATGCTTCTCACAATAAGTTGCTGGAATTTTGGCCCATTCCTCCAGACAGCTGGTGTAACTGTGTCAGGTTTGTGGGCCTCCTTGCTCGCACACGCTTTTTCAGTTCTGCCCACAAATGTTCTATCGGATTGAGGTCAGGGCTTTGTGATGGCACTCCAGTACCTAGACTTTGTTGTCCTTAAGCAATTTTGCAACAACTTTGGAGGTATGCTTGGTGTCATTGTCCATTTGGAAGACCCATTTGCGTCCAAGCTTTAATCTCCTGGCTGATTTCTTGAGATGTTGCTTCAATATATCCACATCATTTTCCTTCCACATGATGCCATCTATTTTTTTAAGTGCACCAGTCCCTCCTGCAGCAAAGCACTCCAACAACATGATGCTCCCACCCTCATTCTTCATGGTTGGGATGGTGTTCTTCTGCTTGCAAGCCTCAACCTTTTTCCTCCAAACATAACAATGGTTATTATGGCCAATAGATGGTTCATCAGACCAGAGTATTTCCCCAAAAAGTAAGGTATTTGTCCCCATGTTCACTTGCAAACTGTAATCTGGCTTTTTTATGGCGGTTTTTGGAGCAGTGGTGTCTTCCTTGCTGAGCAGCCATTCAGGTTATGTCAATATAGGACTCGTTTTACTGTGGATGTAGTTCCCTGTCTGTCATGCACTCAACGTTGTGCCGATGTAGTGACACTAGGGGTTTGATCTTGAGAGCAACAATCACCTTTGCTTAAAATAAAAAAGGCCAATGAGAATTGGCGTGTGGAATTTACACGCCACTCTCCGCCCTGGACATACAGGTATAAAATGAGATGGTGTGCACCACTCATTCAGATGTTTTCTTCGGAGACGAATGCATGCTGTGTTCATCCTCTCACATCTTGCTTACACTTCTGGATTTTACGGCACATATTAGTGGTCACCCTCTCACGGTCGAGTGTTGTGCTTCCCCTGGGTGCTTCGGCGGCTGAGTCTACGGGTGCTAAAAGAGTATATTCAAAAGAGTATATTTCCCTCTAAAAGAGCTCGCAAAAATGTCTGGTATCTTTTTAAAGATGTCCTTCCTCGTTTGCGCGACTGGATGTGGCCATTATCTCTCCCCTCCAGACAGCCATGAAATCTGTCTCGAGTGCTTGGGGCGCCAGCTCGCTGAGGCATCTTTCGTGGAAGGGTCTCATTGCGAGAACATGCCCATGAGAATGTTGCGGTTGTGGTTCACTTCCTTCTTCAATCGTCAAGCACTGCTGGCGGTCTGGATGTGGACATGGGAGCGTTTCCACCAGCTCAGCCCCCACGGACCTCCCATCATGCTCGTTCTATCTGGAAGGGATGTTGAGCAATGCAGGCGGCCCGCCTCAGGGCGGGTTTAACGTGTCGTTCACGGCTCGCAATGAGGATGAGCTTTCGGTCACAGCATCAGAGAGTGTGCTTCTGCTATCGGAAGTGGACGAATCTTCTGAGCTTCGTCCACGGATGGTAGAGCACAGGATGAGGTGGACGCTGAGATGGCAGCCGTGCTTGCCCATGCAGCTGCGAACATCGGCTAAAGTGGAACCCTCCAACCTGTCCTTAGTGTTCACAGCTGTATGATTGTTTTCTGGGCTCATGGCCACATCCCTCACTGGTGCATTTCTTCCCAGAAGTGCACAAGGAGCTAAGTGCACAGTACCTTTTTCTGCCTGTACTTGCTTCATGGGCTCATCTACTCTGACTACCCTCATTAGCGGAGCGGCTAAGGGATATGTCGAGCTTCCCCAGGTAGAGTGCACCACAGCGGTGCAGTTATGCCCGCAGGTCGCAACCACCTAGTGTGACCGACCAAGGCTCCCTTCCAAGGCCTGTAAGTTCTCATCCTCTTTAATGATGAAGGCTTACAAGGTATCAGGCCGCTTCTGCCCGGAATTCCATGGCCATCCTGCAGGTCCACCAGGCCAAGGTGCTGAAAGATCTGCACGGAGGTAGGACAGACCCAGGGCTGATGCAGGAAATGCGTACTGTGAGAAACAGATATGGATCACTATATATCTCCTCTTTCACATTCTTCTTTTGTTTTTGGCAATTCGAATTGTTTGATTTAATATGAACTTAAAATATGAACCTGTTTCTCACCCACAGCTATCATATCACTTCTAAAGATATAGCTTTAACCAATGGAGTCTAAGGAATTACTTTTGTTATTACTTTTTATGTGATTTTTGGAGCTTTAAAATTTTGGTACCCATTTACTTGCATTGTGAGGACCTACAGATCTTAGGTATTCTTCTTAAACTCTTCTTTTTGTGTCCAGCAGAAGAAAGACATCCGGAATGGCATGAGTGTAAGTAAATGATGAGAGAATTATACTCTACATAAAGGGATAGTTCACCCAAAAAATCTCATTATTTACTTACCCTCATGCTATCTAAGATGTATATGACTTTCATAGTTCTGATGAACACAAAAAAGATTTTTAGAAGAATTTCTCAGATCTGTATGTCCATGCAAAAGTGGACTATTGTAAGTGAATGGTGATCAGGCCTTTGAAGTCCCAAAAAGGAGATCAAGTCAGCATAAATTAATCCATACGATTCCAGTGTTTTAATCAATGTCTTCTGAAGTGATCCAGTTGGTTTTGGGTGAGAACAGACCAAAATGTAACTACTTTTTCACAGTACATCTTGCCATTGCTGTCTCTATTCAAAATCATGATTTCAAGCTCGGATACACTTCCTTGTGCTTGATGCATTAGAGTGCTAGATGGCCCTGTAGGAAGTGTAATTGAGCTTGAAATCATGATCGCAAAGGATACTGCTTTCAAGGTGTATAGTAAGTTATATTTTGGTCTGTTCTCACCCCAAACCAGCTGGAATGCTTCAGAAGACCTTGATTAAACCACGGGAGTCGGATGGAAAATGTTTATGCTGACTTTATCTGCTTTGTAGAGCTTCAAAAGCCTGATCCCCATTCACTAGATACTCTTCTAAAAATATGTCTGTATTCTGCAGAAGAAAGAAAGTCATACACATTTTGGAGTAAATGATGAGAGAATTTTCATTTTTGGGTGAACGAACCCTTTAATCAATTAATTAAAATAATGGTGTTTCCTGCCGTGCTATTTGGCTTAAAATGGATGCAAAGCTGTCAGGTAAATTATGTACGGATGTTATCATAGATGGTATTGGTCTAGCATATTGTAAGTGTTAATGAGATACTGTGATTTTTATAAACCCGGAAAACAAAAGAAACCCACACTAATAATCACAGGCTTAACAATTCCCTGTACAGTAACACAATTACATCGACTCTTTTGCTGGTTGAGGCAGCCACATTCTTCTCCCTTATCAAATAGAGATTTCAGAGTCATTATATCCAATCAAAGGCAAAGACAGAAGTGATATGAACAGTGCTCCTTGTGTAGAGTAATGGATCCAGAATGTTTTAATCTCGAGAAAGATGGAAACCTACTTACGGGCTAGATTGAACAGTCCTAAACCATTTAATCTTGTGTCATTGACATCTTTTTCACAAGTTCTAATATAAAATGCTTCCACAACTCATTCAAAATCTCTATTCAAATACTTAAAAAAAAAATCAATTTGTCTCACTGTCAATGTGTCTCATTTGTGATTGTTAATTAAGAAATCTTATAACAATTGCTTAGTTGAATTAGACATCGTTTGACTTCTGTACTTGTAATTGATGCTCTCGATGCTTCATGCTGGTGTTGTAGCCCTTGATTACCTTGTGCATATGCATTTCAACGTAAATTACTTTCACGGCACAACCAGCTTTTGATCAGGCCAGTGGAAGTGCCATCTCATCCTGTGTGGCTATTTGCATATTAATTCCATATTGACTTGATTTCCAAGGTAATTAGAGACACAGAGGAGCATACTGGCAGATAAATTATTTTACTTTCACTGGCATTTCTTTTATTGTGTTGAGGTCTCAAGGTTGCAGTAAGCAGTTGGTCGTACTGGAAAATTGCACGCAAGCTAACAGATGCTACACGGGATATGAAATGATAACATTTGCCTTCCATCAAATTATCTTGTAAATGAGGAGAAAATGGCACTCTTGTCTTCAATTACAGGAAATGACAGAGGACTGCATAAAAAACAAGCACCTTAAGCCATTCTTGATATGCAAATGCTGCACATTTGCTGGTAATGACTCCTCCTAAAGCCTAAACTGCATGCAGACCATGCAAAACTGCACAGATGTGGAAATTTCTCTGCTGTAAAGAGCAGAACTGATCACTGTCTGCCTATTTTTCTCTCTCCTTTCTCTGCAATGCTACACAGATTCAATGGTGCTGTGTCTAAATGGGTAATCAACACATATGCACCCATTGCTCGGGGATGGATGCAACCCAGTGAGTATATAACCCTTTCTCATTGCAATTCTCTCTATGAAATGAACTCACTCACTCAAACTTAGCGCAGCTGCACAAGAGATGAATCACAAGACATTAATTCCCCAAAAAGTGTCACTGGGACATTTGGACATTTATTTTTGACATCAAGATGAAACCGCTATAGAGTTACTTCCTACATTTACATTTACATTTATTCATTTGGCAGACGCTTTTATCCAAAGCGACTTACAAAAGAGGAAAACATAAGCGAATCAAATCGAAGCTTCTGGAGGGAACGTAGCTCTGCATAAATGTTTTTAGGTATGCTGGAGCAGACCCAGTGACTGTTTTGTATGCCAGCATCAGGGCCTTGAATTTAGTACGTGCATGAACCGGCAGCCAGTGGAGAGAGACAAAGAGTGGTGTAACATGTGCTCTCTTAGAGTCATTAAAGACCAGACGTGCTGCTGCATTCTGGATCATTTGGAGAGGTCTAAAAGCACATGCAGGGAGGCCTGCAATGAGAGCATTACAGTAGTCCAGTCTAGTTATGACAAGTGACTGAACGAGCAGTTGTGTGGCATGTACAGAGAGGAAAGGTCTTATCTTCCTGATATTGTAGAGTGTAAATCTACACGATCTTGCAGTCTGTGAGATGTGGTCTGTGAAATTTAGCTCATCATCAATGGTTACCCCTAGATTTCTGACCGTTTTGGAAGGCGAAACTGTAGTTGGACCCAGCTGCACGGTGATGTTGTGTTCAACAGCAGGGTTGGCTGGAAAGACAAGGAGTTCGATCTTGGCTAGGTTGAGTTGCAGGTGGTGTTCCTTCATCCAGGCTGAGATGTCTGCCAGACAGGCAGCAATTCGAGCGGTCACTGTGGTGTCATTGGGCTGGAAAGACAAGCAGAGTTGTGTGTCATCAGCGTAGCTGATGAAAAGTTACCTTTTCTAAAACTTAAGGAATTATAATTATTTGACCCAGTTTTTTTTTTAAAGATAATTTTCTTCACATTAGGTTTGAACATTAACTTTCACTAAGAAGTGCAGCTTTGAACAGATGTGTGAGAAAATGAAAAAAGTGAAAAGTGTGAGAAATAAACGGAACAGAAAAAACTGGTCTGTCTTTCAAAACAAATTCTCTCATGAAATTGTTAGGGTTAGTTAACCATTATGACATCTTTTTTTCTGGGAAACATAAAAGGTGAGTTTTTTTTAAAAAAGAATATACTGGCCACTCTTTTCCATTTAATGAAATTGACAGGTGCTGACAAGCTCCGAAATGACAAATAAGCACAATAAATGTAGTCCACATGACATGTATGCTACAATACTGTATATAATGTACCAAGTCTGCTGAAGCCATACGATAGAAGAACAGACCATATTTAAAAGATGAATTTTCATTTTTGGGTGAAAGATCTGTAGCCTCATTTTTCTTAATTCTAAGGTTCTATTTTGATAGCATAAAATCTCAGTTCTCAACCTAAATTCAATCAAAGTTGGAGAGATGATATGTTTAAATAAATACAACTTTTTTCTCATGAGAAATGTTACATTTTTTGGACTACTTGGTGTGAATATGGTGTACATTTGCTGTGTGTGATGTGTCCTAAGCATTTGCCTGGAGGCTCAGTTCTCTTAGACTTAATGATTCAGCCACTGGTCTTTAAAGTGACTGGTCATTTTGTGTACAAACACGCCTTGAAGATCCTTCGGTAGGAAGCATGCGCCCTGCTCTCTGAACCATAAGCACTCAAGCCAAATGCTTTTTCCAGCCAGAGGGGCTATGTGTCACAGAGGTGGATCATCATTGTGAATCATTTTTTGTTACCTTAGTTTTTGTTAAGTCGACGACTGCTTAGTCTATGACAAATAATTTTCATGAACAAAGGGTGATCTGTTTTATAAATATAAGTAGAAATATTTTTAGCATCTGGAAGCAGTGTCATCCATAAACCCTTTTTGTGTTGATTTTGATGTGTGTTTTGGATCATTGTCCTGCTGGAAGATCCGACTAGGGCCCATTTTAAGATTTCTGGCAGAGGCAGTCAGGTTTTGATTTTTTATCTGTTGGTATTCAAAAAGGTCCATAATGCCATGTATCCGAACAAGATGTCCAGAACCTTTGGCATAAAACAGTCTCACAACGTTAAAGATCCACCATTATTTTTGTTTTATCTGAAGAACTGAAGATGTTTGAGTTTGTTGCTGTATGAGAGCAGAGGCTTTTTTCTTGAAATCCTCCCAAATAACTTGTTGTGATGTAGGTAACGTCTGATTATAGTTTTGGAGATTTTCTGACCCCATGATCCAACTAATTTCTGCAATTATCCAACTGTGATCCTTGGAGAATTGGCCACTTAAGGTCAAATTGTGGCAAATGGATTTTGGAGAAAAATATTTATTTAATTATGAGACCCCCAATTGGTTTACTTCAATTAAAGGTTTGATTTTTGAGAATATTTTAAATGAAAGATCAAAAGGATAAACAACAAAGTCATATTTTTCTCCACCTTTTTTGCTCATATTTACCAAGAGTGCCAATATTTTTGGCCACAACTGTATTAACCATGGTTTTACTACAGTAATATTGCAGTAATCATGGTTAATTTTGTGGTTGCTATGGTTTTACTATAAAATAATACAGAAGAATAAACATAATCATTGGTCTCAGTGAGAGTCTAAAGCTCTATTTTTGTCAGTCTGAGAGTCAGACTCAAATGAGTGCTCCCTCAACCTCTCAGTTACTGCAGAGGTGTTGCCACTCTTGTTAGTATGCTTGGGTGTTAGAACTAATGGCCACATCTGTCAGCAGCAGGGAAGCTGGGCCAGGTTTTTACCTGTCAGTCCAAAAACTAAGCACAATCCAAATAAACAGCTTTTTTCCATCTGTCATGTCGCCTCTGACTGTTTGCCATGAGCAAGGTTCAACTGGTGGACAATACCTTTGTACACCTGGGACAGGAGGGGAGAGGTAGTGATGGAGGGATGCCAGAACACTTTTCCCACATGTGCCAGGGCAGCAGAATGCAGAATGAACACTGTACTTGTCTTATCCTATCCGCTCAGGAGATAGGGAGTATAATATGACAATGGCATCCACTGTGACTAAGTGACTCAATATACATAAATATAAATGTTAATCACTATATTTTGTAAATGTATGAGTGAAATAAGGTCTGCGGTTAACATTACTTGAAGAGGCTTTCCCATTTTGTCATATTACATAAATTACAGTCATACCTGTATGTCAAACGTAAATTTGAAAGCAGCTGTATTGTTTTAAAAACGTAAGTTGCTACAAAAGGACTCAATGGCTGTCCAATAAGTCAAGCACATAAAATAGCATAATATTAAACATTTTTATTTTCTCCACTTTTCTCCCCAATTTGGCATGCCCAATTCCCAATGTGCTCTAGGTCCTCGTGGTGGCATAGTGACTTGCCTCAATCCGGGTGGCGGCGGACAAATCGTAGTTGCGTCACCGAGAGCACCTTATAGTGACTACGAGGAGGTTAACTCAACATGACACTACCCACCCTAGCAACCGGGCCAATTGATTGCTTAGGAAGCCTGACTGGAGTCACTCAGCACGCCCTGAATTTGAACTTGCGACTCCAGGTGTGGTAGTCAGCGTCTTTACTTGCGTTACCCACAGCTAGCCCCCAAAATAGCATAATTTGTAATAGTTGTAGTCCCTATTTAGGAACTGGTGAGCACCTTGACTGTAATTTATGTTGTAGATCACAAAGGAAAAGTTTCTTCAAGTAATGTTAACCACAGACCTTATTTTACTCAAAAATCACAAAAAAATACAAAAATAAATAAATAAATAAATACATGGGAAATTGAACCCATGATTTGAAAATTGTAATTTATTTTATGAATTAATTAATTAAATCATGTTATGTGCAATGTGACGTACCAATTATCACATGTGCTGTATGATAAAGCATTTCTGCATGAATTTGTAATGGAGCCACTGGCAGTATTGTTGAACAGTGTCTCCATTAGAGCACAGCTGTATGGAATATGGTGTGTGAACTTGGGATGGTTGTGATTGCTCCCCCGTGAGCACAATTGCTGGAATATTCATGGTGCTCATACATTGCCACAAATTAGTGTCATGAAAATTGGCCACTGTGGTTCTTCACTGGGCTTTGGCATAAGCACCATAGCTTTCTGTAAATTTATTTTGAATTAGAAAGTCAAATTACATGCATGACAAGTGATGCGAATACATAAATGTACAACCTTGTGTAAAATGCATTTTGTATATCCTGTCAATTTTGTTGCTATTGCTTAGGAAAACATTGTGATAGATACAAATACAAGTCGTTCACTCGTAGGAAGGTCCTTCCTCAGGGAAATTCGCCAGGGAGGGGCTGTCACGAGAAGCATGAAATCCGAGAACCAAGTCCGAGTGGGCCAATAGGGGGCCACTAAGTTGACTTGCTCCTCGTCCTCCCTGACCTTACACAGCACCTGTGCAAGAAGGCTCACTGGGGGGAATGCATACTTGTGCAGCTCTGTGGGCCAGCTGTGTGCCAATGCGTCTGCCCCGAGGAGAGCCTCTGTTCGGGCATACCAGTGCGGGCAGTGGGAGGTTTCTTAGGAGGCTAACAGGTCTACCTGGGCCTTGCCGAACCGTTCCCAAATCAGCTGGACCGACTGGGGGTGAAGCCTCCACTCTCCACTGGGCAAGCGTTGTCGTGACAGCGCGTCCGCTATCACATTGAGATTGCCGGGTATGTGAGTCGCTGCTGGCTCCAAAGGAGGAGATAACGGGCGAGTTGTGACATGTGGTGGGAGCGTACTCCACCTTGGCGATTTATGTACGCCACCACTGCGGTGCTGTCTGACCTGACCAGGACATGTTTGTCCCGAACTAAGGGGAGAAACTTCCTCAGGGCAAAGAAAACAGTCAGCAACTCTAGGTAGTTGATGTGCCAGCGCAGCGGAGCCCCTTTCCAACGGCCCACGGCTGCGTGCCCTTTGCACACAGTGCCCCAACCCAATCTGGAGACATCGGTCGTGACGATGCGTCGGGACACCTGCTGCAAGGGTACTCCTGCCCGCAGTAAGCAGAGGTCTGTCCAGGGTTTGAGTGTCTGGCGGCAGGCGGTGGTGATCCTCACACGGTGCGTGCCGCAGCGCCATGCTCGTCTCGGGACTCGAGTCTGAAGCCAGTGCTGAAGTGGTCTCATATGCATCAACCCCAGCGGCACAACCACCGCGGAGGATGCCATATACCCCAGGAGCCTTTGGAAAAGTTTTAAAGGGACCATAGTGCCTGGCTTGAAGGAAGCGAGGCATTTCAGCACCGACTGTGCACGCTCGTTGGTGAGACGTGCTGACATTGAGACTGAGTTTAACTCCATGCCGTGAAAAGAGATGCTCTGAACTGGGGCGAGCTTGCTCATTTCCCAGTTGACCTGAAGTCCCAAATGGCTGAGGTGCCTGAGCATCTGGTCTCTGTGCACGCATAGTATCTCTCGCAACGGGGACAGGATGAGCCAGTCGTCGAGGTAGTTGAGTATGTGGATGCCGGCTTCTCGGAGCGGGGCGAAATGCTGCGATTTTTGTGAATACACGAGGGGACAGAGACAGGCCGAAGGGGAGGACTTTGTACTGATACGCCTGACCGTCGAACGCGAACCGTAGGAAGAGTCGATGTCGCAGCAGAATCGAGACGTGAAAGTACACGTCCTTCAGGTCTACCTCTGCGAACCAATCTAGATGTCGGACGCAAGTCAGAATCTGTTTCTGCATGAGCATTTTGAACGGGAGTTTGAGCAGAGCCCAGTTGAAAAGATCGAGTCGTAAACCGCCTCCTTTCTTGGGCCGTAGAAACCCTTCTTCATTTCGGTTGGAGGGACAGGCTCTATCGCATCTTTGAGTAAAAGAGTGCCGATTTCCGTGCGCAGGGAACATGTTCGCCATGTACTGCGGAAAAACGGACGCCCAAAAAGGGGGGCGTGGGCCTGGAAAACTGAATTGCATAACCGAGTCGAATGGTCCAGTGCAGCCATCGTGACGGGTTGGGCAGTGAAAGCCACGCCTCTAAACTCCGTGCTAGGGGCACCAAGGGGATGAGTATTTCGGAACCAATCAAGCCCGGGGAAGCATAGCAGACCTCCGTGCGTCAGGCTCAGACTGGGCGAGCAGACTCGAAGGTGGCGGCCCAGGCGAGTTATCCACATCAGACGGCGCTGTGACGCTCTCCGATGCAGTGGTGATGTCGTCATCCAATGTCCGGGAGCTCAAGCCGCTGTGTTTTGCTCTTTTTTAGAGGAAATTATGCTTTTAGAATAACTCTTTTGAGTTGTCTGCGCTGTCGAAGCGCCCAGGGGCAACAATGCACAGCCGTGCAAGGAAGGAGAAAGCCGCTGTTATGCGCCGTTGAATCCAACAGCATTCAGAGCGTCAGAGGAACAAACAGGCACTGGTGTGTGACTCGCAGCAGACTGCATGAATGACCATCGGCTACGAATACATTTTCTGAATGAATTCCCGTATTTGCCTGCTTAAATACCCGTATGTCCGGGGGCGGGGTATGCAAATACTGTCTGCCAGCTTCTCATTGGCCTTTTTTCATAGATCAGAGGCATATATCGGTGCTGAAGAGAGACCCCTAGTGTCCCTTTTCTGACACAACGTGGAGAGAGCGACAGAAGGGGAACAACACTGCAACGAAATACGTTACAAATTACATTTTACAGCATGTATTCTGTAATCTGTAGTGGAATACATTTCCAAAGTAACCCTCCCAACTCAGACAGACAGAAATCAGACAGAAATCATGAATAACTGAAAAAGTAATGGAAATGCATTGGTCAAAAATTGTGGGAATGATAAAAGCATATAGTATATAATGTTACACTGCAGGACTTTTATTTTATTTAGTTATTTTATGTGTACTGTACAATGTACACATTTTATCCAATAAGCATTTGCAAAAGAGCTCATCTCAATTAAACAGAAAGTTAAAGACCTGAGAAACAAAGGATTTTAATTTCAGTGCTGTTTGAAATTTGCCCAGACTCTTCAGTAGACTGAGCACAGAGCGAAATGACTGTAAAACCCTGCCCCATGAATACTGTTCTGAAATCAGAGTCTGGGATGGAAGATCATGCTCTAGGCCTAGGGCTTTCCAAGCTAAATATTTGATTTAATATGCAAGTCAGCACTTTGATCAGATCCCCTTTGAATTGTCTCATTAATTTATGCTTTGTTTCATAAGTTGTTTTTCTGAGATTTGTTTTTTATTACTTTAGTAAAGCTAAATAATATTTTCAGCAGGTGTGTTTATGTGTGTGTGGAAGCAGATTTTGCAACAGGAAAGTTGTTTAGAGACTAAGAATGTGTCATGATGGTCTACTTGTCAAGTAGTCATCACAGCCGTACACATGGACATTTTTGGCCATTGTGACATGTATTGATCTGTTTTATGGATGTCCTGCCATGAGCATTGTGTTTTTAAGATGACATGTCAAGCTAAAACAGTCCAGCATTTAAAAACGCATCTTGAGGATTCTGCTTTTTTCTCATCCCAATTAGAGAGACATAAGGCCAAAATCTCTAAACAGACGTGTCACTTTTGTGCACAGTATTTCAGCACAAAGACCTGCATCTTATGTTTGTTTAAATTTTGTATTGATCATGGCAGCATTTGTTCATCAAATGGGTTATCAGTGGGAGCAATTCATTAATTCAAAGTAAATTCCCCATGTAGATCACTGCTGACAGAGCCACTGAACTGAACCATAACTGAAGTGTGAAGCGTATAATTAGAATTCATATCAACTAGATAGACAGATCTTTGAAGCACAGTGTGTGTGTTATTTTTTTATGTAACAGCTATTTAGTATTGCACGTAACAGGTTCTTTCATGCATACACACCAACTGAATACGTGTTAACGTTTATTTGAATATGTTTGATGTATTTCAAGCAATGCATAATATGGTATTGAATTGTTTCCTGGAGATTTACCATCCTGCAGAGTTTAGTTCCAGCCCTGCACTACACACCTGCTTACACAATTTCTACTGAGCCCAAAGACCTTGATTACCTGCTTCAGGGGTGTTTAATTAGAGTAGGTAAATGTAAAAAACTGTATGTATTACTGATTGTAATGTGCTGTAAAATATTTTGCATCATAGTTTTAGGGTCATATAGCATTTTGTGATGTCTTTTTAAGAATCTTCAGACACCCTTTGAAACCAGGTTCGCCGGTATGCAAACATATCACAAAAGGAGAAAATTCGTCATTATTCCTGTTTAAATAAATTGTCATGTCTTATTTAGGTCACCAAGTGAGCCAGGACTGCCACTGGTGCCCCCTGAAGAAAAAAATGATGCATGATGCCTGACTGGTTTAACACACAACATTTGTAATTTATCACTTTGCAAGTTGTAATGCAAGATAGTTCATGAATGTCTTACAGCTGCTTCCATATTTATTCTGTATTCCTAGTGGTTAGGGGTTCCTGGGAGCTAATGTTATATGATCTGATATGGTTAGCCTGGTTTTTCCTCACTGGAGATTCAGATGCACTGCTAATCAGACATCTGAGAGCTTATCTTTCATGTGTAACATATATGAGTATCCACATTCTTTTGGTAAAGCAGAGTTCCATTTAACTTGATCTCTGATCAAGCATTGAAATAAATGAAGCATGATACATAGTGGCTGTGCTGATGTTTAAGAGGTTAATTAGATGTGAAAGTCTAAATACGGTATCATTTTTTTTTTGTATTCTATTCCTTTATGATAAAATCCACTGGCACGATGGATATTCCCTGCTGATTCATTTAGGAACACAACATCATTAGTGCAGATATGTTACCATGCTTTTAAATTGGGTGCAGAGTGTTCCAGGACAAAACTGCATGGTGCCTCGCCTTCCAAGGCGTGTCACTGTGACAAAACTGCATGTCCTGCATTTTTGTCACTGTGTAGAGGACATTATAACATAAACCGAGGTGGTTTCTAGTGATTCATGTCAAGTCCATGCTAATCCATTATTGTTGCTTTCCAAAGTATGCATTAATGGAGAGCATTTTTGACAAAATCAATGCATTTTCAAACAAAAGCGCATTTTGCTTCAGTGGAACACAAAATGTTTTAATTTTGTACTAGTTCCATGAAATTACAATGAATGGGGATTGGAGCTTTCAAGCTTTAAAAAGGACATAACATGCATGATTTTGCACAATGCATTTCCAAAGGTTCATGGATAACCCGGTTGCATTTCAACAGTGAATCAAGGTCTCACATGACTGCGCTTAATTTTAGGTCCTGTTAAACTGGTGTATGTAATATAATAACTTATCAAATTCAATGACAAATTCTACCAGTTTAGAGTGGCTCATGGTGACATTGTGCCAGAAAAAAGAATCAGACATGTTTGCAAACTCTCTAACTTTCAAATTACATTTTTAAAAAGGTAATTAAATCAAAACAGACATTCAGTGATTATTCAAAATACAGGTGCTTGATTAAAACTTTATTTCCCCAGTGGTTCACACTACGATGACATCAGCATTCCAGCTGTTAGCGAATGTGAGAGGGGTGACCATCAGGCTGACTTTCAGAGCTTTAGAAGTCAATAGTATATATATATATATATATATATATATATATATATACACACACACACACACATATATAATTATTATGAATTTTATTTGTGGACTTTCACGTCTGTCATGATTAAAAGACTTACGTGTTTACTGTGAATGTACTTTGCGGTCAAAAGAGTAAGAGTGGAAAAAAGCGATATGATTTAATATACTAATTATCTCTGTCAGCTAATTAGAAATTAGCAGTTTGCTGGTGTAAAAAGAAACAGACATGGGCATCTCGGTGCTGGAGGGAAGGAGCTCACATCAAGCTGAGAGTGCCGCCATTCACACGCCGGCTTCAGCTTCATTAATTACGCTCTCTATAAGAGTTGAGAAGGCGTGCTAATGACTTTGAGTGGCACTGAATAAAATTAAGACAAGCTAGCCCCCTTTTTATTTCTAAGAGGTCTTTATGTTCATTGAAAAACCTTGAATTTATTTCTGTACCGTATGCTGCCATTGTTGTGTTTGTGCGTTTTCTGTCAGTCAAGGTTTCATGTTCTCTGACATGTTTTTCATCAAGTGAGGCAATAATTTCCTTTGATAATCATACATGTCAAAGCAATAGTTATCAGTTATGTTAGAAATAAGATCAAGGTGATAATTATTTGATCCTGTAATTATTTAATTCATATTTGACATGTCAACAGAACAGGAGCAAAATGAATAGGGTGCTTTAATGTCTTCATACCCTTTGATCTCTCTAATGCAAGTGTGCTTTCTTTCATTTAGCTTCAGCAACTGATTTATTTGTTGTATAGGGTCTTGGAGAACGGTATAGAGGGGGCATCACTAGACCAAAGTGACCATACAGAAAATCAGCATGCTGTATATTGACTATTACATAATTTACAACAAATAATACAACTTGCATTTTGTGCCAATGTGTGGACATTCCATCAGAAAACTGGTTAACAACACTTTAGTTTTGGCCACTGGGGGCATTGGTTAAATTTTTAAAAAATAGGTTATGTAGATAAGGACGGCAGTGTTCTCTGTGGTGGCACAAGGTACATTCCTCCACATGTTTACCGAGCCGTGTAATGTAGTAGATATTTATTTATGTATATATTTTTTAATTTATAGATCTTTTCTAGCATAAATGCTGTAGATACACAATACTACAATAGAAAGTTTCAGCATAGGTAAGTGAATGATTTACACTTGAGTTATGTTTGCATTATGTTATGGCACTAATGGGCAAAGCCCCGGATGGCATTTATGTCTAGTGATGCCTCAGGCTGATACAGTTTTTTGTTAAGTTCCTCAATCTGTCATCAAGACCCTGGCGCAAAACACCACTATAAATTACAGTAACTGAAAAAAACACAAGAGACTTTTGCCACTCTATAATTTATACACTTTTTACTGCATTAAATGTAAGATACTTGACCATTTAATTAACCAATGTCAGGTGTGTATACTTCAAATACATGCTGTTATTTTACTTTTTATACATTTATTTCCCACAAGTTTAATAATTTTCTCCTCCTATCTCCTGAATGAGGTATTAATGTACTAACCGTTTTAGTGAATATGGCAGTAAAAGAATTACCTTTGCTTATATTGAGAGGCCATGGAAGGTTCTGTTGTTGGCAACAAGAGTCTCACCTTTAAGTGTGCCCAAATAATATAAGTTATTTAATTCACATAAGTGTAATTTAGCTCAGTTCCTAATAGGAACGGTAAATGTATCTTATAGATGAGGACTTTTAACTTTTAACAAGGATGCTTGTCCTTGAGTTTTTGTTTTTTATTTATGTCCCACAGAGAATCAGTTTTATGTGAGTCATATAAAATCTGCTTACCAAATAAACTAAAATAGCAGTATTTCTGAAATCAGTTTGTTTGAGAGGCTTATTAACAAAAATAGCTAAATTGAATGAGAAAAAGTAGAAAGATGTCATTATTATTAGCCTTGTGCAACCACATGCGTGGACATTGTATTTTTCTACGCTATTTGCAACACATAATTTAATTTATTTTAAACCCGCTGATCTCAGTTCTGGAGACTCTGTGCTATCAATTAAGGGTTAAACTTTCATGTGAGTCATGTGACAAAACAACATGGATTACAGCAGAGTTTGTCTTTGGAAGAAATGCAAACAAAACTACATTTTGTAAGAAACCTAATCAAGCATGAGCGATAGGGCCCTATTGGTCCCGGGGTGGCCAGTGCCCAAAGAGGTGTGTACGGAGTCAATGAGTGGCAGACGTTGGGAAGTTGGTACATAAGTCCTGGGTGCTGGGCAGCCCAGAGGAGCATGTTCAGTGGCGGCGGCTTCCACGATGCTATAATCCAGGGATCACTGGATGGGGCTTACTATGTCATGTGGAGGAAGTATGGTGTCAGGTTCCTCAGTGTTTTTCTCTGGAGAGAAGAGACAGTAAAGAGCATCTGCTTTGAGGTTCTTGACTCCTGGACGATAGGAGATGGTGAAGTTGAAGCGTGTAAAGAAAGGGCCTATTGTGCCTGGTGAGGATTAAGTCAACAAGCTTCCCCAAGATACTCCAGATTTCTGTGGTCCGTCAGCACCAGGAAAGGAGGTTGAGCCCCTTCCAGCCAATGCCGCCACTCTTCTAGGGCTAGTTTGATAACCAAAAGCTCCCGGTTTCCGATGTCATATTTCTGCTCCGCCAGGGAGATTTTTATGGAGAAGAAGGCACATTGATGGAGTTTAGATGGTTTCCTCTACTGCTGAGACAGGACAGCTCCTACACCATTATTGGAGGCATCTACCTCGACCAGAAAAGGTTTGCTGGGGTCCGGATGGGTGAGGAGTGGAGCTGTGGTAAAGGCGTAGTAGGCCTCAATGATCCAGGGTAGAGACTTGGGCATGTATTTGAGGAAAGAAGTTAATGAACCGATGGTAGAAGTTGGCAAATCCTAAAAAGCACTGGAGTTCTTTGATGGTGAAAGGAGTGGGCCAGGATTGCACAGCATCTCAACTGCATTCAACTGATCACAAAGTATAATCAGGACATCACTATTTAAAAAAAAAAGTACAATCACTATTTGAAAAAACAATTTTTGATAAAATCTAGACAGCCCCTATTTCCACAGCCATCACTACTCTTTGACGTAGTTTAAAGGTGCAGTATGTTAGATTCAGAAACCCTTGTTATTAATGACACATGTGGCCGTTAAGTGATTTGCAGCCAGCTGCCTGTTGCTTGTGATCGCACTCGTACACACTCCATAGGGTTACGAGCATCGACTAAAACAAAGAGACTGAACGTGATTCACCTGCATCATGCTGACAGATGAGGCAGTATTAAATTAATAAGTAATTAAAATTACACAGTTATGATTGTTTTACTAGAAACTTTGAGACTGCATATTACATTTGAATCTCCAGTGCTGGAACAGTGCTAAAAAAAAGTGTGGATATAGGTCTGACTATGCGAGACTGTAGTTTGACCTAATCACTTTTCTTTGCATGATACGTTGACTGCATTTATACGATAGCCTATGTCGGTGTTAGCTAGCTGGCCAGATTTATCAATAGCTATTAGCTAAATTTGGTAGATGATGAGATTAGCTGTTTATAAAATAGACTGTACATTATAAATATGCTGACACAATTCATTATTGATATGATTCCATCACAACTGTCATTTTGATATATCGATGCGTTATTGTTTTATAATATATTGTATATATTTTCTGTATAACCAAGTTACGTTACACTAATGAATGGAGCTTTTTGCATTATCTTGAACATTGTCTAGCATTCATTTTATGTATTATTGTAGTTTACCTTGCTGGATAATTACAGAATAACATTGACATTAACCTGACTTTTAGCATAAAGAGAAGATCTTTTAAATTTGAAAGTTACGAAGCAAGGTAGCTTACAATTTGTCAGCGTTAGCAGGAAAGATCAAGTTAGCTACAATTACACAGATCAATCCTTATGGGACTATATTTCACATGCTTTGCAGTTATGTAAGCTTATTTGTCCAATAAGAAGAATGCCAATTCAGTGTCAGTTTTGATCCCCAAAATCGAAAGGTCGCTCCAGTAATCAAATGCCATGTCGATGTTCACTTTACTTTTTCGCTCACGTTCCCACTTAGCCCGATGGGATGCTCACGTTTCCTCTTTGCCAGCCAGGATTCAATAGATAAATGTTTTTTGGTTTTTTTTGCTTACTCTGACTTTGTTTAGGAGTCGGTGCTCTCGGGGGAGCCAGGAGTTGCCAAATTAATATCACGTAAATATGTTTCTTTGCTTGTTCAAGATCTCTCTATAGCAATTTAATGCAAGCTGAAAAAACTTACAATAAACTTAAGTCAACAATACGATAAAAAAATATTGCTAATTTAATCATTTTCATCAGCCAAATTCCAGGTGTTAACGATTAATTCAAAACATAATATTTACAGTTACACCGAATATGAAAAGAATATACTATCAAAATGTATGTTTAATACATTGCTCCATGAAGCACTTTATTCTGATTGCTCAATTGCAGCATTCTGTAGTCAAATATGAAAAAGAATCAGAAGTGTTGTACTGTTTGAGTTTCCTTCTCTTTCTTTCTTTCTGTCTTTCTTTCTTTCAGGCAGAAGCAGTAAGAACAACCTTGGTGAGAGCTATGCGCTGATAACTGTGAGATCTCAGATGGCCAAACACTGTGTCCAAACTGATGGCTAAACTTCAGGTCCTATGAGGAGATGAGCCCCAGATGATGCTCCTGGCCCACAGGTAACTGACTGACCTGTGAGGGGCCAATCCCTCCTATCTCTCCCATTGTCCTTCTCTGTCTCTCTCTCTGTGCCTGTATTTTGTCCCCTGTGTACTGATTACCTTCAAACAGTACAACTCATTGAAAGTACCATTGCCAGCTAGCTTCAAAGTGCTTTTTTAATCTCTATAGCATATGATCTTTGATGTTTGAAGTTTAAATGTCATTTAAAATAAAATGCAAATGTACTGAAGTGCCAGTGTAGACATGCATGTGTGGGGGGATGCCTTGTTATGTAATAAGTCCATCTGGAGAGAGTCAGTCCTATTAACTGTAGTGACCCAGGACCATTCCACCCCCAGTACCTCATCAGTTTTTTGGAGTTATGTCTACACGTAAATAAATAAATAAATATATATATATATTGTTTTATAACTGCTTGATTACAAAAAGTGTATTCACCTTATTAAAACCCGTCCCTTTCAGCGCTCTGCTCTTTGACACTTTGTCATTTAACTTATTGTTTGTATTGAAGCTACAGAGAAGAGTCGATCAAAATGGATTTCATGTGGGAGCACAGAAATAATTTTTCACCAAGAGTTGATGGTGATTGTACATCACCCCTTTACTATATGAAAATGTTAGTGAAGTGTTTTCTGTCACTGATCATGTTTGTTTTCCAACTCTCATGGATGTAAATTGGAACTGGCAGATTACATCCAAACATCTCACATTTTATGGTACATGAGTGTAATTATGCTTATTTTTGGGGGTTTCAACTTGTTAATAATTTGTGTTAAACTGTCTAGTTGATATGACATTTCAAACTGGAGAGATCGTATTATTATACATGCAATTTTATGACATTAAAGGAAATTATTTGAACTTTTTAAAATACATTTTTCACCCCACATTTTGAAGAGGCTTAAATGTGATTAAATAGTTGTAAACGGTATATAAAATAAAATGTACAATTTTATATATATATATATATATATATATATATGTGTGTGTGTGTGTGTGCGTGCGTGCGTGCGTGCGTGTGTGTGTAAATATAGCAGCACCCCTTCCCCTGTCTGGGAACACTCAAAAAAATTGCTCATCCGAACTATAACGCGATGGGTGAATGACATGAGAAGATGGTCAGAGGTGTCCTACAGAGATACTTTAAATGACTTTGTTTTGTCTCATGGAATTTCATGAGCACAGAGGCATATCACTACATCCACAGCATGAAGGTAATATCTTGTGAATTTATGAATAAAATATGTTTATGAAAGCCTCTGCTTTCCTTTGTTATGACACACTCTGAACTCTTTTAAATACTCATGATTATTTTTGGAAACCGTAATAGTGTTTTTTTTTTTTTTTTTTTTTATGTTTTGTGCTTCCATAAAGCATATTTCATATTTTTATGATTATTTTGCATCTATATAAGTTTACTATCACACACACACACACACACACACACACACACACACACACACACACACACACACTCACTCACTCACTCACTCACTCACTCACACACACACACACACACACATCACACACACACACACACACACACACACACACATATATATATATATATATATATATATATATATATATATATATATGTATATATATGTATATGTGTGTGTGTGTGTGTGTGTGTGTGATAGTGTGTGTGTGTGTGTGTATATATATATATATATATATATATATATATATATATATATATATTTATATTGTTTGGTTTATTACAAGACAAATGAATACTATTTTCATAAAAATGACTATCACTTTGATTTTCTGTGTGACAATGGTGAATTATCAGTATTCCATATGTGTGTACACATACTATTTTAAAATACATGCTATTTGGTAGTCAAGGTGGTGCTGATTTACATTTGACATTGCTATTTGATGAAGAATCAACATGGAAGTCAACTATAGCAAGTAGAACACATGTATGTGTTGTAAACAGTATGTTTTCTGTATAAGGAAAGTTCATGGTGATTTATACTGCCAAGCTCCAAAAAGGATAATAAAACAAAAATCAATTCACCATAAAAGTGTCATAACATAGTCCATACAGCTTGCATTTTATATTTCAAATGTTTTTCACCTCTCTTGTAACTCTCATATATCATTTGTGATCATATTTTTCAAACTTGCCACATTACAAGTTCTGGGTGGTTGCCAGGGCATTGTTAGCTGATTGGTAAGGTGTTTTGGTTGGTGTTTAGGTTGTTGCTTACTGACCAAAGATAAAAGAGCTAACCCCCAAATCTCTATGATATTCTGGTCCCTATATATGGCTTGGATTCATCCTTCAGTATAAGTCGATGTGATTTTTTCCTGTTCACCCTTCATTCACAGTGTCAAATCTCTTAGAAAAGTATTAGCACACCTATCCACAAAAAGCTTCACGATTCAGTATCATTCATGTCTTTAGTGCAAATGGTGCAGGACAAGTTATGTGCCACAGTTTAAAGAGCCCATGTTATGCAAATTTACAGGTTCAAGATTTTATTTTGGTGGTCTACTAGGATAGGTTTACATTCTTTAAATGTAAAAAAAAAAAGTTATACTGTACATTTCTGCTAAAACCTATTTTCATCCTCTGGCTCAAATGCTCTGATTTAGGTCCTGTCTCTTTAAAGCCCCCCCTTTACAAAAAGCCCAGTCTGCTCTGATTGGTCAGCTCACCTAGTCTGTTGTGATTGGTTAACTACATAGAGCATGTGTCGGAAATGTACACCCCTTACCATTACATTACTCCCTTAACAGCTGTAAACACTATTGTAACTATGGTAACAATGGCATTGGTTATTGTCGTACCATTTTGAGTCCGATAATGACAGTTTGGAAAAACAAACTGATCGACCCGAAAGACCTTCGCAAGCACGACTTGCGTAGGATGTTTCACAGTGTTAAGTTTTAATTTTGTAGCTTTCTTACAAGTACACGGTTGATTCTTGTGAACATTACAAAGCTTCAAATAAAATACACATAGTGCATCTAAGTTAGTCATCTTTTGCTGGAGTGGGTGTAACCAAACTTCTGTTGCCCGAGCTATGAACGGTGAACAGAGGCTTACTCCAGGTTATTGAGCAAGTTAGCCAAGGACTAAACGATAGCAGCCGTAACATTAAAGCTTGTAATTCTATAATTATATAAGACTCTTGAGATCAACCATTTTGTTACATAGTTTTAGGTAAAAGCCAGATCACAGCTGAATAGTAAACCCTTACCAATACAATAAAATTACATAGCAGGTTAGCCGAGCACTACCGTGGATTGCATATGTAAAATTACCGTTTGTAAAAATAAATCCATCTCCACACTTGATCACTATTCATGATAGTAAGAATGACAAACAATCTACATAATTCTACACAATTGTAGGTAAAATTGGGCCCAGAGCTGATTAGCAAATCTACTTCAACACAATAACATTAGCTAGTTGGTTAGTCGAGGCCTACAGCTGTGCACTGGGTGTACACCGTGGCTACAAAACAAAACTCTGTATTTGAACTCTCGGTAGCAGATAAATCCACAAATATTTAATCAACGCGTAGTACTTGAGCAGTATTGTCTGTGGGAGAGAGTAACTATTTTGCGTGGACATTGTGCTTTGTAACTTTACAGACCTTTTACATTTACATTTATGCATTTGGCAGACGCTTTTATCCAAAGCAACTTACAGTGCACTTATTACAGGGACAATCCCCCCGGAGCAACCTGGAGTTAAGGGCCTTGCTCAAGGGCCCAACAGTGGCATCTTGGTGGTGCTGGGGCTTGAACCCCCGACCTTCTGGTCAGTAACCCTGAGCCTCAACCACTGAGCCACCACTGCCCTAAAACTTTTACAAGCACAAAGAGCTATATTACACACTGAAGGAAAGGTAAAATCCCAAAAAGCATAATAGGGCCTATTTAATAATAAAGAGTTTGTTCATGCTTGCAAGCAACACCAATAAGCATCATATTAAAATGTAGTCAACATCCAAAACACCAGTAGTTTTACCAGGACCAAATCAGTATAGCAAAACTACTCTTATTGAACTAACTCTGTAACATTCTCACTGTACAATTATCTAAGAAACCATATGACTGATCTCAGATGGTATGGTGTAATTATGTTTCAAATACAATTGTTTGCATATTTTTCTCTGAAATTCCTGAACGTTTAACTTATGTTTAAGTATCTTAACAGTCTGAGGCAGAAAATCCCTTGTTAAGACAAGCTTTTTCTTTCAGGGCTCTTAATAAAGGATTTGAGGATTCCTCTGCTCAAAGCAGTCATCTGAATTTAATCCTCCTTGTAAGATTGCCTTCTAATTGTCATAACCTGACAGAGAGGAACAACAGAGCAGGGACAAATGCAAAGCTCTAAAGGACCCATTGAAAATTAAAATATGGTGTATTTGACCATGTGTATCTTCATCTAATGTCAATTCTTACATATATACATTATAAAAAATTGTCAATTTAACCAGTTTGGTTATGAGAACAAAAGACTAACATTATGCTAACACATTGGAAATAACCATTGATGTAAAATATGGAGATATTGAGAAATGTATGATATGCTTTTATTTATTTTAACCAATTTGTTTTGTTTTTTCATAAAGTGTTCTATTTATTTATTTTTTATTAGTTTTTTTTTTTTTTTATAAAGAATTAGTTAGAGTATTATAACTCTGAAGAAAATACATCAGCCTGGCCTCCAAAGGACTCTCCTTCATAGGAGTCCAGCGTGCACCAGATATTTAGCCTTTTAACCTTTCCTTGATTGGAGAGGAGTGCTGGCCTATCATAAAAATACCATTGCAAAGTTATCATTCCTCTAAACGCAGGTGCTAAATGAAATTGCCAAAATGGCTCTATTTAATAGGTGGTAGTACAGCCATGATAATGCACTCTAATGCGATGAATAAATGTCATTTTTTGACAAAGCATGTGGAAAGGGAAAGGGAAAGAGAAGGGTGGGGGGTGATTACATTATGAGAGGTCTGGTGTTGTTTTAAAAGCATTTTAAAGTCTGGTACACACATTCATTCATTGGTACAATAATGAAACCCCTTTGTATTGTTTCTCGATGTTAAAATGTTTTTATTCATACACTTCTGTCCTGGGATAGATGCCATTTACAATCATTAAGTAATAATTAATTAGTTGAATTTGTTCAGCCTAAAATTACAATTTTGCATTCATTTACTTACCCTCATGTTGTTACAAATGTCTAGATTTCGTATGTAACCTCTGTTCCATGATGGAGGGAACAAGACATTGTGTCGAAGAAGCGGCACAAGGGGTCTCTCTTGAGCGCCGAATTTGCCTCTGATCCATGAAAATTAGGCAGACCCCGCCCCCAGACATACGGGTATAAAAGCGGGGAAATAAGTCGAGTTCATTCAGGAGTTTTCTGAGGAGCCGGACGTGGCCGGGAGGCGATGTGGCCGGGAGGAATCAACATCTTGTTCCCTCCATCAGGGAACAGAGGTTACATATGTAACCTAGACATTCCCTGTCTGTTGCTCACTTTGACGTTGTGTCGAAGAAGCAACACTAGGGGTCCAATTTAAATCACGCCATGCGCTGAGCCGTGTACTTGTACTGCTGACACAAGAGTGGGCAAGTATTTCACGTGCAAAGGTGACCAGTTGTGTCAGACTGCACTTACCCTTCCCCAATGCCCCATAAAAGTCGTCAGAATTCTTTTGGTTGCCCTAAACAAGGGAACAAGGCGACGCTTGCCAGTTTCCTATTCTTTCAGGGGGAAAAGACCCTGCGGAGACCACACCTGCCCAGGAAGGTGGAGGTAAAGTGGCAAAATACATCACATGGGCCACTCAGGTCACATGTGGAAAAATGGCACGGTGGTAGATCCAGCCTCAAGGAGGGGGGAGTTACAATAACAAGGCGACCGGAGGACAGATGGAACTGCCTAAGGGAGCTGAATTGCGGATCCACAGAGCTAGGGAGGAGTCATCCAGGGATCCGAATGTATGGGATCTCCTGGGAGAGAAAGCGCAAAGTTTTACCTCTGCCGAGGGAAAGGGCGTTAGGTGCAAGCGATCCACCCGGCCAGACCGTCAGCTTGTTACTGAGTTCTACAGACTCGGACCTGAGAAAACACGGGATGATACTGACTCAGCCCTGAGATTGTAAAATCTTGCAAAGGTATTAGGTGTTGCCCAACCCGCTGCTCTACATATGTCTGCCAGGTAGGTGCCTCTGGCCAGTGCCCACGAGGACACAACACACCTTGTTGAGTGTGCTCGGACCCGCAAGGGGGAGGCACGGCCTGGGTGTGATAGGCCAATGAAATGGCGTCCACCACCCAGTGGGACAGCTTCTGTTTGGAGACAGCATTCCCTTTCCACTGTCCACCAAGGCAGACAAAGAGCTGCTCAGAATGTCTAAAGCTCTGCGTGCGGTCCAAGTAGGTATGCAAAGCACGTACCGGACACAGCAACGAAGGGGCTGGGCCGGTATCAGCTGAACCAACTGGGGGTGAAGCCTCCACTCTCCACCGGGCCAGCGTTGTCGTGATAGTGACATGTGAGTGAGACTCACCTCCAAGCTGGCTCCAAAGGAGGAGACGACTGGCGATTCGCGACATGTGGCGGGAGTGTACGCCGCCTTGGCTATTTATGTACGCTACCGCAGTGGTGCTGTCTGATCTGACTAGGACATGTTTGTCTCGAACTAACGGGAAAACCTTCCGCAGGGCAAAGAAAACAGTCAGAAACTCTAGGCAATTGATGTGCCAGCACAGCGGGGCCCCTTTCCAACGGCCCGCGGCTGCATGCCCGTTGCACACGGCACCCAAACCTGATCTGGAGGCGTTGGTCGTGACCAGGACGCGTCGGGACACCTGCTGCAAGGGCACCCTTGCCTGCAAAAAGCAGAGGTCTGGCCAGGGTTTGAATGTTTGGCGGCAGGCGGGGGTGACCATCACACGGTGCGTGCCGTGGCACCATGCTCGTCTCGGGACTCGAGTCTGAAGCCAGTGCTGAAGCGGTCTCATATGCATCAACCCCAGTGGCGCGACCGCCATGGAGGATGCCATGTGCCCCAGGAGCCTCTGGAAAAGTTTTAAAGTGACCTTTGTGCCTGGCCTGAAGGTGGCGAGGCATTCCAGCACTGACTGCACACGCTCGTTGGTGAGACGTGCTAACATTGAGACTGAGTCTAACTCCATGCCGATAAAAGAGATGCTTTGAACCAGGGCGAGCTTGCTCTATTCCCAGTTGATCTGAAGCCCCAAATGGCTGAGGTGTCTGAGCACCTGGTCTCTTTGAGTGCATAGTAACTCTCGGGAGTGGGCCAGAATGAACCAGTCATCGAGGTAATTGAGTATGCGGATGGCGGCTTCTCAGAGCGGGGCAATGGCTGCTTCTGCGACTTTCGTGAAGACGCGAGGGGACAGAGACATGCCGTAGGGGAGGACTTTGTACTGATACGACTGGCTGTCGAACGCGAACCGTAACGAGAGGTTCACGTCTCGCGAACAGAATTGAGACGTGAAAGTACGCGTTGAAGCGCCCAGGGGCAAACTACACTGCCGTGCAGAGAAGGAGAAAGCCACTGAAGTGCGCCGTAGATACAATAGCAGGCAAGTGTCAGAGGAACAGGAACAGGTGTGTAACTCAGCTGACTGCATACACGACCATTGGCTCCGAAGAAAATTTCTAAATGAACTCTACGTATTTCCCCATATTTCCCTGTATGTCCGAGGCGGGGTAGGCAAATACTGTCTGCCTAATTCTCATTGGCCTTTTTTAATGGATTAGAGGCATATTCGGTGCTCAAGAGAGACCCCTAGTGTCGCTTCTTCGACACACCGTCGAAGTGAGCGACAGACGGTGAACCCATATTACTTTCTTGCTTCAAGTGAAAATAAAATTAACTATTCAGAATTGTATTTCAATGTTGCTTTTTTCATACAAGAAATGTGAATGGTGTTTTATGCAAGAAGTTCTCCTTTGGTGTTCCAAAGAAATAAGGTTTGGTACGACATGAGGGTGAGTAAATTATTACATAATTTTTATTTTGAGGTGAACTATCCCTTTAACCCTTACAGTGGTGACCTATAGCAATCTTGCTTTGATTTTAAATCTTCACTGCTTAGCATACATCATTTTTTGGTTATAAGGACATGCTTGATTTCACAATGTGTATTTTTTGATGCCAGCAATATGAGGAATTCTTGTTATATGCTTGTAGTTTTGTGCTTCAAGCTAGCCGACTCGGCTTCACTTCGAACTGGTGTAATGATGTCATACTTCATCTAGTGACTCATTTTATGATGACAAATTCTAATATCATAGTGTCACATTTAATAAGTTTCATAAACATTTGCTTTGAAATTTAATTGAATAACCCTGCCACTTTGAATAAGTGAAATGGATTTTTATTCCAAAATCATGTCAACCATCTAAAGTGCAAAACTTATATGTACAGTTTGAATATGTATAAAAGTATTTGAACCTTTGCTTAATTAAATTTGAATTAAAAAAAGAGCTGCTCTGTCAGTGCAACATCAAGAGTGTTTTTGTTCCCCCTCTGAACAGATCAAAAGGCAGAGTGACAATGCTAAAGTCCCCCCTGGATACAAATGTGCGCCATTTGTGATGAAAATGACATGAACATTCTGTTTAAATGTGGCAGAATTGGTCATTATTTTTAACTTAAATGAAATATGGCTTGTATAGCTTGTGTAACACATATTTACAAATGTTTTCAAAGAAACATGTTGCTCATCCACTGTGCATGAAAAATGAAAGTTCTCCCATTTATTATTTCAAAAATCACTAAGAATGGTGATAGAAACATCTCGGTTACTGTCGTAACCTCCATTCCCTGATGGAGGGAACAAGACGTTGTGTTGATGTAGTGACACAAGGGGTCGCTCTTGGGAGCCCCAAACACCTTAGATCTTTGAGAAAAGGCCAATGAGAATTGGCGAGTGGAATTTGCATGCCATCACCCGGACATAAGGGTATAAAAGGAGCTGGAATGCATCCACTCATTCAGTTTTTGTGCTGAGGATCCAAGACAAGGTCCCAGACATTTCAGAGGGTAGTACAGCATTGTGGCAAGAGGTACACAACGTCTCATTCCCTCCATCATGTTACAGAGGTGATGACATTAACCGAGACGTTCCCCTTCTTTCACTCACTCCAAGTTGTGTTGATGTCCCTATACAAAACATCACAACAGCTGAACTTTGTTATGTAAACTGCCAATGCAGGTGCAAGCAGGCTATTGTGTGCATAAAAGCAGATGCACTCGGACTGCACATAGCCTCCCCCAATGCCCCAAAAAAGGTCATGTAGTTCCCCACATCCATGCCTTTTCTCACTCTGTTTTAGTTATTCGTGTGTGCTCATATTCTCAAAGGGGCAGGCATGGCCTGGGCCTGGTATGCCAATGAAATGGCATCCACGGTCCAGAGGGCAAGCCTCTGTTTGGAGACAGCATTCCCTTTCCACTGTCCACCAAAGCAGACAAAGAGCTGCTCAGAGTGTCTAAAGCTCTTGTGTGCGATCCAAGTAGATACGCAAAGCACACCAGACACAGCAACAATAAGGCTGGGTCTGCCTCCTCCCTGGGCAGTGCTTGCAGGCTCACCACCTGATCCCTAAAATGGATCATGGGAACCTTGGGAACATAGCCTGGTCAGGGTCTCAGGATAACGTGAGAGTCCTCCAGACCGAACTCCAGGCACGTTTCGCTGACAGAGAATGCTTGCAGGTCCCCGACCTTCTTGATGGAAGTTAGTGCAGTCAGGAGGGAGGTTACCCATTGCACACAGAACCCCAGCTTGACTTGGAGGCATCTGTCGCAACCACAATGTTCCTGGACACTTGTTGTAGGGGGACTCCTGCCTGCAGAAACTCAAGGTCTGTCCAAGGGCTGAACAAGTGGCAGCAGACCGGCGTGATGGCCATGCGATGTGTGCCGTGTTGTCACACCCACTTCGGGACTCGATTCTGAAGCCAGTGCTGAAGTGGTCTCATATGGATCAACCCGAGCAGCGTGACCACTACCAAGGATGCAATATGCCCAAGGAGACTCTGAAAGTGTTTCAGTTGAACTGCTGTCTTACGCCTGAATGACTTCAGGCAGTTCGGCACCAACTGCGCATGCTCATTTGTGAATCACTCAACAAGAGAATGAGTCTAACTTCATGCTGATAAAAGATATGCTCTGAACCAGGGAGAGCTTGCTCTTTTCCCAGTTGACCAGAAGCCCTAGACGGCTGAGGTGCGAGAGCACCAGGTCCCTGTGTGCACACAGCAACTCTCGAGAGTGCACTAGGATCAGCAAGTCCCTGAGCTAGTTGAGTATGCGGATTTCCACTTCCCTTAACGGGGCAAGAGCTGCCTCTGCTACCTTAATGAAGATGCGAGGGGATGGGGACAGGCCGAAGGAAGAAAGGGGGGAACAAAAGATTCTCCTCCCGGCCCTCCACCAGGAGAAGAAGTGGTCTGGTCACCAGCTCCTGAGTTCCAGCAGACATCTTCCTCCTTGAGTCGTCCATCTCAGGGGTGCTTAGGAGCATTCTTGGGGGTCTTAGCGCCAGGCCATGAGGCGGGGGGGCATTGGCTTCCTGTGGGGGGCTCTATAACAGGGCAGAGGACTTGGCTCAGGCTGGGGCGGAGGCGCCTGGGCTTTCGCCGCCGCAGGGGGACATCCTCGGCGAGCATGTGCTGTATTGTCTCTGCCTGTTTCTTTACCGCCGAGAACTGCTGGGTGAAGTCCTCGCTGTTGTCGCAGAAAAGGCCGACCTGGGAGATGGGTGCAGTCAAGAAGCATACCTTGTCAGTGTCCCTCATCTCGACCAGATTCAGCCATAGGTGGTGTTCCTGAGCCACAAGAGTGGACATTGTCTGCTCGAGTGCCCACGACGTGACCTTAGTCGCCTAGAGTGAACTACCCTCATACAGTGCCCTGGCCTGGTGGACTTGCAGGAGGGCCATGGCATGCAGGGTAGAGGCAGCCTGACCAGCGGCACTGTAGGCTTTGGCCACCAGAGATGACGAGATGACTACAGGCCCTGTAAGGAAATGCTGGGTGACGGCACCAGGTGGCAGTGCTTTGCGGACACAAGTGCACCGCAACCGCCTTATCCACCTGAGGAATCGCGGCATACAATCGGCCGCATAGTCTCCGAGTGTAGTGAGAGCAGTCGAGCTGAGGGATGTCAGTTCGTCGTGCACCTCCGGAAAGAAAGGCGGAGGCTGTGAGCGATGCGCCGACCCCAGGAACCAATCGTCAAGCCATGAGTGCTCAAGGGCGGGTGGAGGGTTCCATTCCAGCCCGACACTCGCGGCGGCCCAAGCAAGCATGGTGGTCAGCACCGACTCCTCTTCAGAATGTGCCGGCACACCCGAAGGAGCTAGCCTAATCAAGTCCTCAGCGTCCTACATCACCAAGGTGGTCTCTGATGCAGCGATAGAAATCTCATACATCTTGCGAGCTCCGAAAGAGACATTAAGCTGGCCCTGAGGTGAGCTGTCTGATTACCCAGTGGAACTGAACCCATTGGAGCCCCCAAATCGCCTCCAGCATCAACCAGGCCGGCCTCATACTCACAGGTATAAGTTGGCGAGGGGGGCGGCTGAAGTAGCTTTCCCCCAAAAGAAAGAAAGCTGCGACCGCAACGTTGCCATGGTTGCCAACCTCGCAATGAGAACATAAACAGTCCACGAATGCTTCCTCAACATGATTACGGCCCAGAAACGTGTGGCAGCGATCGTGGCCATCAGAAGTGGAGAGGTAACGACAGCACCCAAAAACTACACAGAGACGGAAGGGCATCTTTAAAAAGACGCGTCTTTAAATGGCGGAGAAAGGCAGTTGCTTGACAGGTACTGCTGCACCTTTCCTAAAACAAACTGGGAGACCGCCAGATGATTTTTTTGCAAATGGAATTCCTGCATCTTTGAACTCACGCATTAAACACACTAAAACAGAGAACTCATTACATCTCTGGGTAACACTGTATGTGTTGTTTCTCCTACTGATACAACTGTGGGGATCTCGTGAACGCGAACGCCATACTTTGTTGCAGGCTACGGCGTTCGCAAACATAGTCATGCTAATGCCAATTGCTTCATGGTGCCAATACACCATTTACTCAAACGTTTTAAAAGACGGGCGAGCATGTACTCGTAGCGCGCTGCGTGAGCGGCGCTGCTTCAGAGGGACGGTACCGGCAAGTCGGACTCGAGGATATTCTGTCTTTCTCTGCACGTTTTTGCTTCTATGTGGGGATATTCATCTAAACCCCGGGCCTCTGGATTATCAAGATCGTGTGGACGCTCTACAATCAGTTGTTCCCATTCATGTGGTGGAAGCGCCGCTGACCCATATCCAAGGCTCTAGTGTTACCTCCAAACGAGGTAACCCCCTGATAAACTACGCTCCTATGCTCATTCCTGAGAAAATATTAACATCAGTGATCCACGCTAAGCCAGCAATTACTGCAAATACTACTGCCTCACTTAAACAGCAGCAAATGAAACTGTTTCAGACTGTGAATCACGCGAGCGTGCTTTGGAACCCGAAAATAAAGCCGAAGGGCATCTTCGGAGGACATTTAAACATCCGCAACATTGTTTCAAAGACTGAGCAGATCGAACATTTGTTAACGGACTCAAATCTTGACTATCTTTGCTTAACGGACACCTGGTTAACTCCTACTATTCCCTCTTCTATAGTGAAAGTGTCGGGATACACCTTGTATAGACGTGACAGAAACAAGGGTAAAGGCGGCGGTGTGCTGATTTACGTAAAAGATCACATCCAAAGTAAACAAATGGACATCAGTGATTATAACTTGGAGTGCGTGGGGACTACTATTACTTTATCTCCTCAAATGGCTTTCTGTGTATTAGCAATTTATCGACCTCCCAAAGCTACTAATGATTTCTTTATTTCTCTTGGTAACCTACTTAAACAATGGGATGGAAAAGAAGTAATTCTTTTAGGTGATTTTAATTTGAATTGGTCTGAGAAATTATGTAGAAACAAACTTAAAAGAAATAACAAAATCTTTTCAAATGACACAACAATTAAGTAAACCAACTTGTATAACAAGATCTTCTCAAACCTTAATAGATTTAATATTGACAAATAAACCCGAGAGAATAATTAAAACCTATAATTTAATCACAGGCATGTCTGACCACAATTTAACCCTAGTAGCTAGAAAATTTATAAAAATAAGGTGCAAGAACGAAAATTCAATGAATAGTAAAATGTGTATCACATTCATTCCAAAGAAAGATTTACAACTGGTTGAAAAAGATTTAAAACAAACAAAGTGGGCAGACATCTTGGAGAAAAAATCTTGTGAACAGGGCTGTCATGATCTTATGTTAGCCATAAATGAGATCTTAACCAAATATACAAAAAATAAGCAAAGAAAGAAACATACAAAACGATATTTGCCATGGTTCAACAAAATTATTTGGGATATGATAAAAAAGCGAGATGTGGCGCTAAAAACATTTCTAAAATCAGGATTAACAACGGATCGACTTGCCTTTACAAGTCAAAGAAATAAAGTTACAGCTGAGCTTAGAAAGGCCAAAGCCAGTTTTTTTCTTGAAATCATAAGAAATGCACAAGGCAATAGTAGAATAATATGGAAAACTATTGATAAATTGATTGGAAAAGAAACATCAAAAAGTGAAAATATTTGTCTCAATATTAATGGAAAAATTATTGATGACTCTTTTGCAATAGCAACAAATTTTAATGAATATTTTTTAAACAGTGTCCAAAAACTGGCTCAGAATTTTCAAACTGCTCATCCCCCTTTCATATTCAGTTACAAATCTGATTTTAATCTTAGCTTAATAACTAAAACTAAAGTTGAAAACATAATTACTGTGCTAAATAGCAGCAAAGCAAAGGATATTTATGGACTTGATACTTCTTTTTTGAAACAATATAAGGACATTTTTTCTGATCCGTTGACAACAATGATCAATCAATCAATTAGTGAGGGTATTTTTCCAGCAGCCCAAAAACCTGCGATTGTCACCCCTATATTTAAGTCTGGAAACAAACAAGACATGAATAATTATCGTCCAATAAGCATCCTTCCAGCTGCGTCAAAAGTGCTCGAAAAGACAGTGGCGGAGCAACTTACCACCCATTTTGACTCACAATCTCTTTTAAATCCAATGCAATTTGGTTTTAGACGGAAATATTCAACAGACTTTGCCTGTTGCTACTTCTTGGAAATGATCAGGGCATATGTGGATCAGGGAAGGGTGGTGGGAGCAGTCTTCCTTGATCTGCATAAAGCTTATGATACTGTCAATCATCAGATACTCTACAGTAAACTAAATCAACATAGTCTCTCTGAGCACACTCAAAATTGGATAAGATCTTATTTGAGCGACCGACACCAGTGTGTACAAATTAATAACATCAAATCGGCGTTTAGAGCTACCTCGATGGGAGTGCCACAAGGGTCTATTTTGGGACCCTTGCTTTTTAGCATCTATATAAATGACCTCCCTAGAGTGTGTTCGGACGTTGACGTAATCATGTACGCTGATGATACGGTGATCTTCACTTTTGGGGAAAACGAGCTGGAGGTTACTGACAAATTATCAAAAGAGATGCAAAAAGTTGCAGAATGGTTGCAGACGTCTTGTTTGACCTTAAACGTTGATAAAACGGTCTCAGTGTTTTTCTCAAATAAACGTAAACTACAACAAACTCAAGAAATTCAAGTAAATGGACAAAAAATAAAAAATGTAAACGAAACAAAATATTTAGGTCTAGTAATTGATTCGAATCTCGGTTCTAAAAGTCATATTAAAAAAATTGGTAATAAATTGAAATTTAATTTGATGAACTATAAACATATTAGAAACTCATTAACTACGGAAGCCTCAAATATATATCTCAACACTATGATTGTTCCACATCTACTGTTTTGCATGTCTAATTGGTCTCCGGCGTGTAAAACATCGTTAAAATTACTTGAATCATTATATAAAAGGGCTATGAAAATTCATGATAAAAAGCCTCGCCAGTACCATCATTGTAAAGTACAAAGTAAATATAACATTTTGAGTTTTGAAAACCTCATTAAATATAATCAAATTTCTGCTTTATTTAAAATTATCAATAACATCGCTGCTCCCCCTTTGAGAAAATTTGTCACACTAAATTCGGAGAGAATTTCAAGAGCCACACGGTCGACAGTCAGAGGAGAGTGCAGCGTTCCGAGACGTAGAACCACATACGGTCAACAATCGTTCTCTTATAAAGCAGCGAGCCTTTGGAACACTCTTCCAAACGATATTATTTCATGTACAAACTTTAGTACTTTTACACGCCTGACCAAACCATGGTTATTATCAAAGCAAATCTGTACGCACTGAATGACTGTGATATGAATGATGTAAACTGTAAATGAGCGAGTGATAGTTTCCTGAAGTAGAGAGTGTTTTTTATGATGTGAGTGATTTTCATGTATTATTCTGTATATTATTTTATTATAACTTTTGTAAGTATAACATCAACCTGTCCAGGGACAGCAGGTGGAAATTAGCATTTTTTGCTATAACCTGGCACATGACATCTCTTCTTTTTTAGACTAATGTTTTTTTTGTGCATTGTCCCTGATCAAATAAAGAAATAAACTGAACTTAAAAATACATTAACGTCCCTGTGTTTGCGCTTATAGAGGAAAATATACCCTTTGCTCAGAATATATACACTTTTAGCACTGTCAAAGCGCCCAGAGGCGTACACTACACTGATCGTGTAGACGGAGAGAAAGCCGCTGGAATGCGCCGAATATCCGACAGCAATCACTTCTTTTTGAGAGGTGAATGGACTGGCAGTGAAATTCAGTTTGCTGACACACAACCACTAGGCTGCGAAAACAATTATCGGAATGAGTGGATGCATTCCAGCAACTTTTATACCCAAAAGTCCAGGGGAGTGGAATGCAAATTCTACTTGCTAATTCTCATTGGCCTTTTCTCAGTGATCTGAGGTGTTTGGGGCAACCCCCAAGAGCAACCCCTAGTGTCACTACACTAGTGAGTGACAGAAAGGGAAACATGGTTAGCTGAGATGGTGCATTTTCTTTTTTTTTCTTTTCTCCCATTTTCTCCCCAATTTTGAATGCCCAATTCTCAATGTGCTCTAAGTCATCGTGGTTGTGGCGATACGGAAAAAAATCCATACCGTCTCTTTCACTTTTCCAAATGGGCGGAAACCAATGAGGAAGAAGGAAATTGCATAAAAGAGAGAGAGAGAGAGAGAAGCGGAAGTGGAAAAAAAAAAGGAAAATAAACTTAAAACTCATAGGTTAACTAAGAGGGTAACATGCTACCTGAAGGCCGGGCGCAGCCAGTTGTTCCTGGATTTTCTGTGTGCGCTGACCGGGTGACCGCCAAGTGACAGAGAAATTGAGCTCTGCACATTTCGCCTGCCTGGTGCAACATAACTCCAGCATGTCTCACCTGCCACAGGTATTAGCATTGTCCATCATCTTTTAACCCTGCGCTAAGACTCAAAACTTTTTTCCAGGCTCTGAATGTTTAGTGGTGGGTCCGCTACGTAGCCTGCTGCCTGCAGTCAACACACACACATACACGCTAACTAAGCACACACGCATGCACAGACGCACTGTGAATCAAACTGTGAAGCCACAATCTGCTTGCTTCTGTTTATGTATTCAATAGTTTTGTTTTTGTCATTGTGAGAAAAAAGAGAGGAAATAAAAACATGCTGTTTGAAAGTGAAAATTGAGTTACCTTTTTTTTTTTAATATGTTTTCTTAAATAGCGTGTTTTCTTTGTTTTTGTTTTTTTCCTTAAAACATTCAACTTATGAGTGTACATTTAAGTACATATTCTATGCGCTATTGTGGGTATTGGACAGCATTCATTTTGTGTATCGGTGGTTTATATATGTGTACTGATTTAGTCTTTGACAAGTAAAACCTTGTCTGGCACCCAAACAATTTGACTTAAGTCAGTTATTCTTTTTTTTTATTTATTTGGGACCGCCACCGTTACATGGTGGTGTAGTGACTCACCTCAATGCAGGTGGCGGAGGATGAATCTCATTTGCCTCCACTTCTGAGACAGTCAATCCGCACATCTTATCACATAGCTTGTTGAGCGTGTTACCGCCGAGACATAGCACGTCACACACAACTCACCATGTGGCCCAATGAGAGCGAGAACAACACATTATAGTGACCATGAGGAGGTTACCCCATTTGACTCTACCCTCCTTTGCAACCGGGCCAATTTGATTGCTTGGGAGACCTGGCTGGAGTCACTCCGCATGCCCTGGATTCGAACTTGTGACTCCAGGAGTGGTAGTCAGCGCCAATACTCGCTGAGCTACTACCCAGGCCCTGAGATGGTGCATTTTCAATTAATTTGGAAGCTGGTTGTCCATGACCCATATATGACTTGTCAGCACTACTGAAAGCAGAATTACACAGTGTTAAAGGGATAGTTCATACAAAAATGAAAATTCTCATAATTTAACCACTCTCCTGTCATTCCAGATGTGTGCAGAACACAAATGAAGATTTTTAGAAGAAGAATATCTCAGCTCTGTAGGTCCTACCAAGTGAATGATGACCAGAAATCTGAAGATCCAAAAAACAGATTAAAGCTGCATAAAAGTAATCTATAAGACTCCAGTTGTTAAATCCATATCTTTAAAGGTGATATGATAGGTGTGTTTTTTTTACTACAAATCTCCACTTTCAGATGTGAAAGTTAAACTAAATCCATGCCATATGTGACTTTCAGATGTGAAATTGACATACCATTTATTGTACTGTACCTGTCAAAGAATTTGTAAAGTCTTCTGGTAACATGTTTAGATATGTGATTCTACGGTTGTTGTTTTTATTAAAAAGCCAAACCTATTGTATATTTCCCTTAATTTACCATTAGAAATGAAAGTACACCTATTCCCAAATAAGCTTCTTTTTGTTTTTAATTAACTAAAAAGTAGAATTTATCATTTGAAAAATATTTCTCTATAGGCAAAGCAAGCGTAGATAATTTTTCGATAGACCTGCTGTATATAAATCGATGAGATCATGTAATGGCTACCTCAAAAACCACCAATATAAATAATGATTTCATGTCAGACTGGAGTGTCCTAAGCTGATTTCAGAAGTGATGCAAGAATTATTTCATTCTTGGTAGAGCTGACAAGGCACATTTATTTTTAAAAGTTTTAGTAGCCATTTTTTTAATGGAGAACAAATGTACAGCACAAACTTAGACTAGGCAACATTTTAGGCTTTATGTCTATTGTATCTATTACTGTCCTGCCATTGTTACTCTGTTCCTATTGTTACCTGATTCTTTCTGATCACTAGCTCTCTAACAATACCAAAAGCTCAACAAAGTAGAAGCAAGTAGGCAAATGTTTTCTGCTGATACTATAAGTTTAAAAACATACCCACTTTTCTAAGCTAAGAATACCCATATGTGTGCATGCCTTTGTATGTGTTTTGTGTTAAGACCACATACAAAATATTTGAAAGGCACACACACACAGAGATTCTTCTCTTAACAGAATCATATAAGTTGAATATGTGGTTTTTCCCTCTTTCCTCAAACAGTTCTCTTCAGATAGGATTATTCGTGGGGCATCTCTCGTCAGTGGCTGGCTCTCATTAAATAGGGGCCTTGGGTACACGTCTGGGGAGAAGATGGAAATGAGGCTGACCAGTCTTGGCTCTTGGGAACGGACATGAAATGCTGTGTTTGAGACAGCCGGTTACCCAGGCAATGCACAGACCAGTTCCACTCACATTGGAAAGGATAGAATTGAAAAGAAATATGATATTAATTTGTCAGTATTTTTGGCTGAGGCCCATATGCCTCAGCCAAACGGACATGAAATGCAGTGTGATTATTATGTATTGGGTTAATGGTGGAGTGATTTGTTCGAAAGTGATAGCTCATTAAGGAAATGTTCACACAGCAGCAGAATATGGTTGTTAGTCCTGTTTTGATTATGATTATGTTCATACACAGTTCAGTTTTAAGAGTTTGACAGCAATATTCAATAACTGATGTGATGCCACAAAAATGTAAGAACTTGAAACCTCATTTTGAGAGCGAATTCAGTTGATGGGTGCTATATGAATGAAAGTCGACAACTACACACTTTGTAGGTTATTCTTTAATCACTAATGTTAGAGCTGTGTACTACCTCTGACAAGTTATGGCAATGCTTATTCTATCAAAGTTTACAAGCATTATTATGGTTAGTAAGAGAACCAGATTAGCTACCTGTTCATTCACTTACTATTCATTCCATTCCTGCCTGCTGTTGTATGTAGAGCACAATGTAAAACCATATTTGAATAAATACGGTTGTCAATACCAAACACTGTGTGTGAACTTAGCCAATAATTGTGATGTTTCAATAACATAATTCTCATCAACACTCACTAACATTAAGGCATGTCATAAAATATTGATATATTGATTATTGATCGGCACATCATTTTGTCTATATGATTTGAGGCATTGATATATTAACATTAGCCAGCATTTAAATTAGAAGCCTAATTTGTGTGCTTTCCAATTCACACTTCGGTTGAATGTCTGGTGTAATAGCGTTTGGAGACCACAACGTGGTGATATAACATTTACTGAAGCAGGTCGCAACAAGGCACAGGTATTGTAACACAAAGACTTGTAACAAAAGTTACAAAGCTTTTTCTACTTATTCAAGAATTAAAGTGATGTTTATGAGCTGAATGAACATGAAACTGGTTTAACTGCACAAATTGAATAATTATTATGCAATTTTTCCATATCTTTATAGAGGTTCAAGCTGTCAAATCACAAAAAGACATATTTGTACCTGAACATACATTGTGTAGTCTACATGAAAGATGCATATGCTGTGCACAAATCATCCACTTTTGACTAGAGTTAATAATCTTTGTCCTAATCTTTGGAAATGTATGCAAGTTACGCTCCGTGGCACATTTCTCTGCAGCCTCGAGAGACAGCGAGACCACGCTGTGTATATATCTTCATAGAAAATAATTATTTCTAATTTTAGAGCGTGCCATGTTTTCCATCAGACCTGTCCAGGGTGCAATCCCTTTTAATTTATAATTCTGCTCACATTTTCCAAATTTGTGTTGAGAATTGTTTAAAAACACAAATAATGTTGTACAATAGGTAGAACTATTTATATCTGAAAAAAAATCCAGATACCGATAACCATTTAGAAAATCTTCTGATTATCGATACGTGAAAAAGGCATTGATCCAAAACCTAATAACTTGTGAAATTGTGTTATTACTCATTCAAAAGATTTATCACATTTATTGCATAAAATGGACTTGCAAGTAACTATAAAACAGAATAGTTTATCATAGAAATGATGAAGAAAAGTCATATCAGTTGCTTTAGTAAAGAGTAAATGATACAGAGACAGACAAACTTTTAGTGAAATCACCCTCATAGACCTTGAAGAAAACAGCCTTTCAGAAACTCTTTTCAGAAAAGTGATTTTCCACATAGTCTTAGTAATAAAGTGAGCATTAGTGTACATAAAACACTTAATCTGCAGTAAATCATGACAGAGACCAAAATTACCACTACAATAAAACCAGATCATATTCTCATTGCAGATAGCAAAGTCAAGCAGGCCTCTTGTATTTTGTTAAAGCAAGATGCATTCATCAAAGCCCTGAGTGTTTTGTTCCAAAACCAGACAATATGGTCCCTATGTGACAAACAATGAAACATGCCATCTGTCATGCGTGCCATCTATTATAAACCAATACACTTATGCGTGCCAAACTTGTGTTGAGGTTTGGAGGCAAAAACATTCTTTTCTGTACATGTCTGGCTCCGTGGTTTCATATATGCTTGGCAGAGCCCCTCCAAGTGATAGGTTAAGATTGCCCACAAGGGCTTTATTTGTTGATCCTTGGAGTCAGACAAGCATACCAGCTGGGTAGATGTACCTGTAAACAGGACATTTGGAGAGCAGCACATGTTTTCAGTGGAATTAGAATGGAATGTTTCCTGTCCTTCTCTCTTTCTCACTCCAACACTACTCTCTTTCTCTCATAATGATGATGGATTGGATACAGGTCAAAACAATGGCAATAGAATTCAACAGAAACTGTATGCATTCCATTTTCACAGCCGCCTCTAGAATGTAGAAAGAACGTTTTATTTTAATTTTTCAGCAATTGTGATGCCTTGTTGCCATGTTCTTTTGAAATTAAGATAGATTGGAGTTCAAATGTTTTCTTTTTTTATTGTACTTTACTAAACCACTAATGAAAGAGGATGACTAAAATTTCAATAGATAATATATTTAATAAAACAGAATGAATGACAGATGATAAAACTAATGCAAACTGACAACTAGAGGACTGAAGGGCAGATTGTATTTTATAGGGGGATAGATTTGGTACATGGTATATATCAATTTATCTTCTGCTCTGAACACTGTGCACAACAGAACTAAAAACTTAGAACTGCAACCAGATTTCTGAATGATCTAAAAACTGGTCATTTCATCCAGAGTGGCTTAAAAATAGGAACATTTATATGAGCAATAACATCATGGTTACCTCCGTTCCCCGAGGGAGGGAATGAGGCGTTGTGTCGAATGAAGTGACACAAGGGGTCTTCCTGGGATGCCAAACGTACCTCTGAACCTGAGAAAAGGCCAATGTCAAGTTGCAGACAGAATTTGCATGCCCCGCTCCGGACATATGGGTATAAAGGGAAGCGGGTCAGCGAGTGCCAGTCAGGATTTTGCACTGAGGAGCCGAAAATAAGGTACGGCCGTTTACATTGGTAGGTCTAGTGCCTCAGGGAACGGAGGTTACAACAGTGACCATGACATTCCCCTTCTGTCACTCACTCAACGTTGTGTTGAATGAAGTGACACAAGGGGTCCCATCTAAAAATGCCACGCACTGACTGTGTTACGTGAACTGTCGAGACAGGTGCAAGCAGGCTACTGCATGCTAGAGGCAACTGTGTCGGCTGCACGCAGCCCTCCCCAATGCCTCCAAAGAGATGTCACATACAGACCTTAGGTTTACCCCACCCCTGAGGGGGGGAACAGGTGCTACATGACTAGCATGGAAGCAAGCCCGGCAGCCGCAGCCTTTTTCTCACTATGTCTCTCACATAGAACATGAAGCTGCTGGGGCGCTATGTAACGCATCGGGGAAGGCGGTCTTTCCCGGTCCTATTCTTTCAGGGGGAAAATACCCTGTGGAGGCCACATCCTCCTCAGTCTGTGGGGGAGGTAACATGTGGCAAATACATTTTCTGTCATCAAGTCTGTTTCTGTTACAAGTCTTTGTGTTACATACTCTGTCATCTTCGGGAGGACCTTGTACTGATACAACACCGTAAGAAGGGTCTGTGTCGAGGCAGAATGGAGACGTGGAAGTATGCATCCTTCAGGTCTACCACTGCGAACCAATCTAGCTGTCGAACGCAGGTAAGAATCTGTTTCTGCGTGAGCATTTTGAATGGGAGTCTGTGGAAGGCCCGTTTGAGAACTCACAGTTCCAAGATTGGTCGCAACCCGCCGCTTTTTTTTGGCACGAAGAAGTAAGTGATACAGAAACCCTTCTCCATCTCATCTGGAGGGATGGGCTCTATCGCATCCTCGAGGAGCAGGGTCGTGATCTCTGCTCGTAAAGGCGCTGGCTTTCTCACCGCGCACGGAAGTGGAGTGAACACCGCTGAAATAAGGCGGGAGCCGGGCGAACTGAATCGCGTAGCCGATTCGGATGGTCCTGGCCAGCCAGCGCAGTGGATTGGGAAGTGAAAGCCATGCATCCAAACTCCGCCCGAGGGGCACTAACGGGACGATCGCTTTTGACGTACCGGGCGGGGCTTCGCGGCGGGGAGAGCAGGTAATAGCACGTAGGAAGGCAGATGAGCATCCCGAGGTTTGTGTGCTGAGAAAAGACTCAAAGCACTTACCTTGCTCCGTGCACCCGGTAGGGGGCGGGTTAGAGACTGAGGAAGAGGTCCTAGAGAGGCGTTTTCAGAACTCGTAAGCACTGGCCTGCCGGGGCTGAGCACTCGCGGGAAACCGAGCTCGTCGTCGTCCCCAAATCGCCAGCCGTGTCATCCTCAATCCGTGGAAGAAGGAACGACGCGGGTGGCGGCTGAAGTGGCTGTCTCCCATTAAGAAAGAAAGCTGGGACCGCAATGTTGCCATGGCTATGTTCTCGCACTGAGAATATGAACCATTTATAAAACGCTGCCTGCGTGTGATCGTTCCCCACTTCTGGTAAAACCACTATGCCAAATTTTACATTAAGGCAGACACATAAAACTCCTAAGCATAGATCCTTTACTGCAGGTCAAATCAAAGTTGTCTATTATGTCTGGCAAGAGGAATCCATTAGCATTTCCATTCACCTCAATGGCAGTTGCTCAGCTGGTGCATGCCCCCTGGAAGTGTCTTTGCTTATTGGCACTATATTTATTTATTTTTTGAGCCAATCACATGAGGCATAAATGCCATGGTATCATTAACTTAGACCTTTTGCTCTTAGGTGCTGCCCCGAAGGTGTCAGCGCACAATAAACTAAAATATTACTGAGTGCACCTTTAATAATTATAATTTAAACAAATAAAACACTTTTTTTTTAAACAAACATCTGTTGTTACAGGTTGCAATGAGATTCCCAGAGTAAAAAGTTGTCAGGGCTTTAGTGGTGGTGTGGTGGGGGTTTGGCACATGGCCCAGGGGAGCCATTTCTCTCTGTGTCATCCTCATTAGCACTCTTTTCTTTCTCGTCATTTCAGTCCACTGCTGTTTCCAGGGCTGAAGGTCAAGGAAATGTCAACCTCTTTGAATGTGCACTGTTTTAGAATGTACACATTATTAAATTCTGCTCATATCTCTGCCTCCATTTTCCCTCTTACTTCACTCCATCTCTCTTCTCTCACTCAATTGCTAAAATGAAAACACACCTGATAACAATTATTTCAAACCAGCATAGTAGGAGAACCCAAAATGGTACTGGATATTTTTAAACACTGCACAGCTAATGCTGGAATAGGTGGCACAAGCTGAATTTAGTTTGACGACATTTTCAGGTGTCTACAACACTGTTTAAGGTGTGGAACATTGTAAGCAGAGGTGAGTAGAGTAGCCAAAAACTGTACTCAAGTAAAAGTACAATTACTTTTAAAAATAACTCAAGTAGAAGTAAAAGTACTTACATAAATAATTACTTAATAAAGAAATAAAGTATCAAATTAAAAGAGTACTCAAGTAGCGAGTAACTCGTTACTTTCACAAATGACATAATAGACTTTATCTACCCTATATTCCATTACATAATACACATTTAACTTGTATTACAAAATTATTATTATTATTAATGGAAATTCTGTCATCATTCACCATCATTTTGTTCCAAACCCTTATGACTTTCTTTCTTCCATGCAACACTCAGTAGATATTAGACAGAATGTTTGCCTGAGTCACTATTTACTTTTAGTGAATTTATATTTTGAAAGTGAATGGTGACTGAGACTGTCAGCCTCTAACATTCTGTCTAAGATCTTTTTTGTTTCACATAATACAGAAGGTTACACGAGTTTGGAACAATGTGTGGGTAGGGAATTTATGACATAATATTAAATTATGGCTTAGCTATCTCTTTAAAGGGATAGTTCACCCTGTTACGTCCTAGGGCGTATCTTTCTTTTATTTCCTTGTTACATCTGTGGATGTAGAAGTTGAATGTATATTGCTTATACGTTGTTTGTTTGTTTTCTGTTGTCTCCCTTGTGTTCTCTGTCATCCCAACCGGGTTAATTTACATCAGCTGCGAGTAATTAAGATCAAGTGCTGAGCAGCTCTGATTGGTGCACTACCAGAAGAACCGACAATATAAAGCTGAGGTGGAAAGTCTGCTAGAGGAGAGACACTTTCCTCCTGCTCCAGCGTTGGTAGCCTTTGTGACTTAGAGGTGTTGTTAATGGTAAACCACCAGTTGTGTTTTTATGGTAAACTGTTATCCCACGTTAAATATTACAAGTTCCTTTGTTGGGTGTGCAACCATTTCCACCCATTGGTCTACGGAAGCGGTAGAGAGGTGGGCGCTATTTTCTTTGCTATTTAACCTGTTTTCTCCTGTTTATGGCCAGATAGGGAGTGAGGCAAGATTTATGATGTTAATTTTCTATTTCTTTGTGGTAAGGGTAAGTAGTTTGTGCCTCCCTTTCAGTTAGAATCATTTTTGTTTGTTATTTTGGCCTGGTTGCCTCTTGAAGACTTTATGCTTCCCTTTGTTTTGTATTTATGAGAGTGGAAACTTGTTAACTGTCTTAATAACCTGTTGTGGTAGTTGTTGGCTGGGACAGGAGTGAAGACCTCCAAACACGTCTTGTTTTTTTTTTCCTTCCTTCCTTTAAGTTCTTTATCTCCTGTTAGTTTTCTTCCCGACCCCTAGATGGGGAGTAAACTTAACAACCCAAAAATGAAAATTCTCTTATAAGTAACATTAACATGCCATCCCAGATGTGTAAGACTTCCTTCCTTCTGCAGAACACAAATTATGAAATTTAGAAGAATATTTCAACTCTGTAGGTCAGTACAATGCAGGTGAATGGGTGCCAAAATGTTGATGCTCCAAAAAGCACAAATGCAGCATAGAAATAATCCATAAGACTCCAATAGTTAAATCCATATCTTCAGAAGGGATATGATAGGTGAGTATTTGTCACTTTTTGCTAGACATTTTTCACCCTGCTCAGCAGGGGGTGATATGTAGAGAAGAATGTGAAAGTGATCTGTTTCTCATCCACACATTCTCATATCACATTGCTCCAGAAGATATTGATTTAACCACTGGAGTCTTTTGGATTACTTTTATTCAGATTTTTATTTAGTTTTTAGCTTTAAATTGTTGGCACCCATTCACTTGAATTTTATGGACCAACAGAGCTGAAATATTCTTCTAAAAATCTTCATTTGTGTTCAGCAGATGAAAGTCATACACATCTGGGATGACATGAGGGTGAGTAAATGAGTATTTTCATGTTTGGGTGAACTATCAATTGTAGGACTCTTGTCAGATATGGATAAATTTGTTAATAAGAAGAGAGGTTTGGAAACCTTTCTAGTAATTATTACAATGAAAACCTGAAACTGTCACACAGGGACATTATATATAAAGCTAAAATATAAACCAAAGCAAGATCATGTTTTATTAATGCCTACTTTCACTATTTCATAGCTTTTAAAGTCTTGCGTGGATTCTTATTTCAGTGTAGTTACAGTTTTCAGTGTTGAAAGAATTTAAATCATTAGTTCTGTACAGTAGTACCGCTGCTCTCTAAATGCAGAGTATGAAGCCTGCATAGGGCAATAATCCCGATCATGGAACACACTGTGTCTAAAGCCATCCCCAATCCACTATATAGTGTACTATTTCGGGTGTCTGCCATTTTGTAGGAGTCTCTGAATTCTGAGTGAGCCACTCGTTTCCTACTTTTGTTCACTCATTCTTTCTAACAATGCACTCTAATTTTGAGTGTACATTTGATGTACACTCGACGATGTTTAATTGCCCATAATCCACCGTGGGGAAGACATACTAGCTGGTAGTTTCGTCCCTCGCTTTGCATGTGCAAAAATGCTGTCTGTTTGTACTCCAGTTGTCAATCACGCGAACGGTAGAGCAAAAGGCATTTACACTTAACGTGGATGTTTACATGGATTTATACGGTTAATCAGCCCGAAATACGAGTGAAAGCTGTGCTAAGTAATGAGTAAATACTGTTCATGATATGCGGGACAAAGCACACTGATCTATTGCTGAACTATTTTACAAATGTATACTTAAAAAAATGTCATAAGAGCACAGTTACAGAATCACCCTGAAAATGACCATCACATTACACAGAAAAGCCTGCGTTAGCATTAGAGCCACAACTTACCTCAGAGTGCTGCCATAAGATGGAGCTTCAATTTTAATCTTGCAATATCAGCTTGTCTTGGTGGTAAATGAAGCCATTGCATGATGAAAAATTTTTTTCACTGTGCAGAGCGAAGAAAGGGTTTCATTTTGAAGGACACGACTGTGTGTGCTTCTGATGTATTAAAAGTCCCATTCAATAATCTCTCAAATTATACATTAACAAAAATTAAACCCAGGAATGTAATGATAGGAATGCCGCCCATTGTAAAGAAGTAAATGTAAAAAAAAAAAAAAAATTCATTAGAAATGTACTTGATTAAGAGTAAAAAGTGCCCACATTTAAACCTACTCTAAAAGTAAATTTTTCCACAAAATGTTACTCGAGTAAATGTAGCCAGTACTACCCACCTCTGATTGTAAGTTTGGTTTGGTGTTTGGGAAATATCTAAGCATAAGGGTATTAGTATACAAATGGTTCTACTGTGCCAGGCAAAATACAGAATTTAAGAATTTAAGAATTGTCTTTCAATTCATGAGTTGGAATTTGAATTTCATTGGGTGCCCCAAGGATGTTACATTTAAATTAGAATTACAGGAAGGCAAATGTATTGAATCGCAATTCAAAGAAATGTAACAAATTAATTAGAGGAAAGAGGAAGTCCAACACTAGTTTTGTGACAACATCAATAATTATATCATTAATTTGGCATAATTATGCCCATTTATGTTTTTCAGCTGATTTATCTAAACTAGCTTCAACACTGTCACAACAATTAACACAGCCATTGAACTTTAAACGGGTCATGAAATGCTGTTTTATTTTTTTATAGTTTTATCTTCCCTGAGATCCACAGAAAATGTTAGTAATGCTTTTTTGCATTATAACATTAATAATTTATTTATATATGATGATCTTCCAACCTGTCTTTAGCCTTCTGTCTGAAGCGCTCCGTTTTGGCAAAAGATTCATGGTAAATACCCACTGTTCTGATTGGCTAACAACTTGCATCCCCTCAAATTCAGCTATTTACCATTAACTCAATATGAAGCGATGAACAAGCACCACATCATTATAAAACAAAATTTCAGGGGTTACATAATGCACATCCAACACATTGCATCTGAATATATTAAACTGTTCATCTCAAGCTCAACTATTTACACTCAACCTGTCTACACCAGACACGAGAGTCCTCTTGTGTCAAAAGCTATAGAACCCATTATAATCAATGATGCTGTCTACCATGGAAGCATCTGTTGCGACGTGTCATGTTGCGCCAACAGTAAACAGATGTTTTGTTACATTTTGCACAACACATGCTGGCACTACTACTGCCAACAACACAAATAAACAGTTTAGAAAGTTTTGTGTCGACGTGCCTGGTGTAGACTGCCTTAAGCTGTTGCGTTGTGTCAATGAATGTGCCCGGTGTAAACAAGATGTCAGCACCATAAACAATCAAAAGTTCCCTGATGGAGGGAACGAGACTTTGTGTCGATGTTATGACACTGTGGGTCGCTCTTGAGAGCCCCGAACACCTCACATTCTTTGAACAAATGCCAATGAGAATTGACGAGTGGAATTTGCATGCCACTCCCCTGGACATACGGGTATAAAAGGAGCTGGAATGCCACTTAATTCAGATTTTGTGCTGAGGAGCCGAGACTAGGTCCGGCCATTTCAGCGGCTAGTACAGTGTTGTGGCAAGAGGGACACAATGTCTCAATCTCTCTATCAAGTAAAGGGGGGTTACAACAGTAACCTAGACATTCCCCTTCTGTCACACACTCGACATTGTGTTGATTGTAGGGGTTCCTATCCAATAACGCCATGACACTGAACCGGGTTACGTGAACTGCTGATGCAGGTGCGAGCAAGCTGTTGCATGCCAAAGGAGCAGGCTGCATCAGACTGCACATAACCTTCCCCAATGCCCCACCACCAGGTGGCAGCATTTTGCAGGAACAGGTACATCGCAACCGCCTTATCCACCTGAGAGACGTCTGTGTACCCGTGGACTGCCCCGACATTGAGGGTAGAGTGAATGGAAGAACCCGGTAGTTTGTTTCAGGCAGCAAAAGGTGCACTCCATGACCTCGTCAGTTCGGCGTGCACCTCTGGGAAGAAAGTGACTGGGGGGGTGGGCATGGCTGTGAGCGGCACCCCGAACTCAGGAACCAATGATGCGCTCCGGGGAGGGTGGAGGCTTCCAGTTCAACCCGATGCTCGCGGTGGCCCGGGCAAGCATGGCGGTCAGCTCTATGTCAGCCTCAGACTGGGCGGGCAGATCTGAAGGTGGCAGCCCAGTTGAGTCATCGGTGTCCGACATCGTCAGTGCGCTCTCCGATGCAGCAATCGAAGAGACGTCTTGCTGGCTGTGAGGTGGGCTGGTCTAATTTTGGAACAGGGCAGGAGCAAACGAGCATGCTGGTAACGGGAGGTCTACAGGGAATTACTCGGCGAGACCTTGCCTCATAGCCGTGGGTAGAAAGCGCAGCGCTGGGGGCAGCTAGAGTGGCTTTCCTGCGGAAGGAAAACCGTGACCACAATGTTGCCATGGTCATATTCTTGCAATGAGAACATGAACCATCCACAAACGCTGCCTCAGTGTGATCAGTGCCCAGACACGTGAGGCAGCAGCCGTGGCTGTCGGAAGTTGAGAGATAACTTTATCTCAAAGAATGGGAGGTGTTTGGGGCTCTCAAGAACGACCCCTAGAGAGTTACAGAAGGGGAAGAGCAAGAAACAGAACTGCTTCTCTTCAGAGATGTAACTTGACACAAATTTTAAAAGCGGCCTGAGATATGCATAAAGTCATCAAAGATGTCTGTCTGAGCATGTTTAAATAAAATAGACCAGATAGGTCTTCTTTGGTTTTCAGGAATAGTGCGGTCACAGTTGGCCTATGTCCTGCTGTCTTACACTCTGAGTACGAACTGAAGCACCAGTGGGCGGGGCCAAGCATGCAATGATCTTAATTAGGCATTTCCTTAATTAGGAAGTCACGGAAGTAAAGAACGAGGTGTTTTTGCAGCTTTCAATACATTTTTTTTACTAAAAAGAGTTTCAATATAAGCTTTTATTGTATTGGGGATAAAGGTTTGAGTTCTGACATTTACAGTATGTTTTTGTAGTAGAAAGACGTCTTTTATGTCAAAATATCAAGGAAAATGTTATTCCTCATGACAGGACCCCTTTAAGATTTTTATTGTAACATTGAACACCAAAAAATGTCCAATACAATATTTTCATATAACTTTGTAAAATAAAAGTGGTAGCTGATTTTCCCAGTGATTTGCAGGTGTTAGCTTCACTAATATAATCACCGGCCAGGCAGAGGGAGACAGAACGCCCATTAGCACCTCTCAGTGTGAGGTGTTAATCACTTGACCGTCGGGGCTCCCTGCTGAGATAATGGCTTCAAGCACTGAAAAAACACATTTCGTTTGTAAAAATCATTGAGTCACTAAGAAGTGACAAGATGACAAGCTGAACGGAATTTTATTACATTTTTTTAATCACACTCAGCTGCATATCACAAACACTAATTAAAATCCATAGTGATTCTGTCATTCTGCAGAAATAATGCAAAAGCAACTAATGATGGATTAAAATAACATTGACAGACATTTTAAAGTTTTGGCATTTTAAAATATAACTTTGAAAGCCAACCGAACCATGAAGAGAATGCAACATTGTAAATATTTTAGCCCCTGTTTCAGAACAATCAAGCAAGCTACAAATCTGAAAACACCCCAAATCATTCTATTGCAATTGCAATTTTACTCCTCAGCATGAATCTGTCAAACATGTTTGAATAGCTCACCAGAGATGTATGCTCGCCATGATAACAGGCATAAGAGGGGGCAAGTGTAATTCTGTATTTATTTTATATTATTTTCATTTAATTTATTTACAGCATTTATTGTCATTTAGTTAATGGCACCACAGTTCAATAAATGAGTGGATCAAACTTTGTGGCTAACTTCCAAAGAAATGTATAAACCTTGAGGTTTATGTATTTATATTGATATGACCCATACAATGGTCTCTCTTGAAGGTCACAACAAAAGAATGGGGAAAACAATTAAACCGCAGCAAAATAATACATGCTTGATCTTATACTTATTCGTACATATTGTGCTGGTAATGTAAAATGTAGTAAATGTAGTACTTTTTATTTTGTAGTGAGACTGGATCATAAATTGTGTCTTAATACCACAAGCTCACAAAGCAAGCACTGATGCATACTTTAAAAATCCATCACAAACAGTACACCATCCGGTCCCCTGTGATATATCTTAACCATTCTATGGTTTGAAACGCACTGATCCTAATCTGGCATACTAGGCCTGTACAGGATAGATTGTATTTGAAATGGGATTCAGCATATGTGAAGAGAGCAGACAGGAGAGACAACAACAGTAAGGGTAACATGGAATATAAGGAATTCAGAGGACTAGGCCCTCATTCTACATCTACATCCCCCCAAATATAACTTTCAGGCTTTTAAAAGCTCGTCTCTACACCATTGCAGCTGTCAGAAAGTGGTAGAAATAATTACAAATGCACTCTTAACTGGGTGTGAGAGAGCGTGTTCATAGGGCGACTACAGAGTGATCATTTCCTTCATTACTAACAAGATACATCAGCAGGTCTCTCCAGCAAAGGAATGAGCAAAGAATGACAAGTCAAAAGTAAAAGTAGGTTTTTTATTAATTAATAAAAAAAAAAAAAAAATGTTGTCAGAAAAATGACCACAGGAACAAAAGCTTCAAATTGCAGTAAACTATTTATATGGGCAGTTCCCCTCAAGCAACATGAGATTATGTGGCTATATCAAGGGCACAATATTGAGGGCTGTTATTTCAGTAACTCCAGGGTCACCCTTATTGGGAATTAATAATGTGGAAACATATTACTGTTGCCATGATGAATATCAAAGGAATTACACTGCATTTGTAAAAATGGCTTTTTCTCATAAAATAATCTTATAAAATGAATCGAAAAGAGCATACTTAAGTCACCTTTAGCACCATAAAAAGAATTCTATCATTACACATCCGATAGGAATTAGGATTTTTGTTAACAAACGTTGAAATACACTGTTCAGTTACAGACTCTAGTCTAACTGTTTGAGTTCCCAGAACTCAGTTGGTAGGTTATCGATTGCGAGAGAATTTATTTTTGGACATAATCTGAGCTTTCACTTACCATTTTAGATTGAAATTAGTTTTATGACTAACGTTTCTAGACCGGTTGATGAGTGGACAGTTCAGTTTCGAGATCGAGGTTGTCCAGGTCCAAATCATCAATTGCCTGACAGAATTAGCTTTAACTCGCAGTTTTGCGAAGATGGAAATCTGGCAACCATGTATGGCTGGTATAGTCTACTTTCTAAAGCCACCTGACATTGTGTATGCATGAATGACTTTGGTTGTCAAGGAAATTGTAGAGCCAGTGCAATGTAAGCAAACTCTTCCCTAAACTTCAAACTAAAAAACAACTGTGTCGTTTACACAAATCGTTCTGTTTGACTCATAGTTGTACATATTTTAACACTTTTTTTTTTTTTTTTTCAAAGAACAAGAGGAGATACTATATTGGTGGTGGTGTTATAAATGAAAAGACTTACTCTAGCTTCAAGTGACAGCCGGACAACTGATGTAAATTTGTTGACGCTCTTCAAAACATAAGGGCCTGACATACGTGGTTTTGATGGACACTTCAAGGCCAATGGAGATACTTGTTAAACAGAGAGCTTGATTAAAAAATCTTTTCATTTGACATTTTGATGCACCATTCAAACTGTAAGAAGAGGTAATTTGGTGGCCATTCTCTGTTGACCTCTCATCAAAAGGTATTATTTCAGTCCACAGAACTGCTTCTCACTGGATGTTTTTTGTTTTTGGCAACATTCTGAGGAAATTTATAGAGACTGTTGTGTGTGTGAAAATCCCAGGAGATCAACAGTTACAGAAATACTCAAACCAGCCCATCTGGCACCAACAATCATGCCACGCTCCAAATCACTGAGATCACATTTGTTTCCCCATTCTGATGGTTGATGTGAACATTAACTGAAGCTTTGATGCGTATGCACATGATTTTATGCACTGCACTGCTGCCGCCCAATTGGCTGATTAGATAATCACATGGGTGAGTGGAGTGGCTAAAGCACAGGGCTGTTAATCAGAAGGTCATTGGTTCGAACCCCACGGCCACCACCATTGTGCCCTTGAGCAAGGCACTTAACTCCAGGTTGTTCCGGGGGGATTGTCCCTGTCTTAATTGCACTGTAAGTCGCTTTGGATAAAAGCGTCTGCCAAATGCATAAATGTAAATGTAAATGATTGTTGGTGACTCAGTGGAACTCTGCTATTTTAAAATAGTCGGTTCTTTTTTAATATTCTTGCTGTTCAAAAGAGAATATCTTGCACCTCAGCTTTGGAATAGGCTATGGACTATCAGTAAGCAGTAAGGGTTAAAAGTGTTCCCTTTCTGTCACTCACTCAACGTTGTGTCAATTGTAGTGACACTAGGGGTCTCTTCGCCTTGGTTACCTTTGAACTTGAGTGAAGGTCAATGAGAAATTGATGAACAGAATTTGCATGTCTCTCCCCCAGACATACAGGTATAAAAGGAGGGAATCGTTCATCTGTTTAGTCAGATTTCTTCTTCGGAGCCAAGCGGTTGTGTGATCAGTGAGCTGACGTTCACTATTGTTCCATTCACCTCTTCCAGAGCACAGCTGTTAGATCTTACGGCGCATTACCAGTGGCTTTTCTCTTCCTCTGCACCCCAGTGCAGACTACGCCCCTGGGTGCTTTGACAGCGCTTCTAAAAGAGTATTACCCTCATAAAGAGTAAAACTTTCTCTATTAGAGCAAAACACATTGGCATTGAATGTCTTTTTAAAGATGCGTCTTTTAAAAGATGCCGTTCCGCATTTGTGTACTTCCTGGATGCGGCAGATATCTCTCCGCTTCTGATGGTCATGGGTGCTGCCTCACATGTCTGGGCTGCGATCACACTGAGGCAGCGTTTATGGATGGTTCATGTTCTCAGACCTCGCCCTCCGGGCTACGAAGGTCACAGCGTGGGCACTCGGCCGTGGTCCAGGAACAACATCTGTGGCTGAACCTGGTCGAGATGTGGGATACTGACAAAGCCTGCTTTCTCAACCCCCCCGTCTCCCAACTCAGCCTATTTCGTGACGCCGCTGAAGACTTCAAGTCTATTCAACACATCATGCCTACTCGTCGCTCAAGAGCACGTAGTCCATCTGTTCGCCAAGGGCGTCCTCCAGCAGCTGCGAAAACTCAGGCAGCTCCACCCCAAAACGGGCCCAGCTCTGGCCCCAGCGTAGAGCTCTCCGCAGGAAGCTGACGCCCCCAACTCATGAACCCCTTTGTGGACCCAAAAGGCTCCCAAGAGTTTCGGAGATGATCGACTCAGGGAGCGAGATGGGCTCTACGGAGCTGGACTCCAGACCGCTCCATCACGCGGTGGTGGGCAGGAAGGGGAAACCTATTGCCACACCCCGACCGGGCTGTGGTACCCAAAATAGCATCTTACCTCACTCCTTGAGTCACCTAACCGGTGTCCACACACGGTGTTCTCATGGCGGTCTGGCACCAAACACCTACAGTCACAGCACCATGGACGCTGTCCCTTGCCTCCACACCTTGACTGTAGACTCGGTGGGCCGGTTCTGATGAGTCTAGAGGATGGCTCCACAGAACCTCCTCCTCAGTCAATTTCCCGCCCCCAGCTGGGTACGCGGAGCAAGGTAAGTGTTTTGAGTTTTCCCTCAGCACAACTGTCTCTGGATGCAACTTTGCTCCCTGACATAACATTACCCTGCTCCTCCAGGTACGTCAAACTTGATCGTCCCCTCAGTGCCCCCCGCTCGGGCTCGGGCTTAAGTTTTCCAATCCATTGTGCTGGCTGGCCTGGACCTCCGACTCGGCTACGCGATTCAGTTCACCAGGTGCTTGCCCCGTTTCAGCGGCATCTGCTTCACTTCGGTGCACTGCGAGAACGCCAACACCCTGCGAGCAGAAATCGCAACCCTTTTACACAAGGACATGATAGAGCCTGTCCCTGCAGCCGAGATGAAGAAGGGTTTCTACGGCTCTCACTTCATCGTACCTAAGAAAGTTGGTGAGTTGCGGCCAATCTTGGACCTGCAAGTTCTGAACCGGGCCTTACTCAGACTCCCGTTCAAGATGCTCATACAGAAACTTATTCTAACATGCGTCTAGCATCGAGATTGGTTCCCAGCTGTAAACCTGAAGGATATGTACTTTCACGTATCAATATTGCATCAACACAGACCCGTCCTACAGTTCGCGTCCGACGGCCCGACTTGCTAGTTCCAGGTCCTCCCCTTCGGCTCGTCCATGTCCCCTCATGCCTTCACGAAGGTTGCAGAGGCAGCCCTTGCCCGCTAAGGGAAGTGCACATCCCTGTACTCAATTACCTCGCCAACTGGCTGATTCTAGATCACTCTTGAGAGTCATTGGTCGCCCACAGGGACCAGGTGCTCAAGCACCTCAGCCACCTAGGGCTTCAGGTCAACTAGGAGCAAGCTCTTCCCAGTTCAGAGCATCTCTTTTTTTTCTGAATGGTGTTTGACTCCATCTCAATAACAGCGCGCCTCACAGCCGGTGCTCAACTGCCTAAGTTCATTCAGACAAGGCACAGTGGTTCCAATGTGGCAGTTCCAGAGGCTCCTGGGGCATATGGCATCCACAGTGGCAGCCGTGCCGCTTGGGTTGATGCATATGAGACAGCTTCAGCACTGGCTTCAGATTTGAGTCCCAAGGCACATACCGTGTGACCATCACCCTTCTCTGCCATCAGCTATTCAGCCCCTGGACAGACCTCAGTTCTCTGTGGACAGGAGACTGCCTAGAGTTGCTGAATGTACTTCTTTCCCCGCAGAGATTTCTTCCACCCTTTCAGGGCAAGCACATCTTGATCCGCCCAGACAGCTCTGCGACTGTAGCATATATTACCCACCAAGGTGACTTTCGCTCTCGTCGCATGTCGCAACTCGCCTGCCATCTCCTCCTCTGGTGTCCGCAGCGGCTGAGGTCGCTGCGTGCCACTCACATCCCGGGCAGCCTCAACGATCAGTGGAGAGTGGAGACTCCACCCCCAGGTGGTCCAGCTGGCTTAGAATTGATGGGGTGAAGCACAGGTAGATCTGTTCGCCTCTCGGAAATCCTCCCGCTGTCCGCTCTGATACTCCCTGACGGGAGCCCCCATTGGGGCAAACACGCTAGCACACAGCTGACCCCAGGGGCTGCACAAGTGCGCATTTTCCCGAGTGAGCATACTTGCACAAGCCCTGTGCAAGGCCAGGGAGAGCGGGGAACAAGTCACACTTGTAGCCCCTTATTGCCTAACTCAGACTGTCAGACTGTTATCCAAAAAGCTTGGAACATCCTATCTACCAACAACCAAGAAAAACTGTGTCCAGGTGTACCAAAGAGAATTTGTGGTGTTTTAAAGGCAAAGGTTGTCACACCAAATATTGATTTAGCTCTTTTATGTTAAGTGTTAAACTATTTTTCATAATTTTTGAAGACATCTTCACTATGCAACATTTTTAACTAGTGCCTAAAACGTTTGCACAGTACTGATAATTATATACTTGCATATATTGTAAAAATTAGCTTTTTCCAATAAACTAATTTTTTTTTTATTTCCTCTGTTAGGAATATATTGTCACCTTTGGGGTGATCCTACATGTGAATAGGCTTTGCCATGTTGGTATTCTCTTTTTTGTTCTTTTTGTTCTACTTTTCAAACAACCTCTTTTTTATGCTGTACTTTATGCTCTGGGAAATTAAAGTTATAAAGAATCTAGTCTCTAAAATGATTTGCTCTTCCATTGAGAACATTCAGTGTAGCCAAGTACGAAACACTGCCCACAGAGAGGTAACGGCCAAATCAAGCAACTTCCTATTGGACAACGCTGCAAAATGTGTGTTAAAGTTCACCAAACTTGAACCCCACACAGATTTGCCACCCAAAGTCGATCAACCAAAATTCCTGATTATGCAGACTCCCATTGAGAGAACTGTATTTCTCCCATTGAATTTTGCTGTACAAAAATTAAATGTGACTGAGCCTTAAGGTTGGGGAAAGCCCAATTTTGCCCATGTTTACACAAATTGAATAATGAATCAGGATAATTGGGAACTATTGTGGATGTAGTGATGTGGGCGTGGTTGTGTATTTGTCTGTGGGAGAGAGCGGTAAGGCTCGTCCCCTGGGTTGTAATTATCGCCAACACTTCTCTCTTGTTATAGTGATGGCGGAGGGAGACTTAAAATCGATGAAGACTCCATAACAGCATTGTCCTCCAAATTCATAGGTTTCAGCACCACTGTTGTAGGGACAGTTCTCTGGACAATGAAGGAGTCAGGAGACAATGAAGCAATGCAGGCAAGTCTTTTAATTTTTGACTTCAGGTCTCTTGGCTTTCTTTAATGCACTCTGTTCTCGTAAACTCACAACACTCAATTAGGTAACAAAAAACTCTTTTAAACACACTGTAACATTGAGCACTCTCTCTCGAACTGGTGAGCTGGTGCGGCTTTTAAGTCTCCCTCCGCCATCACTAAAACAAGAGACAGGTGTTATAGATAATAACAACCCATGTGTAACATTCAAGTCTTTTTTTTTCCCTTTGCAGTCCCAAAACTGTGAATAGACCTAACTCTTAGACTGGTCAAGAAGCTCACATCATCTATTATTCTTTGCACACTGGTATGTTATCAGAAAGTCATGAACAAATCAAAGCTCAGAGAGCTTTCTTTAGAGGGTATGTACTTTCTCTTGGTGCTTATAGGTTCCGTTATGAAAACCTTTTGATTCATATTTATTCTTCTTACATGCTTCAGTGAATATAGTGAATCTCAGATGCTGATACCATTTGCGATTTGGAGGAAATACACCCAGACAGATACAGCCAGACCATCCAGTGGGATGTCTCTGTGGCGAGAGTGTGCAGGCTGCTTCATTAACAAGAGGACACATAGCAATTAAACATCTGAAAGAAAGGGTCATCTGTATAAATTAACATCTGTTGGTGTAGCAGTAGAGACAGAAAGACACATGAGCATGTCTGGACAGATGAGAGAGGTACAAATCCTATGACGCTCTCTGGAGAAAAGGAGGAAATATGAGATCGGAGCCTCAGCTGCATTGGGAAAATTCAGCGACTGCCAGAATACTAAAGAGAGGATGATTGCTGTAATACAGAAATGAGGACTGAGCCGAGTGGGTTTGGAATTTGACAGGCCAAATTAACAGGTTCATTTCCTCCAAAATCAATGCCTTTGATTGTGTCTGCAAAATCCTTTGCATTGTGTTGAATCTATTGTATTGGAATGCATAATATTGAGACAAAAATAAAAAATTATAAGAAATGTCCCATGATAAAAAATGTCAGCACATCATAGTGATCTGAATATTGCAACTGCAAACAAACATGCTCTTTTTTTTTTTTTTAAGTCTATCAATGCAACCGATTTAAAATGTATTTCATACATTAAAATGGTACATTTGTTAACATAACACACAGAGGGTATTTAAAGGGATGGTTCACCCAAAAATTATCATAATTTACACACTCTCATGCCATCCCAGATGTGAATGACTTACTTTCTTCTTTCTCCACCAAGAACAAAAGAAGAATGTGGTAGTGAAAGTGAAGATTTATAGTAAAAAAAGACTAAAATATTGATCCATGGATTATTTTTATCCTGACTTATTCTTTTTGGAGCTTCAAAGTTCTAGCCACCATTCACTTGCATTGTTTGGATCTACAGAGTGTATATATTCTTCAAAAATCTTTGTGTTCAGCAGAAGAAAGAAAGTTATACATGTCTGGAATGGGATGATAATATGATGAGAGAATTTCCCTTTAATTGATTGTTCTGTATTAATTATGCACAACAGAAAGGAAAGAAACAGGAACGCCATAAATAAAACACAGTAAACCTTGACAAAAAGTCTTTTGACATTTTTGAACAAATGTAATTTACATTGTAAATGTACTTAACATAGACCTTGTTTGGTAACACTTTATTTTACGTAGTCCTTGATACAGAGTAATTACTTAGTTAATTACTTAGTAATAAACATTGTAATTACATGTACCAAAATGTAATTAACATGTAACTAAGTTATGGTACAGCCTGTACTTACAGATTGTAATTACACACATGTAATAGGCAGCTACTGTTACACATATGTAACAAGCCGAGTCTGTTACATACGTGTTACAAACTTGGTACACTGTAATTATGTAAGAAAGTCCTTAGGGTAACACTTTATTGGTAACACTTTATTTTACGTAGTCCTTGAAAAGGAGTAATTACTTAGTTAATTACTTAGTAATAAACATTGTAATTACATGTACCAAAATGTAATTAACATGTAACTAAGTTATGGTACAGCCTGTACTTACAGATTGTAATTACACACATGTAATAGGCAGCTACTGTTACACATATGTAACAAGCCGAGTCTGTTACATACGTGTTACAAACTTGGTACACTGTAATTATGTAAGAAAGTCCTTAGGGTAACACTTTATTGGTAACACTTTATTTTACGTAGTCCTTGAAAAGGAGTAATTACTTAGTTAATTACTTAGTAATAAACATTTTAATTACATATACCAAAATGTAATTAACATGTAACTAAGTTATGGTACAGCCTGTACTTACAGATTGTAATTACACACATGTAATAGGCAGCTACTGTTACACATATGTAACAAGCCGAGTCTGTTACATACGTATTACAAACTTGGTACACTGTAATTATGTAAGAAAGTACTTAGTACCACACAATGTAACAAGAAGTACTTAAATATATTAGGCTACTAAGGTCTGCAGTTACACATGGCAAATGTGTACATTTTGTAGCATTACATGTATGTAACATAAAATAAAGTGTATCAAGATTGTACTTGAGTGCAATTCATGTGTATCTACATACCTTATCCATCTTAAATAACCCACTAGTTCACCGCTAAAATACATGCATTAGCTTCTTTATTACATTAAAATTACAGAAAATTACACAGGTATAAGCTACGTAAAATAAAGTGTATCAAGACTGTACTTAAGTGGACTTCATGTGTATCTACATACCTTGTCCATATGTACCTTAGTTTGAATTAACTCTCTAGTTCACAGCTTAAATACATGCATTAGCTTCCTAATTACATTGCAACTACAGAATATTACACAGGTATAAGCTACGTAAAATAAAGTGTATCAAGACTGTACTTAAGTGGACTTCATGTGTATCTACATACCTTGTCCATATGTACCTTAGTTTGAATTAACTCTCTAGTTCACAGCTTAAATACATGCATTAGCTTCCTAATTACATTGCAACTACAGAATATTACACAGGTATAAGCTACGTAAAATAAAGTGTATCAAGACTGTACTTAAGTGGACTTCATTTCTATCTTACCTTATTCATATGTGCCTTAGTTTGGGTAAACTCACTAGTTCACAGCATAAATACATGCATTAGCTTCTTAATTACATTGCAACTACAGAATATTACACAGGTATAAGCTACGTAAAATAAAGTGTATCAAGACTGTACTTAAGTGGACGTCATGTGTATCCACATACCTTGTCCATATGTACCTTAGTTTGGGTAAACTCACTAGTTCACAGCATAAATACAAGCAGTAGCTTCCCAACTACATTACAGTTACAGAATACTGTATTTTAACTCAATAGTTTAGAGTTGAATTGATGTGGTTACCCTTTCCATCCACCTGCCTGCACACAAAAGGTGACATTATCAAAATGACAAGTCAAATTGTAAATTTATTTTCCCCCTTCAAATACAACATATAATTAGCAATGTAATTAGGAAGCTAATGCATGTATTTTAGCGGTGAACTAGTGGGTTATTTAAGATGGATAAGGTATGTAGATACACATGAATTGCACTCAAGTACAATCTTGATACACTTTATTTTATGTTACATACATGTAATGCTACAAAACGTACACATTTGCCATATGTAACTGCAGACCTTAGTAGCCTAATATATTTAAGTACTTCTTGTTACATTGTGTGGTACTAAGTACTTTCTTACATAATTACAGTGTACCAAGTTTGTAACACGTATGTAACAGACTCGGCTTGTTACATATGTGTAACAGTAGCTGCCTATTACATGTGTGTAATTACAATCTGTAAGTACAGGCTGTACCATAACTTAGTTACATGTTAATTACATTTTGGTACATGTAATTACAACGTTTATTACTAAGTAATTAACTAAGTAATTACTCTGTATCAAGGACTACGTAAAATAAAGTGTTACCCATTGGGTTTATTTATATAGAAACATTCAAAGTACATAAAAAAGTGACATTCATGATGCATTCAGAACATCTTGGAAACATGATGTTATAATATTCACTATAACAAGATTGTATACCAAGGTGAAAGCGGAGTACTTGCCATTATTCAGTTGAGGGATTTTATAGCCAACAGTGTAGGCATACAGAGCATTTCTTTCAGTTTTTATTGTGCATTTCAAGAGAAAGAAGGCCAATATATGCCAGGGGTGGGTTCCAACCTGGGCTCCAGATCTGCCACAGGCAGCAAATGAGCATCAGGAGCTTCAACTGGAATGCAATTACTCTCAACAATCCAGCCAGTGCCACAGTGAAAATTTGTGACATTCATACCATGAGCCTAAGTTTTGGAACTCTCTGTACCAACAAGCGCTGGGAGGATCCACAAGGAGAGGCAGGAGAGGATTATAATCCTGTCAAAGCTACTGGAAATAAACAAGCAGTTTTTTTATTCATCAGTATAGGTGGGGGTGCTGTGTCACATATCAAGAAGAAAACAGAGGGAAAATGTTTTGGTAAAAAACCTTTTGGTTCAATATGTCTACAGCTCATAATTTAGCATCAGGGTGTGAATCAGATTCAGAGCACTCCTTTGTGTGAGCATGTACTTAATACATCTTATAATATTTCTCTGTTGAAAACCCAGTAGATACATACTGGTTAGATCGTCCCATTCTGATTTTTCAGTCACTCCTTACAGCATGATATAAATGCTACATTCACACAGCAGCAGAATATGGTAGTCAGTCATACGTGGCCGTTCACACCTAACGTGCTCTAGCATCTGACTGCGCTGCTTTTACTTTGTTTTTGCAAATATGCACTACACAGACGTCATTGACTGTTGCTTCTTGAGGAACTTTTAAAAGTTCCTCAAGTCACTTGGGTACTGTTATTTTCACTGCAGTGCGTTTCATTTTTTTAGTTTTATTCTAGTGAACAAACTCATTTATGCTAAATGGCCCCTTAGCTTGCTGATACTGGTAACATTCCAGGGCAGTCTCATAAACAAGTCGTCAACATAGTGACACTTTTCCTGTACCATGAAAACGTCACAGACAGAACAGAACAGTCTTTTCTCAGTTCAGTTGATTCAGTCACTGGCTTGGCAATCTTCAGATATTATTGTGTTGCCTTTAAAATAATGCATTTATAAGTTACCTATTATTAGTTAATTGTAGCCTTCTCTCCAATCAATATTTTAGATCCCCTAACTCAACCCCATTCCTAAACCCAAACAATTATCAACAATTTAAAATATGCATCAGGCAGTTAAATATAGTCACAATAATTATACTATAATAAGCTCCTATTACATACAGTAGATATTCTTGGTTTTAGATCCAGTAGCTAACTGTGGCTGTCTTCCACTGGTGCTGCTTCCATCAGTTTTGTGGTCTGGTTGTGACTTACTGTAAATGTGGCTCTACATTTTCAATTAAATTAAATTTTATTTGTATATCGTCTTCCACAACACACATCGTTTCAAAGCAGCTTTACAGAAGATTAGGTATTAACAGAAGATATAACTGTAATGTCTATACTGTTGATGAGTCATCATTGTGTAATTAGATAAAATACGATTGTTAATCATGTAAAAAAACAAGTAATTCAATAATAATTTTATTAATAACCCCAGTGAGCAAGCCGAAGGCGACTGTGGTAGAAATCAGTCTAACTGTGGGGGCCAGTTCCCCTCTGGATAACATCCTGAATATAATGACATTATTACTTATGTATAGTGCAAGTCATGGGTTAAAATTATTAAACTAAGTAAGTGTTAAGGGACAGTGTTCAAACAAAGATTTTGTATGAACTGTAATATTAATGACCAATGTCTTAGAAGTCATCCTTAATTAACTGCAGAAGTTCACATTGATGCAATGGTCCTTGTTAATTGGCTGATGAAGGCTTTTGTTGGCAATTGATAGTCTATGTATTCCATTTCAAGAGTGTAGTCCATCAATAGGCCGAGGTGATGCAGGCAGAGATCAGTGAGGTGCATCGCTGTTCAACCTGGCCGGTAATTTTGGTGAGGTTCAGTGTGGTCCATCCTAAATCCAAGGTTCAGACAATGGCATATGAAGTATCCCATGTCGTATGGTTGGAGTTGGCATAAGTTCATCCTCTGAAGTCCATCTTAATAGACTGAAGTAATGTTTGGCTGGCACCGGCTGCATTTAGTCATCATCACACAGTGACACGTAGCAGTGGAGTCCAACACGAAGCAGGAATGGAGCTGGATACAGCCAGTTCTGGTGACCTCAGGATAGGAGTCCTGAGGTTAAGACAGGGAAGCAAATAAAATAATAGAAGCATAGATGCCATTCAATTTATTGCATAGTTATAGATCATGATCAATGTTTCTGGTTCCAGCGGACTTAAAAAAGCAGCCTAATTGTGGGTTGAAGGATAAATTAGGTGTATGCCTGGCTAAAAAGATGTGTCTTTAGTCTAGACTTAAACTGAGGGAGTGTGTCTGTATCTTGAACAGAGTTAGGGAGACTATTCCATAGTTTAGGAGCTAAATATGAAAATGATCTACCACCTTTTGTGGATTTTGATATTCTAGGAACTATTAACAGGCCAGAATTTTGTGATCGTAGTGAACATTATGGAATATAGCATGGTAGAAGGTCACTTAAGTACTGCAGCGCTAGACCATTCAATGTTTTGTATGTAGTTAACAGAATTTTTTAATTAATATGAAATTTAACAGGTAGCCAATGTAACAATGATAATATGGGGCTAATATGATCATATTTCTTGGTTCTCGTTAGCACTCTGGCTGCTGAATTTTGAACCAATTTAAGTTTATTTATTGATCTTGTTGGACATCCTCCCAGTAATGCATTACAATAATCAAGTCTTTAGGTTATGAACGCATTAATTAGTTTTTCGGCATCAACAACAGAGAGCATCTGCCTTAATTTAGCAATATTTCTTATGTGGAAGAATGCTGTTCTACAGACATTGGTCATTTGATATTCAAAGGACAGATTGGTATCAAATATAACACCTAAGTTCTTCACTGTTGAAGATGATGTAACAGTACATCCATCGAGAGTCCAATTATATTTCAGCTGCTTATGTTTAGAGATTTTTGGTCCAATAATTAGTACCTCTGTTTTAACATAAATGAGTATCAGGACATTTCTGGCCATCCAATCATTTATTTCATTGATACACTCTGCTAATTTGGAGAATTGTGAAATCTCATCAGGTTTTGAAGAAATATAAAGTTGTGTATCATCAGCATAACAGTGGAAACTTATTCCACAATTCCTGATAATATCTCCCAGGGGAAGCATATACAAGGAGAAAAGCAGTGGCCCTAAAACTGATCCCTGTGGCACTCCATACTTTGCTTTTGTTTGGTTTGACAATTCCTCATTTACACAGACAAAGTGGTAGCGGTCTGCTAAATAGGATGCTAATGCATATGTATGCTAAACCACGCTAATACAATTCCACAAATGCCAACATAATTATCTAGCTTATTCAAGAGCATTTCGTGATCTATGGTGTCGAATGCAGCACTAAGATCTAAAAGCACTAGAAGTTAAATGCAGCCGCAATTAGATGATAAGAGCAAGTAATTTTTAACTCTGATATGTGCCGTCTCTGTACTGTGATGAGGCCTAAATCCTGACTGAAATTGTTTGTATATACTATTTCTCTGTAGAAATGAACACAGTTGGGAGGATACTACCCTTTTTAGTATTTTCGACATAAACGGGAGATTTGAAATCGGCCTATAATTAGTCAGTTCTCCAGGACCAATTTGTGGCTTCTTAATAAGCGGTTTGATAATTGCCATTTTAAAGTTTCTTAGGATATGTCCTAAGGATAGCGAGGAGTTAATAATATTAAGAAAATGTTCTGAAATTACAGGAGATACCTCTTTAAGAACTTAGTTGGTATTGGATCTAACAAACACGTTGTGGCTTTTGAAAGTCAGAATCAAGGAGCATTACTTATTGTAAATAATTTTCACTCAAATAAATAAATCTTCAAAAAAGGGCTTGAAGCTGCTAAATATTTGATGGATAAACTCATACCTCGATTGAACTCAATTATTAAATAATGAGTAAATTATGATAAGTCTTACAGAATGTTATGGAAGTCGCAATCTCTGATATGCTATGGTGAGAATAGAAAAGGTACTTGACTTTGGTTATTAATTCAGACAGACAGTTTTCATTACAATAGTTGCTGCATTATTGTGGTGTTTGAACAGGACAATTCCAGAGTCATGCCTAATATAAAATACAGTTCTCTGTACTGATGGTGTGAGCATAGACAAAGTGTACAATGGACTCGAATGGAGTATGTCAAGACATTTAGAACAAAGTTGTTTTTGAGTTGTTTTTTGAATTGTCTAACTCAGAAATAAGCTGCTCCTTGACTCAGTTTCTTTGTATTGACCTTTTGAATGTCAGCGAACATATAAACAGTATATAATTGGCCACCTGTTCTAACTGAGGTTTAGAAAGGTCGCATGTTTCATATGTGATGATTACACAGACCTAAGCAAGCCATAGTCTATCAGCATCAGACTGCAAAAAGCTCTGGGTTTACTTGTCATTTTGCCCTCAACCTGTAGAGACCCTAATTGTACACCAGACACTTCTCACAAAAGCACCTGATTCTAAACAACTAGGGCTATTGTTAGGGCTTCAAATAAAAAATAATTTAAAAAAGCTAGTTTCAGGTCAGCCTAAGGTTGTGCAAAATGTTGTGCCCCCACAATCATATTTCTGCCAACTTCTGTGTAAAAGTAACAGTGCAAGGCAGAGACTGAAGGAAGTTTAAAAATTGTTTTGACATTTCTGAAGGAAATTTAGAACTTGAATGAAATTAAATAGGTTTGTACAAAGTGATTGTGGTGCTATTACACAAAGCATAGTTGTGTTCAGATAGCAAAAAATCCTGAAATAAAATCCCTGCAATTTAACATTATTTAATCACTGTAAATGTGAGATGTTCTTTATAAGAGGCACCTCCCAGAAATACCTCATTCACCAGAGAAAATAGGGGCAGCAGTGCTTAATAAAGGTTTTTGAGCTCCCATTGCAGTGTGAATGTACCACACATCTCTTGATCTGCAAGGCAACTTGGAAATAAAAGCATTACCCTGAAGGAGTTTTGAAGTTCATGTCTTTGACTTGACAAAAATCTGGTGAGTGACATTGAGGTGCCTGCTTTTTGCAGAGTTCAGTAAGGATATAAATATATTTGAGGGATTTTTTTGTTGTGTATCTCTTAATCTGATTCCATTTATTTTAGTACTAATCTACTGTAGGGAAGCACTCCGAGATACAATATACAATCAGCACTTCCATGTTGCTAAAATACGGAAATTGTATTATTCTGATTGATGTGAAGATTTATTTATTTTTGTGAAAATTATTTATTTAGTGACTTCCAATAAGTAATGCTCCTTGATTCTGACTTTGCAACATCACATTTAAAAATGTTCCTCCAGCATAGAAGGCATGGGAAAAGGGGGAAGAAAATCCTAAAAAATAAAATCCTATTATTATAAAAAAAATAATAAAATTTGCTCAAATATAATATTGTCAACTTTTAGAAGTACACTAGTATACGGTAGTTTTACAGCCTCAAAACTTAGACATGGTCTAAAAGCAACAAAACTCTGAAAGATACCCAAACCCGCTACCTTTATTTCAAGGTGTCTGCTATTACTTGATATTATAAAAATGAGTCTTTGACAGAAAGACATACATGTGGCCTTTTAAAAAAAAATATTCATTGGGTCAACTTGAGGGTTGGGGTTATTTAGTGGGTAATTGAATTTTTCCAGTGAAGAAGTAATACAATTCTGCAATTTCATTTTCATAATCTCCTACTTTTCCATTGTTTACTTTAACACTGATGATTATCCAAAACTACAGTAAATACAGTAAAATAAGTATATGCCAGAAAAAAAGAGAAAAAACTAATTCCTTTAGGTCTTCTTTTAACTTCAAACATTACAAATAAAACATTTATTGGAGCAAATTTATTTTGATACAAACTGGACTTCTTTGGTGAAAATAAAATCACTCCTTTATGTCCTCTTTTAATTGTAAACATTATTTCAATCATGCAAACTCTCAGAAAGATTAAGGATGTGAATGTCGGTCCGACCTATTGATAGGATATTGGTCTTAGTGGACAAGATCTGTTACGCTGCACCCGAGCAAATACAGGGACTTGCTACTGCTAGAAAAATACATACACATACATACATGTGGACATGCTGCACAATGAGGCAAAACACAAGAAATGCAGCATCTAGCATGTGACACATTCTGCTGTGCAAATAGATATTAACAATCCCCCAAATAAGCAGGGAAGCTGCACAAATGCATCACACATAAACAGAAAACAACCCCCTCCCCCCCATCCAAGCATATCTGTCGCCAAGACATATGTATTGCTGCTGCTTCGAAGAGCAATGTGCATCGAGTGTTTGCTAGCTACCACAGGCCAAATGGTGTAACACTATTGAACTAAGTCTTTATGTCTGCCTTGGCCTGCTTAACCGAATAGCTTAAATGCAAGTGACCTAACTCATTATGTGTACCTGAGCTCGGAAAGCCCAGAGATTATTTAGCTAATGACTTAAACTAGCGATGTGCGGATTTATTTAATCTAATGACTTAAGATAGTGATGGGTGCCAGACAGATTTGTCTAAGGCTTACCTTATTAAGATGTGCTCCAATGTGTCATGGCCAAAGCAAACTTTACCATAGAAGCTGATAAAAGAAACCCCCCCCCAGCAAACCACCTGAGCAAATTGCATTTTCAGAGAACAAAAATGAAAATGAAACCAATCAGCTTAAGCCATGCAAGACGATTGGTTTAACATGTCACATGTGAGCGAGCCGATTGGCTAACATATAACAAGTCAAAGAACCTATCAGCTTCTGCCACAGAGTTGCATGGCTTAATGTTTGTCATAAACAGGACAGTTAGTTATTAAAACAAATTAGTTTCTGTAAAAACCCTAAACCTTAACTTTCCCCAGACTGTTCGCTTCATTTAGCCCCATAGTGACAGTTTTGGAAAAATCACCTTGCTTAGTACTTCAGGAGAGGTCCTATATTGTGCTAATCATGGGTATTTCTATACTGGATATACATCATTATGCATGATAAGTAAATGTGTATCTAAATAAATTTGCTTTGTTACAACAACCAGTATACCTCAAATGTAAAAAAAATGGGCCAGGAAAAAGAAGTTAAATATTATTAAAAAAATTGGCACAAAAACATACCTCTTTCCCACGTCCTTCTGCTCTTCACAGCCAGATATAAATTATGGATTCTTCCTGCTTATATGGTCACATGACAAAAAAATATGTACAGTTGCCTAGATACATTTGGTGGGTTACCCACAAGCTAATCTTTCCCCACTCTCCCCTACACAATGGAACCCAAAGGTTATTTTAATACCTTCAATAAGCATGTTAAAAATAATGTTTATTACTTTAAATATTGATTTGAAGCCAGTTATTGCTCTAAGAATCTAACAGGTGCCAGCACTGCCCAATACCAATAGTATCACTGACAGAGCTGTCACTGGGAATTTATTTCTATGCTTAAATGCCTTTTTCCCTTGACTTGGTGGGCCCCTCGGAGCCTCACAAGCTAGGCATCCCAGGGGAGGGCTGACTCTATTCATCACTTGGTAATTAGCCGGTTAACTCCATTAATTAACTCCCTACCCACAGTGAATTGGGAAGGATGGGGACAGGATTGCTGCCTCTTTAAGTCTCTCCATTTTAATCTCTCTCTCACTATCTTTCTCTTTCTCCTCTCTCTTTTCCCTTTCTTTGAACATCTCTCTCTCTCTCATATTAAGTTTCTATACCACCAATTAAGAAATCTGAATGTATGGATTGCATAGAAATATATTCATTCACATGTCACCACTGTCTCCTTTGAAAGAATACATATTAGTGTGACAGAAATGTATATGTTTTAAAGTAAAAATCATAAACATTTTAGATTTTTATGACTTAAAAGTATTTTAATCCTATGTAGGCAATATTTCTATAAATACTAAATAGAGAGTTAAATATGCATCATTAATTTGAAGAGAGAAAAAAGGCTGCCAGAACAAACATTTTCTTAATAAATATTACTCGCCAGTTCGAGTAAGTCTACCTCCAGCAATCAATTCATCTGTACTATATTTCTTGGTGGCTGTTCAGAATCAGCAATATAAGGTTTTGTTTTCTAATTTCTGCAGACTATTTTTAAACCATATTTATAAATAATATTTACTTAATTTACCTAAATGGAGCAAGCTATGTTTGCCATGTAGCTTGTAGTTTAGCTGGCTACTTTCTATAATAGATTTCAGATTGGTTTAAATCTGAAAAGTAAGCTATATTTGCAATTTCTTTTAACAAAGGTAAGTGGGTAACACTTTATTATAATGATCCGTCATTAATAGGTAACTATGCAGGAATGAATGCAGTTTTAATGAGTAGTACCTCATTAACAATTGAGTTACTACTATTAACTAAAATGGAAACATGATTAACAAATCAGTACGTAATAGCAAACTGTTGACTGAGGTAGTTCACTGTTAGGTAATCAATATGGCTAATTTAAAATAACTACTAATTAATTACTAATCAAAACATGAACATGTGTCTAAAATGTGAATGATTATGTTTTTATTGTGAACATAATCATGAAATGCGCCTTTAGAGAAACATGTGCTCTTTGCTGAAATCAATTTATGAACATAACAGCTCTCTAAATCATGGCTACTGTGTCTGGCAGAGTATCGTATTACACAGTTGTGCCCAACCCGTTTATTCCTTGGGATATCTCTTCTGTTCATTAAAAATCATTAACTTTGGCAGGTTTGATATTTATGGAGGTCTTTTTAAAATAATTTTGGTAACTCATAAGTAATGAGTCAAGTGTTGCCAGGAATGACTAAATATTTTAAAGTGAGGGTCATGGTGAGTGGTGGTGGAGTAGTGGGCTAAAGCACATAACTGTTAATCAGAAGTTCACTGGTTCGATCCCACCACCATTGTGTCCGTGAGCAAGGCACTTAACTCCAGGATGCTCCAGGGGGATTGTCCCTGTATTAATTGCACTGTAAGTTGCTTTGGATAAAAGTGTCTGCCAAATGCATAAATGTAAATGAGAACGCATTATAAATGAATGAAAACACTTGAATATACACAAAAATTTTTTTTAAATATTTTCATAGATATTGTAGGTTAATCTTACAGGAAGTGTTTAGTTTTATGTGAAGTGCATTTTCTTCTCTGAGTAACTTAATGGATCCAATGAAAAAAAAAAAAAGAATGAGTGTCACGTCCTCCAAGCTTCCAATTCAATCAGTGTTCACCATATTCAATGCTCGTGCTTAATCTAAAAGAAAAGCTCCCGTCACCCCGCCTGCACATGGTAAACTTTAACATACATTTGGTTCTGTTCATACCGAACATAGGCAAAGGAGAAAACATGTCAAATTAATTTGATAAAAACTGTTCATATTTACAGAGTGGGGTGTCTAAGGAGGACGTAAACAGGTTGAATCGGCCTCATGCTGCACGCTGGTTTTCTCTCAGTTTTCTGTTGAAATCTTGAGGAGATCAACTCACTTGTCCTTTAGACACATCATTTTATTATTTTACTATAAGTTAAGAGATAAGACTTTTAACACATGTAGTAACCATGAACACCAGCAATTAAAAGCATTATCTTGCTAAAGGTTTGTAGTCTATGCAAGTTTGTTCAATTCATTGCCATAATGTTTTTTTTTTTATGTTTGTGATTGTTTGTTTGATCTGTTTGATTAAATGAATAAATGTAGGAATAAACACTTGAGCATTACTAACTGACAAGTAACACCTCAGTTACTATTAATGGTTTACACAGTGTTTTCACTTAGAACAATGGTCCAGATAACCTTTAACTCCCAATGAAGTAAACAGTAAGATCTCATTAATTAATAATGCGTTACCATGACCCTCACTTTACAATAATGGTCCAGGTTAATTCATAATTCCTTCATACTTATGTGGTAACACTTGACTATTACTTATGGGTTACCAGAATTATTTAAAAAAAGACCTATAACAATATCAAACATGCAAAAGTTAATAATTTCTTAATTAACAGAAGAGACATCCCAAGTAATACACATGTTGGGCACATAAATCCATATATTTCTGTAAGGTAAGCTGACTATGATCATGGCCGTAACCTCCATAGACACTGAGGGGGACTTTTGCCCCAATTTGGTCCCCATCACTCCCGAATATGTGGTTACATCATTGACTATGGTACTTTTCCAGACACTGTAGCCTTGATTTAGCAACCTGTTACGTTCGTAAATGAATTCCCACAAAGAACCCTTGCATGATCTTGTTCACAATAAAAACATAATCATTCAAATTTTAGACACATATTAATGTTTTGATTAGTAATTAATTAGTAGTTATTTTAAATTAGCCATAGTTAGTTAATAGTTCTTGAGTAATTATTGATTACCTTATAGTGAACTACCTCAGTCATCAGTTCACTATTACGTACTGATTGGTTAATCATGTTTCCATTTTAGTTAATAGTAGTAACTAAAGAGTTAATGTAGTACTACTCATTTGTCCTGCATTAATCCCAGCATAGTTACCTACTAATGATGTTACCTATTTATTAATGATGTTACCTAATAATGACGGACCATTATTATTAAGTGTTACCGATAAGTTAAGTTAGTAAAAAAAGGTCTTTCATATGATTGCAGATTCTACTTTAACTCTTTTATTTTATATTTTGTGAGCCTCTAATGCAATGGCAAGTGTCTACAAGTGTCAAAATACTTTTTGGTTCCACTGTATATACATATTTGGCCGCATTCGTCCATATAAACATGTCCCACACTCACTTTTTGGCGATTGGCATTATTAATTTGTATCATTCCTCACAGATCATGCAAGAAGCTAATGCATATATACAGGCCCAGATATGTCCAAAACTAATATGTCATGCTAAGATATTCAATTATGTCTGTGTTTTGTGGACAGTATTCCTTACATTAGCAGTCTGGCATTCATAGGTCATGTGCCCCGTCTGGAATGAAAAAAGAAGATGAATTTGTAATGGCCTGTCAGAGAGGGGGGAAAAATCTAATCACCATAAGCTGTCACTGCTAGGAGCTAGCTCTCTGCCCTATTTATATTCATGTCTCATTTGATTGGCATCACCTCTGGTATGCCTGTCATATCCTAGCATGTTGCATTGGCCACATTCTTCTGGTCACATTTGATGGCCAAGTAAAGGACACAGATACCTCTCTCTTTCAAGAGTCAATTGGCAAAACTGCACTGAACCAATTACCCTAAAACTGATGAAAGAAAAAATCTGACAGAAATACCTTGTCGCCATTGACTCTGTTTAGTCCATTTGTTTGACATTTCAAAGGCTGTAAAATCCTTGTACAGTATGAAAATATATTTTAAAATTATGTGTGTATACGTGTATGTCCAATATATTGTGGATTGACACTTAGGAGTGCTACTTAGTTGAAATAACTGCCATTTTTTCTTACCTCCCAAAATGTCTGTCAGCACTGTCAATAATCTACAGACTGAAAATGTAGAAAGCACAAAATATGGGTTATTTCTTGAAGAGTGCAATTTTCAATAACGTCACCAAAAGGAATTGTTTTCAAACAGGTTTTAATTTTTTCAGGTTGGAGATGACCAAAAAACTTGCAAGTTTTGGAATATGAAAGATAATGCAGATTGACGGATAGCTGACATGCCCTTATTACAGGCCATCTTTAGCTCATAAAACGTGACAAACATTCAAGTCAATCACAGGTCTGTCAATCTGACTACATAGGTCAGGGATTGTTGCACTAGGTCCAGCAATTTTGCCCCTGGGTTTGATTCTATGCCCAGGTGGTTGGCAAAGCATTTCACAGTGCATGCCAGAGTCACAACAGAGATGTCAAGAATAGGAAAAAACTGCTAGTCTAAATGCTCTGATTTGCAATTATGTGAGTTAAAAATGTACGTGTTTTTTAGTAAGTAAATTTACAATAAACTAGAGATTTCACTCATTACAGAAGTGCAACACATTGAGGTAGCCCATTTAAGAACAATATACTGAATCTTGCAATTCATAAAAAAACTGATTTTTTTGGGGGGGGGGTATTCCTTCTTATATTTGTTTCAGTTTACTAAGAAAAAGAAAAAGAAGATTGTCCTGATATAGTATATACTTGCAAGGCCTCTGTTAAAAGCAAATGAAACAGAGCTGATTGACAGCTGTAATCTAATTTTTGCAACATTCTCTATGCACTTTAGAGACCCATTTTGATGGTTGATATTAACATTAACTGAAGCTCCTGACACGTATCTGCGTGATTTTATGCATTACACTGCTGCCACACTATTGGCTGATTACATAACCACATCAATAAGTTGATGTACAGGTGTACCGATTAAGGTGGCCGGTGAGTGTATATATATTTGCTGAGAAAGCCCCTCAAACAACAATTATACAACAAATATATAATGATTAAATAATTATAAATAGATATAATTAAATAGTTATATATTATTAAAAATAATCAGATAATTAATGTTCTTCACATTATTGTGGCATTCGAGTAAAGCATTGATAAGACAATACAAAAAAGTAGCTTAAAAGCCACTTTTGTATTGTCTTATCAATATATAGGATATTGTTTTAAGCCACTTTTTGTATTGTTACATCAATATATATTGGCATTATTTTGTTCTAAATTAAAACATTTATAATAATAATAATCCTAATACAAAACATTTACAAATGACCAAAAATAATTGTACACATTTCACAATTAAACAATTATATTATCTAATTTTATATTCTCACTCTGACTCCATGTCTGTATCCTAATTTATATAGTATGAACGGCACATTTTTCTACATCGAAACATCCGTTAGTCCAATTTGCATTCTCATTTTAACAGAAAGTGAAAACAAATAGCCTCTTCTCAGAGGAGAAGAAAGTAAGCATGGTGTTATATGGTGATTACACCCGTAATAGTGAGAGGAAACAATCAGCACAGACCCAGAATTCACATGTTTAAGCTAATTTTCCTCCTCTGGCTGCTCTTGTAATTAGCATTGATTTCCCCATACTGTACCTCTTCAAAGGAGTGAAGTGATCAAAGAGTAAATAGATATTTCTGATAGAGATAACTGTGTGACATTGCCATTATGGCTTGAGGGGTACAAACATATTAACACTGGTTATACAAAAGAGGCCGTCATTCTGCCTAGCATCTTCTTTAGCCTATGGGGTTGAAACAACATGAGGGGGAGTACATTTTGACAGAATTTTCATTTTTGGGTGAACAATCCCTTTAAAATTTAAATAGTTGTACTGAATGACCCTATGTTTTGAATCTTATTTGTATTAACTGGATAGTTTGATGTTTAGGCATTTGATTAAAAAAAATTATAATAATATTCGTGGACACAGCATAAAGTGCAGAGGGCTTTTAATTAGATATACCTAAAAACACAAGTGAATAAAAGAGACATTTTGAAGGAATAAGCTTAAGGAAAGGAATAACCAACGACCTTTCACCTATGACATACATTTTTTGTGGAATAATTGTGTAGTGGATACATTTTGCACACAAACTGTATGAATGATTAAAGGACAAGGTAACTAAGGTAACTAATTTTTTTTAGAGATGGGATTGTTTTTTGCACCTTGTGTGAAGGGGATGAATGGTCTTGCTATTTATTTATTTTTTTGTAAAAAGCAGTAAATGTACAATTGGTCCATTGTTGATCATCTAATAACAGCAAGGATGGATTACGGAAAGGGCCAATGAAGCTTGTAGGGGTGGGTGACATAACCCAAAATGTACTGTATATTGTGACAGTCTTGAAATCTTTTTTTGACAATGATAAGGGAAGTTAATGAAAATATTATAAAAATATATAGAAATATGTTCTATTGTAAGGTTAAATAATGTCCAAAGTAATTTTCATTGCAATGACATTTTTTTATCAATAGATAACAAATTGTAAAAAAATATATATATTTTCAAATGTTAAGATAATATAAATAATTTAAACATATAATTTTATCTACTCAACATTGTTTTTCAATCCAAGCAAAAAGTAGGCTTATTTGATGGATAATTACATAAAGGCATGAAATGCAACTTGTGCATCAGTTTTCATTTTAACCACTTTTACACTTGGTTACATTTTGCTTAACTGCAATAAAAAAAAAATAAAAAAAATTCAGCTTTACACATTTTTAACCATTAAAAACCCCAAGAAGCCAGTGCCCCTGGCATTCTGTCAGGATTCTCTGAGGGAGTCCAGTGTCCTCACTATCCTGACCTCAAGTGGTGCACTAGCGACTGACGCTAGAAGCTGTAGCCTTTAGCCTTCTTGTTAGAGCACCCGCCTCCCATGGCGGAGACGCCGGTTCGAGTCCCGTTCAGAGTGGGGCAACCAGGGCCGGTTACAATGCTGCCGTGACCTGGATGGGAGTGAGGTTTAGGGGGGTGAGTGTAATGGGAGCCAGCTGGTAGATAGCTGTGTAGTGTGTAAACCTTACTCTCCTGACCTCAAGTGGTGCACTAGCGACTGACGCTAGAGGCTGTAGTCTTTAGCCTCCTTGTTAGAGCACCCGCCTCCCATGCCGGAGACGCACCGGCGTTGAGTCCCGTTTGGAGTGGGGCAACCAGGGCCGCTTAAACCAACACCAAGCCACTGCAGATGTAATCGAACCAAAGTGATATAGATTTAAAAACAGCATTCAAACGTGTGCCAGTGACCATTGCCACAAGTTAAATACAGGATTAATTGAGCAATCTGTTCCTGGCACCTCCTCAGCACTAACAGTGCCTTCTGAATACCTTATTGCAGTTTTAATGTTATGGTCACTGGATATTGATAATGTATCAAGCACATGGTGTGTTAATTTTTGTAATTGTAACATCTTGAAATTGTGACTTTGTTTATACTATAGAAATATATTTTGTGTATATATATATATATATATATATATATATATATATATATATATATATATATACATACACAATTGTGACAAGATGGGGCCTCGAAGGACCATAATTTGTCCTTGAATAACAGTGTCCAAATTAATTTAGTAACTTTTGATATACATTATTATTAATTTGGTTACAAATCTATAAAAGAGGATGAGGACGTTCACCTTCACAGTGTGGCGCAGACTGGTTCAACCCTAAACTGAACAAGAAACACTGAAACAAAACCTGCTGTTCAGAGTGCCAAGGTGATTAACAAACCAGCACTGAATTTTTGAAGCAACAGATATAGAGAAACAGAATCTGGCTCAATCTTTTGACTGCCATTGAATATGGAGTGGATAGAAAAAGGCATCCGAGAGAAATAGAAGGCCAGCTGTCCAGCCCATGCTGGCAGAGGAACAGGTAACAGAAGATCGCCTCCCGGCACTCTCCGCTCCATCCGGTCACACTGGGAAGGAGAGGCCTTTTTCCCTCTGCTACCCTGCTCTGCAAAATATTTGGCTCTCAAAAGATGAGACCAATGTTGCAAGTAAAAAGAGAAGTCAAAACATGAAAATGAGCCCACTTCTGGTGTTAGCAGGGGAATGCTCCATTCTGATCAACATCCCAATAGATCTTCAAGGCTGCAATGTGATAGCACAGATGCCATTTCAAGACAAAGGTTGTAGACGGTGTTTCTTTATTGTAATTCAGTCCTCATGAGTTTTTTTTATTGAGGAATAGAAGTCATAAACAGATGTGTGGTGTTTTTAAAGACCGTTTTCCACCCTCTCTCTCTGACCCTTAGAATCAACATGACTTTTTCTGTTTCTGTGCCTTTAAGACTACAATTCAATTGCCCTCTTTCCTTGTGAAATGAATGACAGCGTTTTGCTATGATTAAACACAAAGGAGTCCAATATAGTGTTTATCTTCCCCATGCTTCTTTTAATGGCCTCTTTACAAAGCATGCATTACATTATGACAGATTCATAAAACAATCTGTGTTGAAATGTGTAGCCTTACTGAAATGATTAGGAGCCTTATTAAAAAGCTGATCGTTAAGTTGGGATCCTTGATATGCAGAGAGGCATAAGATTTGACAGAATTTCCCATATTTACTCTTATTAGCTCTTCTAGTATCCAGCTTTCTACTTATTTCCTGGGTGTGACTGAATGGGCCAAGTTTCTGAGTATAGAGTAGGTGTTGTTGACACGTAGCTGTGGGCAGTCATGAATGCATGTATTCAAATTTATTAATCTGTCCAACATCTGAAATGTTCAGGAGTATAGAATGAGCTGTGTTCTAGTATCCTGACATCATCCGTGTCAACCACCATCTCCCAACACACATTCTGTCCATCAGTTCAAGTGTGTTTACCTTCTCCTGTGGCATAACCACTGGCGCATTGCATCAGCAGCCTCTGAGACCTTGGTTTAAGTCCCAGGTTGAAACCAGGAAGTAATCACGTTCGCATAATCAGTGACAAGCATGTTTCAGAGGTTCCATTTTCCCTCAGTAACCATCAGTAAGAAGATTTCATTTTTACTGATGGTTAGGTTTAGGGTGTGGGGTAGAGTTAATAAAATATGCATTCCTCATTACTAGTATTACAACATTTACAACTAAAACTATATTAATGGACATTGAACTGGAGACACGCATATGTGTCTTCCATATGTTCAAAACACTTCTGTTTAGCCAGTGGGAGAAGTAGCTTGAATTTCGGTAAGCACAGACTGAATTGTGCTTAAGAAATGTCGACCAACTGTTGCTGCATTCACAGAGTGAATAAACACAGAGTGAAATAAACTCTTTATCTCAAAAGGAAAATGTAAATCCTCGTGAAATTACCCCTTTAAGTGTATTAAAATGAACACATAGTACACTATTCATGTTTTGATATTGTAATACTTCTCAACAAAGTGAAATCTTAATCATTTGTAAAAAGTCAGGTTGACATTATTTCAGAGCAATATTTTCCTGCAAACATCTTCCTTCCATGCATTGGGAGCATGTAGATTTCTTGCATATCTCCTTGCAGACTTATTTATGGTTTATAACCCCCCAAACATGATAATACATTCCAGTGGTTTGCAAAAGTAGTAGTTTTGTATGCTGCTAGTTTTGTAGTAGTTGTGTATATTTATTAGGCCTAAAGGACCCTATTAATAGTAGCAACCATACACCTTAAAAATCCCTTTTCTAATTTAAATTTGCTAATTGATATTTAATAACATGCATAATGTTGACCAGACAGGCTTTTCTGCTAGCTGGTTATAAAAAACGTTCATTTTAAAATGATCACCCCGTGGCCCTAGTTTTACTCAATCTCTTACTGAAAATGCTCCATAAATTGTGTGACCAGCAATTTATATGAAATAAATATCTTCTGAATTCGCTTAGGTAGCTGCCTCATCAGTTATTTAAGCAGATCATTATTTAAAGTCTTGTGGATGTGCAAGAGGCTCAGTGTAGGTCCCTATGAGCAATGTACTGGAGTAGCGCTGCAACGTGATCTCATGAGAATTCATATGTACTCTTACGTAAAATTTGGTTCAAGCAAATCTACATTCTCTTATGTTTGCATAGACACCGAAACGTACAATATTGGTCTATTGACAGCAGGTAAACATCATCATTTACATATAGAACTGTACAAATGTTTACATGTTACTGTTTGAATTGATTAATATTTAATATTTTTTAGATGCTTTCAAGCGTCCATATTGTACGTTTTTATTGTACATGTCTATTCAAACGTAAAAACATTTTACATACGTTTAATGTTGCAAATATTAACATATAAATTGCTACGCATATGTATGAGATCAGGCTGGAGTAGCAGACATAGATCTGGTTATAACAGTGAGACTCAAAACAGGGGAACAAAATAATAGTTAATACAAATATGACAGATTCCTTGCAACTAATAGTGGGTGTTTTTTAAATAAACAAATAATTTAATAAAATACATTCTTTCAACATGCCAATTTACAGACATAAATCCTTTAACTTATGAAACAGTTTTATTTAATTATCCTCTGTGAATTCCGTTAAGGCACAAAGTACACTTTTCTGAATGTTCAATAGAAGAGCATAGAAGTGGATTTATTTGAAGAAAATACTCAGATGAAATTCTTTCAATGAATGCACTTCTCTATTTTACAAGAGAAATGACAGGAATTCTGGCTCTAAAATACAAGTCATTCTCACCTTGAATACCTGTTCTTCATGGCTTCAAAGGAAAAATAAAAACCTTTCTCACATTTCTCATGAGAAAAAAAGTACAGAAACCAAATTAATAGATCCTTTCTCCTAAAAGAGGCAATTACATTCTACTTTTGACCCAGGAAAAGTAGTTTTAGGTGGGGTGACGTTGGTAGTTGTCCAATTATTAAAATGTGTGTTTTCAGAAGCAGTGGTTTTATATGTTGGCTTCAAACACTTAAATTAAAACATTCTTAAATTATTTTTAAAGAATTGGATCCTCTAAACAAAAAACCAACGTCATCTTAATTTATTATAATAAATAATAATATTATAAATAATATATACTGTATATATACACTCACCTAAAGGATTATTAGGAACACCTGTTCAATTTCTCATTAATGCAATTTTCTAATCAACCAATCACATGGCAGTTGCTTCAATGCATTTAGGGGTGTGGTCCTGGTGAAGACAATCTTCTGAACTCCAAACTGAATGTCAGAATGGGAAAGAAAGGTGATTTAAGCAATTTTGAGCGTGGCATGGTTGTTGGTGCCAGACTGGCAGGTCTGAGTATTTCACAATCTGCTCAGTTACTAGGATTTTCACGCACAACCATTTCTAGGGTTTACAAAGAGGGAAAAACATCCAGTATGCAGCAGTCCTGTGGGCGAAAATGCCTTGTTGATGCTAAAGGTCAGAGGAGAATGGGCCGAATGATTCAAGCTGATAGAAGAGCAACTTTGCCTGAAATAACCACTCGTTACAACCGAGGTATGCAGCAAAGCATTTGTGAAGCCACAACACGCACAACCTTGAGGCGGATGGGCTACAACAGCAGAAGACCCCACCGGGTACCACTCATCTCCACTACAAATAGGAAAAAGAGGCTACAATTTGCAAGAGCTCACCAAAATTGGACAGTTGAAGACTGGAAAAATGTTGCCTGGTCTGATGAGTCTCGATTTCTGTTGAGACATTCAGATGGTAGAGACAGAATTTGGCGTAAACAGAATGAGAACATGGATCCATCATGCCTTGTTACCACTGTGCAGGCTGGTGGTGTAATGGTGTGGGGGATGTTTTCTTGGCACACTTTAGGCCCCTTAGTGCCAATTGGGCATCGTTTAAATGCCACGGCCTACCTGAGCATTGTTTCTGTCCATGTCCATCCCTTAATGGCCACCATGTACCCATCCTCTGATGGCTACTTCCAGCAGGATAATGCACCATGTCACAAAGCTCGAATCATTTCAAATTGGTTTCTTGAACATGACAATGAGTTCACTTTACTAAAATGGCCCCCACAGTCACCAGATCTTAACCCAATAGAGCATCTTTGGGATGTGGTGGAACGGGAGCTTCGTGCCCTGGATGTGCATCCCACATATCTCCATCAACTACAAGATGCTATCCTATTGTAACGTTTGAATAACGAGGCTGACGAGGAGATGCGGATCCAAACGCAGTTTGAGTTTATTTAATCAGAAAACACAAAATGAACAAAAGAACAACCCACGATGGGGAAAAGAAACATAAACTAGTTAAGGTAACCACGGTAGAGACAAACAGGGAACAAGGGAGAGAAGCACACATCAGGCTAACATCAAACAACGATCGACAAAGACTGAACAAAGACACGGGGTATAAATACACAAACATGGGAAAAGGGGCCAATGAAAGAACAGAACTCAAACAAGATAACAAGGTGATTAACAGAAACCAAAGGCAAATTAACAAGGGCAGGTGTAAACAATGAACAGTGAACACGAACGCTAACAGAGGACTGTGGAGTTAAATAAGGGACTAAAGTGAAAACTAAGAAATACCAAAAGTGACAAAATTACAAACAAAGGGCAACAGAGGGACAAGACAGGGTAACCGTTACACCTATCAATATGGGCCAACATTTCTAAAGAATGCTTTCAGCACCTTGTTAAAGCAATGCCACGTAGAATTAAGGCAGTTCTGAAGGCGAAAGGGGGTCAAACACAGTATTAGTATGGTGTTCCTAATAATCCTTTAGGTGAGTGTATATATATATATATATATATATATATATATATATATATATATATATATAAATAAAATTACAAAAATATTCAGATAATTAAAATGTATTACAGTCTTGTGGCAGAAGACTTAATCATTAATAAGACAATACTAAAAGTGGCTTTAGAATACAACATATTGTTTACTACCATATTATTGAACTTAAGCCAATTCACAAGGGCTCATCCCGAGCTCGGACGGAAGCGAGCGAGCGTGTCGGGGGAGGGTGGTTCTAGGGGATTTACCCGGCGAAACTGAGCCCGTCGTTATCCCCATATCGCCTTCATCGCCAGCCGGGTCATCCTCAATCCCATGGGAAGAAGGAGCAACGCGGGGGGCGGCTGAAGTGGCATTAACCTTGAGGAAGGAGAGCCACGACCGCAACGCTGCCATGATCATGTTCTCGCAATGAGTACATGAGCCATCCACGAACGCCGCCTCAGTGTGATCGCTGCCCAGACACACGAGGCAGCGTCTGTGACTGTCGGTCTTGGAGAGAAATCGACCACATCCAGGAACATCCCAGGGGCGGAAGGGCATCTTGAAAAAGCCACGTCCTTGAAAGGACGTTCAACGCCGCTGTGTATTGCTCTTTTGTGAGTGGAAAACTCTTTTAGAAGGAGAATATTCTTTTAGCAGTGAAAAGCGCTGTCGAAGCGCCCAGGGGCGTAGACTGCACAGCGTGCAGATAGAGAGAATGCCAGCTGAAAATGCGCCGTAGATCCAACAGAAATGCTTCTCGCTGACAGAGGTGAGTAAAAGAGTGGTGAACTTGAGCTTGCTGTTGCACAACCGTTCGACTCCGAAGAACAATTCTGACTGACACTCGCTGCCCTGCTTCCCTTTATACCCATATGTCCATACACATGCAAATTTTGTCTGCCAACTTGACATTGGCCTTTTCTCAGGTTCAGAGGTACGTTTGGCGTCCCAGGAAGACCCCTTGTGTCACTTTATTCGACACAACGTCGCGTGAGTGACAGAAGGGGAACTATCTACATTCATAATTGATAGTCACATTGCTGAGCTTCACTCTAGTTCTAAACATTCTCTGTGAGCAAAGTTGGTCAGCTGCAGATTTTTATCATTCTCCTATATCCTCCATAACTATAATTTTGTTATCATATCAATCCTGAAATTTTTTTGCTCTTAATGTTTCCTTATGCACAAGTATATATATGCATAGAAAAACAAGCATAATTTTCATTTGGGGTGAACTATTCCTATATTGAATGTAGAGTAAATTTTGTAAAAATTAAAAGCAAATACCTATTTCTATTTTTCTGACAGTCTGGACTATCAGTAGCGATTTAATCCATCAGTGCTTGCTGAATGAAAGACAGAAAAACATTTGTAAATATATGCCAATGACAGTATGATTATTTTATTTTTTATCTTTTCTACAGTTAACTTTTCTATTTGATAGTGTCATGCTATTTTAAGGGTGATGTAAAATGGAATGTATTCCTAAATAATTTCAAATGAGACCAATATGAATAAAAATGGCAAAATGTTTTTTCATTAAAATATAATTTACTGCCATCACTGCAGTACATTGAAATAAAGGTTTTCCTTCATTCAGAACAGGATTCTGAATGATATTTTGATTACTGTGAGGATTGTTATCAGCCATCGTTTAACAAATCAGGTTTATGAAATTAAACTTGTGTTACAATGCAATTTACGACCTTTAAACTGTGCAAGAGACCAGGTTTGTTCTAACATTGCTCTAAATGAAGACCTAAGGCTAATGGTTCTGGGCAAAGCAGGGGGAACAAATGGAAAAGTGATTAAGATGCCAATGATCTAATTAGGCCGTAGTGTAAAATTACATCCCCACATTACAAAGCGTTGCTGCCATATGAATCCATTAAACAATTAAATAATGTTCTGTTTTACTTTTATCTTGGCTAGAATGGTTTTCTGTTGACCAGTGTAAAGTACATCGTTCTATAGCAAATCACTAGATTTTAGTAGTTCAATTATATCACATACTTTTTGTTTGTTATGTATAGTTATTCGAAAGGTATGACAAGTTTATTAATACATTGATGTTTTTCTTTTTTTTTCAGCATATTTCATTTAATAAACTTGTATTTTTATTATTAGTATTAGTATTATTATTATCATGCATTTGGACTCATGGATTGAGCAAAAATAATGTAATAGAATACTTATCCAAAGTAAATGTTACAGGAAAGGAATATTTATTCCAACAGAATAACAAAACAGAAAAGAAATGCACCAGGATGAATCTAAAAATAAAAGGCTAAAAAAATTATAATTTCACTTTACATGTTTTCTTTTTGCAAATTCACACATTGTTTTTGTAATTCATATTATTCTTATTCATATTATAAAATAGTGATTCTCATTATATACTCATTACTGCATTACACTAATGTTTTAGTATGCAAATAATTTTTTTATTTAGATGCATGAATTAAAGGCAATACAACAAATAAAAACATAATTTATAAATTATTTACACATTAAATAAATTATTATTTTTATCACATTACAGTAATGAGATTTTTTGTTTGTTTTTTTTTGGTTTTGTTTTTTTGTTTGTTTTACAGTAAATTAAATTATGAAACAACAATGGAAATAAAGCCTAATGGTCTATAAAAGGTTAAGTATTTTGTATGTATTTTTATATTGAGCTTAAATATGACTTGGCCAAGTTCTTGACAGGTTTTGTGAGATCAACATGAATACAGTATGTTCCTGGTGTCTTGTTTATGTATCCTTCAGAGGGTTAGCTGTATTGAAACCACTCATGCTCTGAGACCAAACTTAAACTAGCTCACACTGATCACAGTAAACCACCAGTGTCAATTCCCACTTCAATGCTTCTCTGACCATCAAACACAGTCTGAGTGATCCATCTTGATTTAACAGATACATCAATCATCACAGACTAGCTTTAGCCTCTTGATGTGTTGAGAGGGTGACCCTTGAGAAAGGAAACTAATCAGATAATCATTATCTATAGGCCATTACTCACTCTTAACCTGTGACTATGTGGGTATACAGATTAATATATAAAAGGAATTTAGAAGCCCTGCAATAAATGAATGAACATGACCAATGCTAGCTAGCACTGGCAAGAACACACAAACGTATCCTCATTGAAATAGTGTTTGACATTTGCCCCATATTCAGTCATTTTTATAATAACTGGCATTCCCATTCTCTCACTCAATCAAAATTGTCAATGTAGTGGCAGTAGGCGTCACTCTTGGGAGCACCAAACAACTCTGATCTTTGAGAAAAGGCCAATGACAATTGGCGAGTGGAATTTGAATGCCACTCCTGGCTGGCTGCAACTGCTCATTCAGATTTTTTCTTCAGAGCCAAGCAGTTGTGTGTCAGCGAGCTGAATTCCACTGCTGGTCCATTCACTTCTAAACGAAGAATCATATGCTGTTGGATATACCGTGCATTCCAGCGTATAAAACCCTCTGTAGGAGCACGCCGACGCTTCGATGTGTGTTTATCACTCTGCCTGTGTTAGTGCCATTCTAAACTGAACTTTAAGAGCAGTTCAGATCTGTTAAGAGATATGTTTTGCAGTTGTTGGCAAAAGATCATTTTTGTGTGTGATATGAGCCAGTTTGGTGACGTGAAGTGAATCCACGTCAGCCGTTTACATACAACAGCTCATCGAGATCACTTACAACACTTACTACACTACTATAGCTAGGAAATAGCAGCATTCTATAATAACAACTTCAGCATTACGGCTCATCACAGATGAGAGACACAGCAGACTGATTAATTACAAAATGGGTGGTGTTTAAAATGGTGGAGGACATTGCGGTTTCTATAGTGATCAACTCATGTGCTCCAGCTGCCACTAAATAGGGAGAAATAGCCCCTCTTGGATGAAAAGCTGACAGCATCTCTGCTTGGGTGTGGCAACAGGTGATCGCCCACGCTCCATCTCTATCTCTCTCTCTCTCGCTCTCTCTCTCTCTCTCTCTCTCTCTCTCTCTCTCTCTCTCACTTACACACACACACACACACACACACACACACATCCATGTTTATCCAATAACTTGTCTGAAACAGCACAAGCTGTGATACTATTTCTGAATTTAAATTTTTTAATTACTAACGGAGGCTTGGACGCATCATTTGGTTTGAACCAGCAATGGCAGATTCTGATCCGTTGCATAAGAAATTAGTTCCATACACAAATGTGATATTGCTTAAATATATATGTATATTGCTTAAATGTATATATATATATATATATATCCTCCACCAAATTTCACAGTGGGTGCTAGACACTTTTGACCAGTTGTCATTTTCTGCAAATAAATGCTATAAATGACAATATTTTTGTTTGGAATTTGAGAGAAGTGTTGTCAGTACTTTATGGAATAAAACAAAATTTTCATTTGACTCAAACACATAGTTTAAATCCAGAGAAACTGATAATTTTGCAGTGTCTCTTAATTTTTTCCAGATCTATATATATATATATATATATATATATATATATATATGCATAAATGTGGAGGGGGATGTGGTCGTGTGTCTGTCAGGGAGAGAGTAGTGCCGGATTCTGCCGTACCAGGCATTTTCCCGGTGGGCCGATGCACTTTGGGGCTGATCAGGGGTGGACTGGCCATTGGGAGAACTATAACTAAGCTGAAATGAGCTGCCACGTTATGCAGAACGGGCCACAAAACATCACCGCAATATGCCGAAGAGGGCAGCGACACCCCCTTCTCAACAACTTTTGGGCCAGTTTCTATGTAAAATCCCAGGCCAATTTATCTTCCCAGTCCACCCCTGGGAGAGAGGAAGCGGTAAGAGCCATCACCTGGTTATTATTGACTCTAAACACCTGTTTCTCATTGACAGTGACAGCGGAGACAGGCTTTAGAAAGCCGGTGGAATGCCATACAGGGAGTTACACACACCCAAAGTGGAGCTGAATGTGGTATAGTTTGAATTTGATGAGTTTATGTTGACTGTTATCACTGAAGCTGACATGTGTGAACTAAAGTTCTTGTTGGAAAACCAAGTTTGAGTGAAACCTTAAGAATATAAAGAACACTCGATTTGGAAAAAAACTCAAAGAACCCAAAGAACTCTTAACAGATTACCAAAGCCTGAAGATCTTGTGGAACCACGGGAGGGATTGCCAGGAAACATATGTGAATAGACAACTCAGTTTATTAAAGGGTACACATCTAATTTATGACTAGAGTTTACCTTTTGCAATTGGAAATATTTCTTTAAACATTGGCCCTGATGACTTAATACACATTTTTCACTTCTTTTTCTTTTTTTTTTTTGGCTTTGTTGGCACTTGTGTCTGTGCTGTCTTACAGTAAGTGAACCCCCAACACTATTTTTTCTTGTTATTAGTTGATATGTTACACCTGCCTTTCCTTGTTACCCTCCTTGTTTGCTTCCCTATTTAATCTCCCTGTGTTCTTTGTCCTGAGCCAGTTTGTTGGGGTTGCATCCCTGTTTAGGTGTTTTGTTCAGTGTGTCTTGAGTCTTGTTTATGCCTCATTCTGGTTTTCTGCTGGTTCCAGTCTAAGTTTGGTTGGGATCTATGTGGCTTTGAGGATTCCCTCTCCAGCCCAGCCAGTTGACTGGAACTGTTTTGGAACTGAGATATTTGCCCTTCTGGGAACTTTATGTTGGTTTTGTTTTAGCCTTTTTTAATATATATATATATATATATATATATATATATATATATATATACGTATATATATACACACACACACTCACCTAAAGGATTATAAGGAACACCTGTTCAGTTTCTCATTAATGCAATTATCTAATCAACCAATCACATGGCAGTTGCTTCAATGCATTTAGGGGTGTGGTCCTGGTCAAGACAATCTCCTGAACTCCAAACTGAATGTCAGAATGGGAAAGAAAGGTGATTTAAGCCATTTTGGTGCCAGACGGGCCGGTCTGAGTATTTCACAATCTGCTCAGTTACTGGGATTTTCACGCACAACCATTTCTAGGGTTTACAAAGAATGGTGTGAAAAGGGAAAAACATCCAGTATGCGGCAGTCCTGTGGGCGAAAATGCCTTGTTGATGCTAAAGGTCAGAGGAGAATGGGCCGACTGATTCAAGCTGATAGAAGAGCAACTTTGCCTGAAATAACCACTCGTTACAACCGAGGTATGCAGCAAAGCATTTGTGAAGCAACAACACGCACAACCTTGAGGCGGATGGGCTACAACAACAAAAGACCCCACCAGGTACCACTCATCTCCACTACAAATAGGAAAAAGAGGCTACAATTAGCAAGAGCTCACCAAAATTTGACAGTTGAAGACTGGAAAAATGTTGCCTGGTCTGATGAGTCTCGATTTCTGTTGAGACATTCAGATGGTAGAGTCAGAATTTGGCGTAAACAGAATGAGAACATGGATCCATCATGCCTTGTTACCACTGTGCAGGCTGGTGGTGGTGGTGTAATGGTGTGGGGGATGTTTTCTTGGCACATTTTAGGCCCCTTAGTGCCAATTGGGCATCGTTTAAATGCCACGGCCTACCTGAGCATTGTTTCTGACCATGTCCATCCCTTAATGGCCACCATGTACCCATCCTCTGATGGCTACTTCCAGCAGGATAATGCACCATGTCACAAAGCTTGAATCATTTCAGATTGGTTTCTTGAACATGACAATGAGTTCACTTTACTAAAATGGCCCCCACAGTCACCAGATCTCAACCCAATAGAGCATCTTTGGGATGTGGTGGAACGGGAGCTTCGTGCCCTGGATGTGCATCCCACAAATCTCCATCAACTGCAAGATGCTATCCTATCAATATGGGCCAACATTTCTAAAGAATGCTTTCAGCACCTTTTTGAATCAGTGCCACGTAGAATTAAGGCAGTTCTGAAGGCGAAAGGGGGTCAAACACAGTATTAGTATGGTGTTCCTAATAAGCCTTTAGGTGAGTGTATATATATATATATATATATATATATATATATATATATATATATATATATAATGTAATTCTTGCATTTGGGTCCTTGCTTTCCTTTGTTAAAACAGGCATCAGAGTTTGGAATGTGCAACTTTGTACAGTATTACAGTATGTAATCTTTTAATGTACAATCTTTTTTATGTTGTATTGCATATAAAGGTACTTGCATAATGTTGCATCAGAGAATGCTGCAAATGGGAACGCTTGGCTGCACCATGCACCATGCACCATCCAAAAAGTTTTCAATAATTTGCACATTTCATGCATAACACTCTGACGTAGGTCTACTAGTGGTTATGTTTTTGGATATCCAATTTGCTGTAGTCTTTATTTTACAATTACACTTTATGCACCCTTTAAACCAAAAAAATATATATATTTTTGGGTGAACTATGTCAATTTACTTACCCTCCTGTTGTTCTAAACCCCAAGGACTCTATTTTGTACGCAGAACCCCTGCATCTCTGAAATGCAATGACAGTGGAGCACCTCACTTTAAAATGTTATAAAGGACCCAAAACTATATCACAATAATAGTCCTTGCAACTGATGCATAATATTCTAAGTCTTCTGAAGACATATGAAAGGCTTTGGTGACCTGAAATGCAATTAATTTTTCAGTGAATCCTTGACATCCATGCCAATTAATGAGCACTGCGAGGGAACTTCATTGTCAGTTATTTTTAGCTTTAAACAAGCAGCTTGAGAAGCAGCTTTTGGGGGCAACATTGCAGACACCAAAAAGGAAAATGAAAAGCAGTTTGTTCTTCCCCGCTCTTGAAAAGTACCAGCTGCCAGCAATTGGTGGCTTTTCTGGCACTGTAGATGAAATCTGTGTGACTGACCGACTTGGGGACTGTCTCTCAAAAGAGGCAAGGCCAGATGGCAGCATTAAATAAATTAGTCAAATGAACGGCTTGATAACTAAAGGCGACATGGACTTGTAGAGTCAAGCTATCTATGCACAGAGTTGGTTTGTGTGAGTGAATCTCTGACACCTGCATTGAGGATTATGTACTATATTTCCATACCTGACAATCTATCTTGCACTTTAAATGACAGTAAAAAGTGACTCTGTTCCCCTTTTTACACACGCATGGAATGTGACATCTGGAGTTGACTATTTTTCAAGATTTCATAAAAGCAACATTTGATCACGTTCATATGGACTTGCCCCTGAATAAACATTAATTTAATGCAGTTCTTTAAAAGTGCCTTAATGGTCTAGATTGTGTCCCTATTAGACACTTTCTAGTGTCTCTGATAATGAGGGAAAAAGAGAAGGTTTCAGAATCAACACCTCTTGAAACAATGCATACGGGGTATAATTCATATGACGGAATTACACAATTAATTTAAGTCACGTTTTTCTTCTCATTCAGCACATTGTTCTTTTGTGGAATGTACTTGAATTTTCAAGGATGTAATACTTTTCCCCTGAAATCAGCTGCAGTATTTTAATTGTTTATTAGTTGTTTTGTTGTTTTGCCTATTCAAAATTTGATGGTTTGATAAAAGATATGACTTGATTTGTCCATCATATTTAACACTTTTAACCTTATAAGCTCAAGTCCATATCTTCATTGCCCTCTGTCATGCTCATTGACTTCTCTTGTTCTCGTGTGAATAGAAAATCATCTATTACTGACTAAATAATAAATACAAAAACACTAATTATTCATTTTGTTTTCTAGATTAAAATCTAGATTTTATTTCAAATCAACATAATTTCTATTTTTCCATATACTTCATAATAAAAACAATTTGTGGCAGGGTGGAAGGCGGGGCCGGGTTGTGATCCTACACACCCGGTCGCGTGTTAGGCTAATTAAGCATCCGTAAACGATCTCTCTCTCCCGCACGATCCTCTGCAGTCAACCTTTATTCCTCACGGAGGCTTAATTAGCCTAATACGGGACCGGGTGTGTAGGATCACGACCTGGCCCCGCCCTC